>NC_069504.1:722210688-722568188 GCF_027579735.1 Bombina bombina
AGTACAAATATGCCTCTAAATGTCACAAGTTATGTGTGGTATCCTCCACAGCTGCAAATCTGAACACTCAAAAGTGAAACCTACTTACTTTCTCCCACTGCAGTAAAATCCAACTCTAGTTGACCCACTCCAAATAGAACACAAATAACCCTAACTGTAATCTTCTTCCCCACAGGAAATAAACCTAGCAATGTTGTCATGATCAGGGCCGGACTGGGAATGAAAAGCAGCCCTGGAAAAATTGTAGACCAGTTATAACACAAGCACTCACTGGACTTGATACAGGTGAAATAAAAAGTGTTTTATTCTATATAAACCAGTGACATTTCAGGATGTTCACCCCTTCATCAGACCAACAATTGTACAGAGTGAATCAAACATTTTATACCCATTGAAACCCCACCCACTGTGCAAAAAACCACCCAACTGTTGCCATAGCAACCATAGAAAAGACAAATACATTGTGAATGCTCATAGTTACTAATCCTGTGTTAATATTATACAGTGCAATAATAAACATATAGTGTAGTAATAGTGGGACCATTTGCAGAACATCAATCCTTGCTAGTGATAAAAACAAATTCTCTATTTAATATTATCACAAACCTCAGTTGTTATTCCTGCACTGAGAAAATGGCTGCACTGAGAAAATGGCTTCTTAAGCCCGTCCTCAAACTATGTGTAACAACAACAAAGGGAATGTATCAATGTGTATCATAAATGTATCAAAAACTATTTGACATAAAAGTATCCAAATTAATGTATTGATGTGTATAAAGATACAAATGTTTAGTGTAATCACTTCCAACTCATATAGGTGTACCTATAGTACTATATTGGACCTAGTAATAGAGATAACAAGTCTATATACCAGCTATTGTCTAAGATATCACTAAAAATGTATCCTCAGAGTTACCTACATGTAGACAAACTGATCAAAGTATTTCAACAAAATAAAACATAAAAATTCAATACCAAAGTCTAGTTAAACATATATAATTAAACACATAGATAAAGCTAGCATCAGGGAGCAGACATACATTTTCCCTATGTGTATGTTACATCCATATACATATCTTAAATGTCTCATATTGGTTACATCATGGGGAAAGTAAACTAAGCAATTATAAACGGATCAGATTATCAAAATCATATATAATTAAACACATAGATAAAGCTAGCATTAGGGAGCATACATACATTTTCACTATATGTATGGTACATCCATATAAATATATCTTAAATGTCTAATTAAGGTTATATCATGGTGGAAATTAAACTAAGCAATTATATATGGATCAGATTAATAAGATCAATAAATCAAAGTCTATCTACAAGAAGCAGTGCCAGTCCACATTTGTGTTAAGGCCCCTGGGTTGTACCATATCAAGCCTGTAGATCCATCATGCTTCTAGTTGTAAAAGGTGCTGGTCCCTATTCCCACCCCTTCAGAGGGGGAACATGATCTATCAGTTGGAAGCGTAGGTCCTGGACAGTGTAGCCCTTCTCCGCAAAGTGCCAGGCTACAGGCTGATCGCTGTTACCCTTGTCTATGGCAGAATGAATGGCACTCCAATGATTGGCCATACGTTTCTTTATATCATCTGTCGTTTTCCCGATATAAAACAGACCACAAATGCAGCTGAGCATATATATTATATATTTTGTAGTGCAGGTCAAGTAATGTTTAATCCTAAACCTCTGATTAGTATGTGGGTGTCTAAAGTCAGACATGAATGACATGTCGTGCAGCTAGGGCACCTAGATGATCCAAGTTTTTTTGGTTTTAACCAAGTTTCTCTTTTGTAACAATGTTGGGGTTCAGTATGCATCAAAAGATCCCTGAGGTTTTTACTTCGCTTAAACCCCATCCTTGGTGGTGCATATGTATCAAAAGGTAAAGAGGCATCACTGTTAATAACATGCCAATCTTTCTTAAGTGTCTTAGACATCGTCCTCAATTACGATGTGTAAACCGTGGTGAAAGTCCTTGGAAGGTTTGTGTTGTATCAATTCTTGCTGTGTGATATTTGATATTTTTGTTTTTGCCAACACAATATCTTCATTACTGTAGCCATTTGTTGTACTTGGGGATCACGTTTGTCACTGTATGTATTATTGTGTGCCACTCGAAGCATTTGTGCCATAATTGCACAAGCTATTTGTAAATAATTTTAGTGAGAAACCTAAAGTTTGTGAAAAAGTTTGTGAAATAGGGAACGTTTTTTTTTATTTGATCGCATTTGGCGGTGAAATGGTGGCATGAAATATACCAAAATGGGCCTAGATCAATACTTTGGGTTGTCTACTACACTACACTAAAGCTAAAATTAACCCTACAGGCTCCCTACAAGCTACATAATTAACCCCTTCACTGCTGGACATAATACACGTGTGGTGCACAGTGGCATTTAGTGGCCTTCTAATTACCAAAAAGCAATGCCAAAGCCATATATGTTTGCTATTTCTGAACAAAGGGGATCCCAGAGAAGCATTTACAACCATTTGTGCCATAATTGCACAAGCTGTTTGTAAATGATTTCAGTGAGAAACCTAAAATTGTGAAAAATTTAACGTTTTTTTTAATTTCATCGCATTTGGTGGTGAAATGGTGGCATGAAATATACCAAAATTGGCCTAGATCACATGCTCCCTAATTAACCCCTTCACTGCTGTGCATAATACACGTGTAGTGCGCAGTGGCATTTAGCAGCCTTCTAATTACTAAAAAGCAACGCCAAAGCCATATATGTCTGCTATTTCTGAACAAAGGGGATCCCAGAGAAGAATTTACAACCATTTAAGCCATAATTGCACAAGCTGTTTGTAAATAATTTCAATGAGAAACCAAAAGTTTGTGAAAAAATTTGTGAAAAAGTGAACGATTTTTTGTATTTAATTGCATTTGGCGGTGAAATGGTGGCATGAAATATACCAAAATGGGCCTAGATGAATACTTTGGGATGTCTACTAAAAAAAAAAAAAATACATGTCAATGGATATTCAGAGATTCCTGAAAGATATTAGTGTTCTAATGTAACTAGCGCTAATTTTGAAACATAATGGCTTGGGTACAGTAAATGAGTAAGAGGAAAATTACAGCTAAACACAAACACCGCAAAAATGTAAAAATAGCCTTGGTCCCAAACGGACAGAAAATGGAAAAGTGCTGTGGTCATTAAGGGGTTAAAGATATATAATTAAACACATAGATAAAGCTAGCATCAGGGAGCAGACGTACATTTTCACTATGTGTATGTTACATCCATATACATATCTTAAATGTCTCATATTGGTTACATCATGGGGAAAGTAAACTAAGCAATTATAAATGGATCAGATTATCAAACTCATATATAATTAAACACATAGATAAAGCTAGCATTAGGGAGCATACATACCTTTTCAATCCACTCCAAGTACAATAAATGGAACAAAAGTTTGCCTCTTGTGGCTACAGTAAAGATATTGTGTTGGCAAAGACAACAGTATCAAATATCACACACCAAGAATTGATACAACACAAACCTTCCAAGGATGTCACTCCACGTATGACTTTCACCACGGTTTACTCAGTGCAATTGAGGACGATGTCTAAGACACTTTAGAAAGATTGGCATGTTATTAACAGTGATGCCTCTTTACCTTTTGATACATATGCACCACCAAGGATGGGGTTTAAGCGAAGTAAAAACCTCAGGGATCTTTTGATGCATACTGACCCCCAACATTGTTACAAAAGAGAAACTTGGTTAAAACCAAAAAAACTTGGATCATCTAGGTGCCCTAGCTGCAACACATGTCTTTCTATGATACAAGGGAGTGGCTTTAGACACCCACATACCAATCAGAGGTTTAGGATTAAACATTAGTTGATCTGAACTACAAAATATATAATATATATGCTCAGCTGCATTTGTGGTCTGTTTTACATCAGGAAAATGACTGATGATATAAAGAAATGTATGGCCAATCATTGGAGTGCCATTCATTCTGCCATAGACAAGGGTAACAGCGATCAGCCTGTAGCCAGGCACTTTGCGGAGAAGGGCCACACTGTCAAGGACCTACGCTTCCAACTGATAGATCATGTTCCCCCTCTGAAGAGGGGTGGGAATAGGGACCAGCACCTTTTACAACTAAAAGCATGATGAATCTACAGGCTTGATACGGTGCAATTCTAGTTTTATCTATGTGTTTAATTATATATGTTTAACTAGACTTTGGTAGTGAATTTTTATGTTTTATTTTGTTGAAATACTTCGATCAGTTTGTCTACATGTAGGTAACTCTGAGGATACATTTGTAGCTATATCTTAGACAATAGCTGGTATATATGTTACAGTTAAAGTGCAGAAATCAGTTAATGTGCACATTACCTAGCTAATCTGCAGATTAACTAGGGTGATCAGTTAAAGTGCAGAAAAATTGTTTAATTTCTCACATTACCTAGGTATTCTGTAAATTACCTAGATAATCTGCACATTACCTACTAGGCACTAGTTAAAGTGCAAAAAAAAAATGCACTTTAGATTTTTAGAAAAGTTTGTTTCTCTCATGTAAACTGTTTTTTGAAAAAGAAGCCGAAGAATGTAATAAATAAAGAACAGAATGTTCCGATTTCGGCCGAGGGCAGATACGCTCCAGACACAATTTGTGACTGCAAATTCATTTCCTAGATCTAATATTTTAAACTGTTTGATTGTTTGTATTATATTTTTTTAATTGTTATAGTTGAGTTTAACTAAATAAATAAAGAACATGATGTTAAATAATAACATTATGTTAATTTCATTAATTGTTATAGTTGAGTTTAACGAAATAAATAAAGAACATGATGTTAAATAATATTTGAGTATAACAAAATAAATAAAGAACAGAATGTTCCGATTTCGGCCGAGGGCAGATACGCTCCAGAGTGCTCTGTTCTAATCAGAGCCTCGGACGCCGCAACTGCCTCTGGGAACCTTACCATGGGTCCCAACCCGCACGTCTTGAAATTCTCTGTCTGGGAAATTATCTATCATCTATCTATCTATCTATCTATCTATCTATCTATCTATCGAATCTATGATAAATAGATAGATTCGATAGATAGATAGATAGATAGATAGATAGATAGATAGATCATTTCCCAGACAGAGAATTTCAAGATGTGCGGGCTGAGACCCATGGTAAGGTTCCCAGAGGCAGTTGCGGCGCCCGAGGCTCTGATTAGAACAGAGCACTCTGGAGCGTTTCTGCCCTCGGCCGAAATCGGAACATTCTGTTCTTTATTTATTTTGTTAAACTCAACTATTATTTAACATCATGTTCTGTATTTATTTAGTTAAACTCAACTATAACAATTAATGAAATTAACATAATGTTATTATTTAACATCATGTTCTTTATTTATTTTGTTAAACTCAACTATAACAATTAAAAAAATATAATACAAACAATCAAACGGTTTCAAATATTAGATCTAGGAAATGAATTTGCAGTCACAAATTTTTTTATTGTAGTTTTTAGATTTGATATAGGAAATGAATTTGCAATTGCTTACTTATTTGTGCAGTCTAAAAATTGGTGACACTTTGAATTACATAGATAGATTCGATAGATAATTTCCCAGACAGAGAATTTCAAGATGTGCGGGCTGGGACCCATAGTAAGGTTCCCAGAGGCAGTTGCAGCACCCGAGGCTCTGATTAGAACATAGCACTCTGGAGCGTATCTGCCCTCAGCCGAAATTGGAACATTCTTCGGCTTCTTTTTCAATGAACAGTTTACATGAGAAAAACAATCTTTTCCAACTTTAACTACACGGAAGCAGTTAATGTGCACATTACCTAGGTAAAGTGCAGATTCTGCACTTTAACTGAGCAAATCAGTTATTCTGCAGATTAGCTAGGTAATGTGCACATTAACTGATTCTGCACTTTAACTGTAACATATAGACTTGTTATCTCTATTACTAGGTACACCTATAGGAGTTGGAAGTGATTATACTAAACATTTGTATCTTTATACACATCTATACATTGATTTGGATACTGTTATGTCAAATAGTTTTTTATACATTTATGATACACATTGATACATTATCTTGTTGTTGTTACACATAGTTTGAGGACGGGCTTAAGAAGCCATTTTCTCAGTGCAGCCATTTTCTCAGTGCAGGAAAAACAACTGAGGTTTGTGATAATATTAAATAGAGAATTTGTTTTTATCACTAGCAAGGATTGATGTTCTGCAAATGGTCCCACTATTACTACACTTTATGTTTATTATTGCACTGTATAATATTAACACAGGATTAGTAACTATGAGCATTCACAATGTATTTGTCTTTTCTATGGTTGCTATGGCAACAGTTGGGTGTTTTTTTTGCACAGTGGGTGGGGTTTCAATGGGTATAAAATGTTTGATTCACAATTGTTGGTCTGATGAAGGGGTAAACACCCCCAAACGTCACTGGTTTATATGGAATAAAACACTTTTTATTTCAAGTCTAGTGAGTGCTTGTGTTATAACTTGGATATTTGAACTTTCTATAGCACCCTGGCAGAATTGAAATTTACTGTTTGTGGGAGTGCACTTATTTCAGTGGATTATTCTATATGCAAGGTTCATAGATGACCTGATTTTCATCATAGATAGTGATGAACAGAGTGTGGAAAATTTCTGTAACTATCTTAACACCAATCAATGTGGGATCAAATTTGTAGGTGAACAAAATGTAGATCGGATATGCTTTTTAGACATAATCATCTCAGTAAGTGAAACATTAAGTTCAGTTGAAACAGACCTATATAGGAAACCTACATCAGGAAACACAATTTTTGAATTTAATTCAAGTCATCCGAGACACACAATATATGGCATTCCAAAGGGTCAATATATTAGGGCTAAACAAAACTGCTCTAAAGTTGACGATTACAACAAACAAGCTGGTATCATAACAGAACGGCTAATAAATAGAGGTTATGATGTAAATATTCTTAGGAAAGCACACACAGAGGTTGACGCACTACCGAGAGAGGAACTTTTGATATACAAGACCAAATATAGGAGACATCAGAACACAACAACAAAACATAAGCCTAAATGTATTACTACGTACAATTTGGAATATAGAGAGATATGTAACATTATAAAACTGAATATTCCTATACTACATACAGACCCAGGATTAAAGGAAATTGTAACGGAAGGCTGGGATTTTGTCTCTAGCAAAGGGAAAACCATTGGAAACCATGTGTCACCCTCAGAATGTTCAAAAAGGTCAAGTAACACTTGTTGGTTAAGACAACGGAAAGGCATTTTTTTAAATTTATTTATTTTTAACAATTGTTTATTGAAGTCATAAACAAATGTAACAATAGTGACACATCCAACAACAGTGACAGATAAGAAGAATACAGTGTTAATACAATGATATTGCCAAGTCAACAATACAAATTATGCCAACCTAATATGCATTTATGAGTTTAAAGAGTGGTACTCAATGAGGATTATTAATAGGGTGGAGAAGCTATAATTGGCTAGTGATATGAAGAAGCAAGGAGGTTGACTAGGCAGTAGAGCTAAATAGAAGGGGCATATAAATCCCGTTTATTAAAGGCATTAGCAAAGAGTTTGGACTATCAAAATTAAGACTTCAGTTTTATATTTTGTATAATATGTAGATTAGAAGTGACCCCGCCTTGTGATAGATAAACATACCATAAAATATTTATTTAAGAAATATAGAAGCAAGGGGGGGTTGGTTACATGGGAGTAGGGGAAGGGGAGATATAGAGTATAGTCTCCACATTGCCATAAAGAACATTTATAACGTTATATAATCTAGTAAAAGTGGGACAAATGTGGATTAGTTTATGTTTGGCCGCTTATGGACCAAATTAGCGGGGAGAGGGGTAAGGGAGTGCAGCGGGCAAGAGCCGCTCAAAGTGGAGTGGGGAAGGGAATGGGGGGCGGAGCCATACAGGACAGAAGAATAGGTAGTGAAGTTATTATATAGTTACAAGAGTGGGCTTCAAAGGAAGGACCTGTTGTTTATATCTACATATAAAATAAACTAAGATCTGTTAGAATAGGGAACAAATACCCAACGTATAATATTCAAATACAGATGGTGAATGAAGATTCCTTGTTAGTCTAGTCAGAGAAATTCATAAGGAACAATATTAATTGGTGTATATGGTGGCCATATAAGTGGTAAGTAATCATGGTTGTTAACATTCCGGCATACAGAGACATGACTTTGTGAGTAGTAATGAAACATCAGTAGTTAAGGGATTGCTGAGAACTTTTGATTAAAATATAATAAGATAAGAGGAGGACTAGGTAACATTATATATTGGACAAATTTGCATTGATAGAGGATACTCGATTTAGACAGACCTAACTGCCAACCTGAGAAACAATAATGGAGCATATACACTCCATTAATTACCTGTAGTAAATTAGGGCTGATTTTGGTTCGGAAATGTAGTAGTAGAGGCCTGAAACTAAGTTCTCACCATTTGAGAGATCATGATGATATCTCACTCCCCAGACTATTGAATCATCATCAAAAATATCATCTATCAAAAAAATATAATATATGCTTCATTTAACCGTTCGTAAGTTATTCATGGCTCCTCAGTGAAATGAAAGTAGCTAACCAATATAATAAAAATATAGAGCCAGCAATTACATAGGAGCTGTTTTCCTGATAGGAAAACAGTATAAAATATGCTCTGTAACTGAAGTCATAATATGTTAAAGTAGGCAAGACATAGCACATTCTCATAGGTTTAGAAATTAGTGTATATATATATATATATATATATATATATATATATAGATTTTGATGAAAATACCAGAACATAATAACAACAGCAGTGTATGACTGTGAACTATATTAGAGGAGAGAAGAAACTTGAGTGGGTAAGTGAATGAGTACTCCTCCGTAGTTTTCAATAAATGACAGCACAGTAGACAATAGGTACCTCACTCCCACCTCTTTAGAACATAAGTACCCTTAAATAAATGCATTTCAGACTGAAAGTCATCATTGGGAGGCATTATCAGGGTGTACTATGTTAGCATAGTCCTTGCCATGCCGGCCGGAGCCGTTGCAGGATTACCCAATTCCAAAATGAATGTCCATGGGTACAGGACTACACCGTATAAGAAGGTGAGTGGAGCGATGTGGGAGAGAATCAGGGCTTTGCATGTCCAAAATGTGCACTGACACTGTAAGCCTTATTTATTCCCATGCTTTTGGCGTGGCCCTTCTGTATGCGAGTGTCCTGATGAACGGGATCAAGTGACCAGAAGTGAAGATTTAGTGCATTCTGGCTCTCAGTGTGTAGAACAGTAGGAGTGAGCCACACACCTCGCACCAAGGGACTAGTTGCCTCACTCCAGTGAGGGATCAGCGGTGATTTGTGCAACCTCTCGAGAAAGCCTAGGCTGTTTAGAAGGGAAGTCATCCATGGAAGTTGTGCAGATTGTGAAGCTGCGGGCAGGATTTCCTCTGTTGTCGGGCTACAGTGCAAGCCACTAGGGGCATGCAGCCATGTCGTAGCTATGAGCTTTGCTTCTTTGTCGTCCTCTAGTATGCTGACTTCTGACTGGGGCTGTAGCGGTGTGATCAGCAGAGCTCCCCCATCCGTTGTTGATGTGACTGTTGTTACGCCAATATTGTTTTTTGGCCTTGTTGGTTGTTCTGGGTTTCTCTCAGGAGCCTCTCCTCTAGCAGCCATCACTAGGTCTGAGAAGTATGCATCTATTTTATGATCTAAGTCCTTAAGACAGGCATGTATCTATAGGAAAAAGTCCTCCATAATAATGAGAGCTAGAGAATTAGGGAGTGCAGTGGATGATGTGTACCCACTTTGTTGATCCAGAAATTTTATTGAGCAGTCTAGATGTCGTGTTTTTTTTCCCCTGGCTTGGAGGCAATATTTGCAGTGCACACACAATAGTATGTAAGAGGGACACTTTCACTCAAAATTCCAATCTAAACATGTACAATGTCCCTGTCACATAACAAATCTTAACGTATGGTTAGTCAGACCAGTTTGTGTAGGTTTTCAGAGTAGGACCGATTCAGTGTGGGGCAGCGTCTGATGATGCTTAGTATGTGCTAGTTAAGGGTAGTTTCAGCACAGTTCCTGCCACAAAGTTTTCCCCAGATCTATTTAATAAGATTAAAGATTTCCCCTTTGTTTCTTATCCTTTCTTCTCTTCCTTAATGTTTAATTCGTTTTTTGCTAAGCCCTCAATGTTGCAGGTTACTGGTTATAGTAAGCGTTGTTAGATGCGTTGTGCTTGGGTGTAGACAGTGTTCCCCCTGTTACACAGAGCTGTACTAAGCAGTGTTTAGGAGCAGTGTTCTCTACAGAGTGGCTGTAATTGGTAAGGCAAGTAAAGCCGTTGATTTGTCACAGTCCATCAGTCTCTTAGCTCAGTTATACAACTCCTTGTCATTGCGAGAGCTTGGGCCTGCAAGATAACGCTTCTGTGTTGCGCAGCTTTCTCAAAGTTGCTAGATCGATCTTAGCCCACAACTCTGTCGGTCTTGTTTTTTGCCCCAAGATTGGTAGCAGCTTGGTCACCACTGTTCCCCCTCGGTTGTAGTCTTTAAATAGAAGGTTTTATACCATTTTATGAAGTTGTTTTTGCCCTCAGGATTAGGAGCTTATCTAGGTTGCGGCCATACGCCTGCGTGGCCAAGCTCTGCCCCCCTCGGAAAGGCTTTTTTAAGTGCAGGAAAAAGATCTGCAAGACCTGCGATCATGTAATTGAGGGTGACACATTTGTTTCAACAAGTACAACTAAAACACATAAAATAAACTTCTTAATTAACTGCACTACAACACATGTAGTTTACCTGTTAACCTGTAGGGGTTGCTATAAGCAATATATAGGAAAAACTAAAAGATCCCTCAAGGACAGGTTTCTAGCTCATGTGAGGTCCTTTGAGGATCCAGACTCTGACACCCCCATAGCAAGGCATTTTAGAAATAATCATAACTCTGATGTCAGTTTATTATCTGTCCAAGCAATTGATCGCATCCCACAGTGGAGGAGGGGAGGGGACAGAGAGGAAAAATTGGACCTAAGAGAGGTTTTCTGGATCTTTACCATGAATACCTCTATCCCCTATGGTTTAAATTTCAGGAGAGATATTGACCTTTGTGTCTGACCCCCTCTATTATTTAAATGGGTACAATTTAAATGAATTGTAATGTAATAGTTGTTGGAGAGCACAATGACATGTAAATAAGGGCTCAAATAATAATTTGACAAAACCTAGTGAATTGATAGCAATACATGAGGGAAGATAGTCATCTAAGGTGTCTTATCAGCTGTTGTCATTGTTGTTTGTTTGTTTACTTATTTATTTCATTGAGACTTTGATATTATTTAGGAATATAAGAATAGATGTATGTACATTACTTATATGTGTCACATTTGTAATTTAGTCCGTAGTGAATTGCTAAACTGATTCAGCAATAAGGACAAATGAATTTGAGCAAATATGCCTTTAAGAAATAGTCTACTTAAGGACTGAGGAGTCTGGGTATCCTGTAAGCACTGAACAAGTGCTGTTTAAGCATGAAACATGTCTGCTGTATAGGATCCCAGCAGTCCTTATTCACTGAGTAATAGCTGTGTCAGCGTGGATATTGTATACCAGGTTAATTGCCTGGTTTTATATTATTTTTGTACAATAAAGCCCTTTGTTTTTTTTATCCTAGAAGTTAGAAGTGCCCGAGTTTTTTATGTTTTATATATATATATATATATATATATATATATACAGGGAGTGCAGAATTATTAGGCAAGTTGTATTTTTGAGGATTAATTTTATTATTGAACAACAACCATGTTCTCAATGAACCCAAAGCTGAATAGTTTTGGAAGTAGTTTTTAGTTTGTTTTTAGTTATAGCTATTTTAGGGGGATATCTGTGTGTGCAGGTGACTATTACTTTGCATAATTATTAGGCAACTTAACAAAAAACAAATATATACCCATTTCAATTATTTATTTTTACCAGTGAAACCAATATAACATCTCAACATTCACAAATATACATTTCTGACATTCAAAAACAAAACAAAAACAAATCAGTGACCAATATAGCCACCTTTCTTTGCAAGGACACTCAAAAGCCTGCCATCCATGGATTCTGTCAGTGTTTTGATCTGTTCACCATCAACATTGCGTGCAGCAGCAACCACAGCCTCCCAGACACTGTTCAGAGAGGTGTACTGTTTTCCCTCCTTGTAAATCTCACATTTGATGATGGACCACAGGTTCTCAATGGGGTTCAGATCAGGTGAACAAGGAGGCCATGTCATTAGATTTTCTTCTTTTATACCCTTTCTTGCCAGCCACGCTGTGGAGTACTTGGACACGTGTGATGGAGCATTGTCCTGCATGAAAATCATGTTTTTCTTGAAGGATGCAGACTTCTTCCTGTACCACTGCTTGAAGAAGGTGTCTTCCAGAAACTGGCAGTAGGACTGGGAGTTGAGCTTGACTCCATCCTCAACCCGAAAAGGCCCCACAAGCTCATCTTTGATGATACCAGCCCAAACCAGTACTCCACCTCCACCTTGCTGGCGTCTGAGTCGGACTGGAGCTCTCTGCCCTTTACCAATCCAGCCACGGGCCCATCCATCTGGCCCATCAAGACTCACTCTCATTTCATCAGTCCATAAAACCTTAGAAAAATCAGTCTTGAGATATTTCTTGGCCCAGTCTTGACGTTTCAGCTTGTGTGTCTTGTTTAGTGGTGGTCGTCTTTCAGCCTTTCTTACCTTGGCCATGTCTCTGAGTATTGCACACCTTGTGCTTTTGGGCACTCCAGTGATGTTGCAGCTCTGAAATATGGCCAAACTGGTGGCAAGTGGCATCTTGGCAGCTGCACGCTTGACTTTTCTCAGTTCATGGGCAGTTATTTTACACCTTGGTTTTTCCACACGCTTCTTGCGACCCTGTTGACTATTTTGAATGAAACGCTTGATTGTTTGATGATCACGCTTCAGAAGCTTTGCAATTTTAAGAGTGCTGCATCCCTCTGCAAGATATCTCACTATTTTTTACTTTTCTGAGCCTGTCAAGTCCTTCTTTTGACCCATTTTGCCAAAGGAAAGGAAGTTGCCTAATAATTATGCACACCTGATATAGGGTGTTGATGTCATTAGACCACACCCCTTCTCATTACAGAGATGCACATCACCTAATATGCTTAATTGGTAGTAGGCTTTTGAGCCTATACAGCTTGGAGTAAGACAACATGCATAAAGAGGATGATGTGGTCAAAATACTCATTTGCCTAATAATTCTGCACTCCCTGTATATATATATATATATATATATATATATATATATATATATATATATATATATATATATATATATATATATATATATATATATATATATATAACAAAATCCAAGTCAAGTGCACTCACTGTTACAGCCACATCCACCGGGGTGCTGCGTAGAAATGTATAGCAATAGCAGTCAGCCCCCTAAGGGGAAGGGAAACGCTTCACTCTCCGGTCTTTGAAAAAACAGTAAAAGCCTTTAATCAATCCTCATAGGAAATTAGTAAAAGCCAAAAAATAATAAAAGAATGAAAATAAAAATAAGAGTAAGAATAAAAAAAAAAATGTTTTTTATTTTTTTTTTAAATAATAAGATTAACACCCCATTAGTATACTTCAAGGCATACTGAAGTATGGTAGAAATCACTGAAACTAGCAACAATACACTAATTCTCAACAAGTCTCCAATTTAGAGGATAGGAGTCTCATGTAATATGAATGTCACATTGGTGCCAACCATTTCAATAATCCAGAGACAACCTAGATCGAACAATCATAGAAGCCTCATCATAAGAATACATTGTAGTCCAACTGTACATTCACTCCTTTTGGGGTCACAGTATCAAGCCGGTAGATCCAAGATGTTTCCACTTGAAGAAGTTTTGTATTTCTATCTCCCCCTCTCCTCAAGGGGGGCACATGATAATTAGCATTGTCCTCAGGCTTGCTGGTGTATGTCCTGCCTGGAGGAAGTGCCTGGCAACCGGTTGGTCCTTTAGGGGTACAACAGCTTGTCACTGGGGCAGTACCCTCAAAGGTACACCTGCTGTACCCTTTAAAATGGGTACAAATTGGTACCCTTTCAGATTGTACCTTTCAAAGGCAAATATGTACCTTTGGTGACTAGATTGGACCTCAGTCCTATGGTACCATATTGTACCCTTAAAAATGGGGCAAATCTGGCCTTTTAAGGGTACTGCCCCAGTGACAAGCCCTTTGTACCTCATGATGGCACATTTGTACTCAGCACAGCATATTACAAATGCTGTTCCATTAAATTTATCATATAACATTCAAATACAGTATTTAGTCAGCCACCAATTGTGCAAGTTCTCCCACTTAAGGAGATGAGAGAGGCCTGTAAGTTTCATCATAGGTATACCTCAACTATGAGAGACAAAATGTGGAAACAAATCCAGACAATCACATTGTCTGATTTGGAAAGAATTTATTTGCATATTATGGTGAAAAATAAGTATTTGGTCAATATCAAAAGTTCATATCAATACTTTGTTATATATCCTTTGTTGGCAATGACAGAGGTCAAACGTTTTCTGTTAGTCTTCACAAGGTTGTCACACACTGTTGCTGGTATGTTGGCCCATTCCTGCATGCAGATCTCCTCTAGAACAGTGATGTTTTGGGGCTGTCGCTGGGCAACACGGACTTTCAACTCCCTCCAAATGTTTTCTATGGGGTTGAGATCTGGAGACTGGCTAGGCCACTCTAGGACTTTGAAATGCTTCTTACGAAGCCACTCCTTCATTGCCCGGGTGGTGTGTTTGGGATCATTGTCATGCTGAAAGACCCAGCCACGTTTCATCTTCAATGCCCTTGCTGATGGAAGGAGGTTTGTACTCAAAATCTCACAATACATGGCCCCATTCTTTTTTTTTTTTATGTACACGGATCAGTCGTCCTGTTCCATTTGCAGAGAAACAGCCCCAAAGCATGTTGTTGCCACCCCCATGCTTCACAGTAGGTATGGTGTTCTTTGGTTGCAACTCAGCATTCTCTCTCCTCCAAACACGACGTGTTGTGTTTCTACCAAACAGTTCTACTTTGGTTTCATCTGACCATATGACATTCTCCCAATCCGCTTCTGGATCATCCAAATGCTCTCTAGCACACTTCAGATGGGCCCGGACATGTAGGGCCCGGACATGTACTGGCTTAAGCAGGGGGACACATCTGGCACTGCAGGATCTGAGTCCCTGGCGGCGTAGTGTGTTACTGATGGTAGCCTTTGTTACGTTGGTCCCAGCTCTCTGCAGGTAAATCACTAGGTCCCCCCGTGTGGTTCTGGGATGTTTGCTCACCGTTCTTGTGATCATTTTGACCTCACAGGGTGAGATCTTGCGTAGAGCCCCAGATCGAGGGAGATTATCATTGGTCTTGTATGTCTTCCATTTTCTAATTATTGCTCCCACAGTTGATTTCTTCACACCAAGCTGCTTGCCTATTGCAGATTCAGTCTTCCCAGCCTGGTGCAGGTCTACAATTTTGTTTCTGGTGTCCTTCGACAGCTCTTTAGTCTTCACCATAGTGGAGTTTGGAGTGTGACTGTTTGAGGTTGTGGACAGGTGTCTTTTATACTGATAACAAGTTCAAACAGGTGCCATTAACCCCTTAATGACACGAGTCGTACAGGGTACGTCGCACACAACCTGGTCTTTAAAGACCAGCGATGTACCCTGTACGACTTTGGGGATTAAAGCGGCTGGAAGCGATCCTGATCGCTTCCGGCCGCTTTACAGTGATTGCAGTGATGCCTCGATATCGAGGCATCCTGCAATAACATTTTTCCCCCATCCGATGCAGAGAGAGCCACTCTGTGGCCCTCTCTGCACCGGCATCGATGGCCGCAATCGTTGGTGGGTGGGAGCCGACGTGGGAGGCCGGTGGGCGGCCATCGATGGAAGATTGAAGAGAGAGGGGGCGGGGTTGTCGGGAGCGCGCAGGCGGGCGCGTGCACGGGGAGCAGCGAGCGGGCGTGTGCATGGGGAGCGAGCGGGTGGGAACCGCTATACTACAGAAAAAAGTTGATAAGTGGGAGACAGGGTGATCAGCAGACAATTTTAATTGTAAGGGATCTGGGAGGGGGTGGTGGTTTGTCTATGGGGGGGAAGCTACACTACAGAAAAAAAATAAAAAAATATTTAAAAAATTGCATTTTTTTCTAAACTGGGTACTGGCAGACAGCTGCCAGTACCCAAGATGGCTCCCAGTAAGGTAGAGGGGGAGGGTTAGAGAGCTGTTTCGGGGGGATCAGGGAGGTTGGGGGCTAAGGGGGGATCCTACACAGCAGCATATGTAAATATGCTATACAATTGTTTTATTTTTTTTAAATATACCTTTTATTTTAGTACTGGCAGACTTTCTGCCAGTACTTAAGATGGCGGGGACAATTGTGGGATGGGGGAGGGAAGAGAGCTGTTTGGGAGGGATCCTGGGGTGTGATGTGTCAGGTGGGAGGCTGATCTCTATGCTAAAGCTAAAATTAACCTTGCAAGCTCCCTACAAGCTACGTAATTAACCCCTGCACTGCTGGGCATAATACATGTGTGGTGCGCAGCGGCATTTAGCAGCCTTATAATTACCAAAAAGCAACGCCAAAGCCATATATGTCTGCTATTTCTAAACAAAGGGGATCCCAGAGAAGCATTTACAACCATTTATGCCATAATTGCACAAGTTGTTTGTAAATAATTTCAATGAAAAACCTAAAATTGTGAAATATTTTACGTTTTCTTTTATTTGATCGCATTTAGCGGTGAAATGGTTGCATGAAATATACCAAGATGGGCCTAGATCAATACTTGGGGTTGTCTACTACACTACACTAAAGCTAAAATTAACCCTAGACGCTCCCTACATCCTCCCTAATTAACCCCTTCACTGCTGGGCATAATACACGTGTGATGCGCAGTGGCATCTAGCAGCCTTCTAATTACCAAAAAGCAAAGCCAAAGCCATATAAGTCTGCTATTTCTGAACAAAGGGGATCCCAGAGAAGCATTTACAACCATTTATGCAATAATTGCACAAGTTGTTTGTAAATAATTTCTGTGAGAAACCTAAAGTTTGTGAAAAAATTTGTGAAAAAGTGAAATAATTTTTTTATTTGATCGCATTTGGCGGTGAAATGGTGGCATGAAATATACCAAAATGGGCCTAGATCAATACTTTGAGATGTCTTCTAAAAAAATATATATATATACATGTCAAGGGATATTCAGGTATTCCTGACAGATATCAGGGTTCCAATGTAACTAGCACTCATTTTGAAAAAAAAAGTGGTTTTGAAATAGCAAAGTGCTACTTGTATTTATTGCCCTATAACTTGCAAAAAAGCAAAGAACATGTTAACATTGGGTATTTCTAAACTCAGGACAAAATTTAGAAACTATTTAGCATGGTTGTTTTTTGGTGGTTGTAGATGTGTAACAGATTTTGGGGGTCAAAGTTAGAAAAAGTGTGTTTTTTTCCATTTTTTCCTCATATTTTATAATATTTTTAATAGTAAATTATAAGATATGATGAAAATAATGGTATCTTTAGAAATTCGTTTAGTGGCGAGAAAAATGGTATTTAATATGTATGGGTACAGTAAATGAGTAAGAGGAAAATTACAGCTAAACACAAACACAGCAAAAATGTAAAAATAGCCCTGGTCCTTAAGGGAAAGAAATTGAAAAATGGCCTTGGTCCTTAAGGGGTTAATACAGGTAATGAGTGGAGGACAGAGGAGCCTCTTAAAGAAGAAGATACAGGTCTGTGAGAGCCAGAAATCTTGCTTGTTTGTAGGTGACCAAATACTTATTTTCTCCATAATATGCAAATAAATTATTTCCATTTTGTCTCTCATAGTTGAGGGATACCTATGATGAAAATTACAGGCCTCTCTCATCTTCTTAAGTGGGAGAACTTGCACAATTGGGGGCTGACTAAATTCTTTTTTGCCCCACTGTATGCATTCAATTAATGTGTACTTTTTCAAACAGTATTTACAAGAGCCACACTGCAGCTTTAAAAAAAGTTTGTATACTTAACTGTAGCCATATAGCAATTCCAAAGACTGCTACAGAAACACCTGAAAGAGCAAAGCTAAACAACCAGTTCCAAAAATAACTACTCAATGTGTTTTAAATCACTCTGTACTAAACTCTAAAAACACCCCATTTAATTTAGGGTGACATGCCACATAAAACATAAATATATAGAAAACATAAAAAACAACAGAATAATGAAATATAACTCTAACGAAAAGAAGGGGGATTCGGGGGAGGGATAAACGATAAAGCTCACAACCATACATTGAATTGTCACTCTATGCAAAATATATGCAAATTAATATATTTCCCTAGTAGTACACACTTTGGTGATGAACCTGCTACCAATAGATGGAGCTGTGTTACACAGATCAAGGAACTTTCAACCAACAGATGGCGCTATGGCATGTCACACAATGTCCATGTATGTGACTGGGGAACGACTACAATTTTTTTTTTTTTTTTTTAAACTGGTTCATAAACAGCTCTTGTTTATTTTATAGAGTTCAAAACACATTTTTTTCTTTGTAATTTTAGTTAATACATTTGCTTTATGTTTAAGAGTTAACATCTTGATGATCTAAATATAAACATTTAAATGTTAAGTGCTTGTTTGCTATTTAGAACCAGCAACACAGTATCATTGAATATATGGGTTATTAAGTATTTTTTTTTTTTGCTTTGCCCACTTATGGCTTATTACCAAGAACGATTGAACATAATTATTTTGCTGTACAACATGTATGTTGCATTCATTTTGGGTGACAGTTATGTGAATATGAATAATTGAGGTGTACAAATGATACGGACTTGCAGGGTTTGGCAGCCTTGAACCACCCATCCCCCTCAACCTTTTAGTCACACAAGTGATTGTACCTTTTTGGGGGGATTAAATGGTACAGAAATGGACCCTTTGACAGTTGGAAACATATTTGTACCTTATTTACCGCTAAATGGTACATATTAGTTCCTTAAGGTGTAATTATGATCCATTAAGGGTACAACCACAGCAGTAGTACCCTAAGTGTTCACAAATGGACCCCAATCGTACCCTTTTTTCTGACTGTTTAGGTGCTCATACAGGATAGTCTGTGTAGAATTTTGTATTTTCTCCCTGTATGTGGGTGATGGAAATACATCCCAGTAAGCATACTATTACAGGTTGTACAGTCTCCACATCTATAGCATCCTAATTTCCTCTTGGCATCCATCCATGTGCCTTTCTCATAGCACTTAATAGGATCATTGTGAACCAAGATGTCATTTAAATTAGACGCTTTCTTATAGACCATGCGCGGGGCTGTCATACGTAAAAAGGGAAGTGTCTTATCTGTTTTTACAATATCCCAATTCTTTTTCACAGATTCTGTCAGAGCTTTACAGGGAGTGCAGAATTATTAGGCAAGTTGTATTTTTGAGGATTAATTTTATTATTGAACAACAACCATGTTCTCAATGAACCCAAAAAACTCATTAATATCAAAGCTGAATAGTTTTGGAAGTAGTTTTTAGTTTGTTTTTAGTTATAGCTATTTTAGGGGGATATCTGTGTGTGCAGGTGACTATTACTGTGCATAATTATTAGGCAACTTAACAAAAAACAAATATATACCCATTTCAATTATTTATTTTTACCAGTGAAACCAATATAACATCTCAACATTCACAAATATACATTTCTGACATTCAAAAACAAAACAAAAACAAATCAGTGACCAATATAGCCACCTTTCTTTGCAAGGACACTCAAAAGCCTGCCATCCATGGATTCTGTCAGTGTTTTGATCTGTTCACCATCAACATTGTGTGCAGCAGCAACCACAGCCTCCCAGACACTGTTCAGAGAGGTGTACTGTTTTCCCTCCTTGTAAATCTCACATTTGATGATGGACCACATGTTCTCAATGGGGTTCAGATCAGGTGAACAAGGAGGCCATGTCATTAGATCTTCTTCTTTTATACCCTTTCTTGCCAGCCACGCTGTGGAGCACTTGGACGAGTGTGATGGAGCATTGTCCTGCATGAAAATCATGTTTTTCTTGAAGGATGCAGACTTCTTCCTGTACCACTGCTTGAAGAAGGTGTCTTCCAGAAACTGGCAGTAGGACTGGGAGTTGAGCTTGACTCCATCCTCAACCCGAAAAGGCCCCACAAGCTCATCTTTGATGATACCAGCCCAAACCAGTACTCCACCTCCACCTTGCTGGCATCTGAGTCGGACTGGAGCTCTCTGCCCTTTACCAATCCAGCCACGGGCCCATCCATCTGGCCCATCAAGACTCACACTCATTTCATCAGTCCATAAAACTTTAGAAAAATCAGTCTTGAGATATTTCTTGGCCCAGTCTTGACGTTTCAGCTTGTGTGTCTTGTTCAGTGGTGGTCGTCTTTCAGCCTTTCTTACCTTGGCCATGTCTCTGAGAATTGCACACCTTGTGCTTTTGGGCACACCAGTGATGTTGCAGCTCTGAAATATGGCCAAACTGGTGGCAAGTGGCATCTTGGCAGCTGCACGCTTGACTTTTCTCAGTTCATGGGCAATTATTTTGCGCCTTGGTTTTTCCACACGCTTCTTGCGACCCTGTTGACTATTTTAAATGAAACGCTTGATTGTTCGATGATCACGCTTCAGAAGCTTTGCAATTTTAAGAGTGCTGCATCCCTCTGCAAGATATCTCACTATTTTTGACTTTTCTGAGCCTGTCAAGTCCTTCTTTTGACCCATTTTGCCAAAGGAAAGGAAGTTGCCTAATAATTATGCACACCTGATATAGGGTGTTGATGTCATTAGACCACACCCCTTCTCATTACAGAGATGCACATCACCTAATATGCTTAATTGGTAGTAGGCTTTCGAGCCTATACAGCTTGGAGTAAGACAACATGCATAAAGAGGATGATGTGGTCAAAATACTAATTTGCCTAATAATTCTGCACTCCCTGTAGAAAGAGGATTAAAGGTTGTAACAAAATTTATGTTACTCACAGGATTGTCCATATTCTTTGTTATATCACGTGGCTGTAACAGTGTCAATTGATCATATTGTGTCAGCTTGGTATGTGTCAGTTCAATATCCTTTGCCTTATATCCACATTGTTTCAACTTTGCCTTCATTTCTTCTTCTTGGACACTTCTGGTCTCCATCAGTGTATTGTTGCGTGCAACACACATGAGCTGAGAGGAGACAACTCCCCTCTTTTGATGTTCTGGGTGGTAACTGGTAGACAATAGTAGGGAATTCTTATCAGTGGGTTTGGAGTATAGAGATGTAGAGAATTTACAACCCTCACTATCAGAGTAAAGTGTGATGTTTAGATCTAGGAAGGGGATGGTATCATTGCTAAATGCAAATTTGAAGCGGATAGTTGATTCAATTTTATTAAGAGTATCAACCCAATGTGTTAATGATTCTACTGACCCTCTCCATATCAAAAATACATCATCTATGTATCTAACATATAGTTTGATGTTGTTTACCGTCAGAATATTCATAATTTTGGTCTCATTCCAGGACATGTAGAGATTGGCATATGAGGGAGCCATATTAGAACCCATAGCAGTCCCTGACAATTGTAGAAAGAAATCTCTCTCAAATTTGAAAAATTATTTTCCAAACAGAAAGTAAGTAGTTCGAGCAGGAACTCAATGGTTGGTCCCGCATATTATTTGTAATGTTCAGTCAATGTATGTATTATTTGTTATGTTCAGTTACTATATCTATTATTTGTAATGTTTAGTTACTATATGTATTATCTGTAATGTTCATTTAATATATATATTATTTGCAATGTTCAGTTAATATATTTATTATTTGTAATAATGTTCAGTCAATATATTTATTATTTGTAATCTTCAGTCAATATACTGTTTGTATTATTTGTAATGTTTAGTTAATATATATATATTATTTGTAATGTTCAGTTAATATATTTATTATTTGTAATGTTGTTCAGTCAATATATTTATTATTTGTAATGTTCAGTTAATATATTTGTTATTTGTAATGTTCAGTGAATATACTGTATGTATTATTTGTAATGTTCAGTCAATATATGTATTATTTGTAATGTTCAGTTAATATATGTATTATTTGTAATGTTCAATCAATATATGTATTATTTGTAATGTTCAGTCAATATATGTATTATTTGTATTGTTCAGTTAATTTTGTAATGTTCAGTCAATATATGTATTATTTGTAATGTTCAGTTAATATAGTGTATGTATTATTTGTAATGTTCAGTCAATATACTGTATGTATTATTTGTAATGTTCAGTTAATATATGTATTATTTGTAATGTTCAGTTAATATAATTATTATTTGTAATGTTCAGTTAATATATGTATTATTTGTAATGTTCAGTTAATATATGTATTATTTATAATGTTCAGTTAATATAATTATTATTTGTAATGTTCAGTTAATATATGTATTATTTATAATGTTCAGTTAATATAATTATTATTTGTAATGTTCAGTTAATATATGTATTATTTATAACGTTCAGTCGATATATGTATTATTTGTAATGTTCAGTTAATATATGTATTATTTATAATGTTCAGTTAATATAATTATTATTTGTAATGTTCAGTTAATATATGTATTATTTATAATGTTCAGTTAATATAATTATTATTTGTAATGTTCAGTTAATATATGTATTATTTATAATGTTCAGTTAATATATGTATTATTTATAATGTTCAGTTAATATAATTATTATTTGTAATGTTCAGTTAATATATGTATTATTTGTAATGTTCAGTTAATATACTGTATGTATTATTTGTAATGTTCAGTTAATATACTGTATGTATTATTTGTAATGTTCAGTTAATATATGTATTATTTGTAATGTTCAGTTAATATAGTGTATGTATTATTTGTAATGTTCAGTCAATATACTGTATGTATTATTTATAATGTTCAGTTACTATATGTATTATTTGTAATGTTCAGTTAATATATGTATTATTTATAATGTTCAGTTAATATAATTATTATTTGTAATGTTCAGTTAATATATGTATTATTTGTAATGTTCAGTTAATATATGTATTATTTATAATGTTCAGTTAATATAATTATTATTTGTAATGTTCAGTTAATATATGTATTATTTGTAATGTTCAGTTAATATATGTATTATTTGTAATGTTCAGTCAATATATGTATTATTTATAACGTTCAGTCGATATATGTATTATTTGTAATGTTCAGTTACTATATGTATTATTTGTAATGTTCAGTTAATATAATTATTATTTGTAATGTTCAGTTAATATATGTATTATTTATAATGTTCAGTTAATATAATTATTATTTGTAATGTTCAGTCAATATATGTATTATTTGTAATGTTCAGTTAATATAGTGTATGTATTATTTGTAATGTTCAGTCAATATACTGTATGTATTATTTGTAATGTTCAGTTAATATATGTATTATTTGTAATGTTCAGTTACTATACTGTATGTATTATTTGTAATGTTCAGTTAATATATATATTATTTGTAATGTTCAGTTAATATATGTATTATTTGTAATGTTCAGTTAATATAATTATTATTTGTAATGTTCAGTTAATATATGTATTATTTGTAATGTTCAGTTAATATAATTATTATTTGTAATGTTCAGTTAATATATGTATTATTTGTAATGTTCAGTCAATATATGTATTATTTGTAATGTTCAGTTAATATAATTATTATTTGTAATGTTCAGTTAATATATGTATTATTTGTAATGTTCAGTTAATATAATTATTATTTGTAATGTTCAGTTAATATATGTATTATTTGTAATGTTCAGTCAATATGTTTATTATTTGTAATGTTCAGTCAATATATTTATTATTTGTAATGTTCAATTAATATACTGTATGTATTATTTGTAATGTTTAGTTAATATATATATTATTTGTAATCTTCAGTTAATATATGTATTATTTGTAATTTTCAGTCGATATATTTATTATTTGTAATGTTTAGTTAATAAATGTATTATTTGTAAAGTTCAGTTAATATGTTTATTATTTGTAATGTTCAGTCAATATATTTATTATTTGTAATGTTTAGTTAATAAATGTATTATTTGTAAAGTTCAGTTAATATATGTATTATTTGTGATATTCAGTGTAGAAAGAGGTTATCACTCGTGTTCTATTTAAATGTTTTGATGCATTTAAGATAATGTGATCTGACAAGACTGTAGTTCAACTAGATTGATAATAATTATACGGTGTCTATAGTTGAGTCATACAAGTTGATAACAATTGAATACAACAGTTTAAGAAGCTCAAATTCAAGTTTACTATTAAATATGAAGATCTATTGATGTGATTTTTTTGTTTTTGGGCACTATATAATTTCAGTATTTTGGGTGATCATTTAGATTTAAGACAGCACTGTTATTTAAATGAATATGTTTAAATATACTAAAATAAAATTCCTAAATCTTTATATATATTTGTATGGGGGAGACTTAATTTGTGGTTGTTACCTTGTGATGAGGGGGTTTAAGGTTATCAGAGTTATGGTTAAAATGCATCAGAAGTTTGAGTAACCATATTTCAAATTAAGGGCGCCATGTACTAAACGGCGGACAGCTTCTTAACTTGCAAACCTGTCCGCCCGCCTCTGCTACACACGGGCAGCGGATCTGTTGATCCGCTTGCCCGTATGTATCATTACACACTCATCGGAGTGTGTAATGCTCGCTCCTTTAATCGCGCGACCAATCACGCGACTGAAGGGGCTGTCAATCACCGAGAGCGAGCGTGCTCTCAGTGATTTTGCTTTGCCACCTAAGAGGTGGCGTAGGGTGCTTCTTACATTGCGGGAAGCAGGCTCGCATATGCGAACCTGCCCCGCAAAGGCTCCGGAGCAGCTTTCGCTGCTTCGTACATGGAGCCCTAAGTGGAGGGATCAAATTAGAGCTGAAATGTAGTGTGGGGTTGGATCAGTATAGATAGGATTAAAGGGACAGTCTAGGGCAGGTCAAAATAAACGTTCATGATTCAGATAGGGCATGTAATTTTAAACAATTTTCCAATTTACTTTTATCACCAATTTTGCTTTGTTCTCTTGGTATTCTTAGTTGAAAGCTTAAACTAGGAGGTTCATATGCTAATTTCTTAGACCTGAAGGCCACCTCTTTTCAGAATGCATTTTAACAGTTTTTCACCACTAGAGGGTGTTAGTTCACGTATTTCATATAGATAACACTGTGCTCGTGCACGTGACTTTATCTGGGAGCAGGCACTAATTGGCTAAACTGCAAGTCTGTCAAAAGAACTGAAATAAAGGGGCAGTTTGCAGAGGCTTAGATACAAGATAATCACAGAGGTTAAAAGTATATTAATATAACTGTGTTGGTTATCTTTTAAAACAATACAAATTCTGGTGTAGACTGTCCTTTAAGTGTTTGGGGGAGAGGTCATGGTTTACACGCTACAAGACTCCTCCAAATCCAACCCTCCATAATCGACCCCATACATGACACATAGATAACTGTACTCCTGACTGCTATACCCATGAAAAATCTAACACCATTGGAATTTTACTTCCCTCTAAATGTATATTTCAATCTTAGTAGTAGTTCCAGTGTTGTCTTTCATCTGCCTTGGGTTTGACTTCCTTGTCAGTGGTCCGGCCTTATCAGGTTTCCTCATTTATACAGACATTTTAAAATAATACTGAATGGTAAGAAATTAAAAATCAATACTGAAGGATGAACAAGCCAAGGGCTCGCTTCCATTGACCCATAAAAAATGGAACCGTAAGCTACCCAAGTGTCCGACAGCTAAAAATTGTTTATGGCTCCATTTTAGTACCAGGTTTCCATTAAATTATTTTGTGCTCTTTTCTTACAGGTGTAAGTTATTGTTGCGTTAACGTTTTTTGCCCATGTTCAAATTTCTTGAAAATCAATTAGTTGCTATGGTAACTCGACCTTCACTATAAAATGTACATTTAACTTATACACTCCTTACCTGTGATCACCTCTAAAGAGAAGCAAAAACAAAGATACACTTATTTATAATATATATTTTTAAACTATAAGCAAATACAATTTTTTATTATATTTATATTTTCCACTTTATTAATATATGTAATATGTATTGCTGCCCTAGGAATAGGTCTATGTTGAATTCTATAGATATGTGCTTGCATATATTTTTATATTTAAATACATACTGATATTTCCATAACATAAATGCTTCGATTACTATACATGGGACAGCAATAAATATTACATATTTCAGTTTTTTTCTGCATTGAAACAATTGCATTATTTGCAAGTTTTAAAATTTCAATGAGAAATAGTTCTCAAAAAGCAAATGTTTCCTCTTTTACACCTAGTTGAGCTGGGTGTAATTTTTTTCAATGTATCAACAGCCTCCGACAGTGTATTAACGGTTTGCCCTTTCATTGGAAACCTGGTCTAAGTTATTGCTTAATGGCTTCTTATACTTTCTATGGGACACAAAAATATTTTCAGTAGCCGGAACCCGATTGCCGATATTGAGGTATAACGAAATTGAAATTGAAATTTAAGTAGTCATATTGACAATCTGCAAATAATAGCAACAAGGTGCTATCAACAGTATTGTTTTGTGGACCCTATAGAAATGCTATAAATCTCAGGTTGTTACTGGCTGCTGGTTAATGAATGAATTAGTGAATTACTGGTAGGTAGCAGGGATTGTCTAAGTGCCTCAGGCAGTTACTGCAGGGGGTACCTTGTATGGGCTGGGCTGCAGACATTGCTTCAGGTCTTCATATAGAGGGTTTGAGTTCTCTGCTGATAAATATATAATCATGTGCCTGGTTATTCTTCATTTAATTTTTTTTTCTTTGGTTTTATTTTGATTATAATGAATTAAAATGAATGTCACTTTTTTTTTTACTTCTTTTGTTACCTAAAATGCCTGAGGGCACTCTCTAATAAAATCTGCTGTGCACACCTATGACTATCACTATCAGTTGTAACTGGATTGAGATGTAACTCTAACTGAAAGAAACCTTAAAGTCAAATTTGTATTTATTCATCAGAAACTATTCACTGCATTGCAAAAAGATCTGCATGCAAATGATGTTTCTTTTTAAAATTATTTAAAAAAGTGTCATTTTGTTTAATAATATGCCTTATTTTACAATCCCTTGGCATACCCCTTGAAAAGCTTCTTGAATATTGTTTGTGTTACTTCACTTGCTCTGACCAATTAAGGACAGCTATACATGAGCTCCTGCACATATCAACCAATCACTGTGTAGCATGTTATATTATCAAAGGAGCCAAAGTTAGACATTTTATAAGAATTTCAATTTGGAGGTTAGTGTCCCTTTAAAATAGCCATGTTAAGATAATAGATACTACAATTTATAAGTGGGGCTGAAGTACATTTGCTCGCAAGAAGTGCATTTTATAGGAAACCATTTTCTTACCTATTTATAGTATACTACTCTAGCACTATGTTTCTCTGTTCTTAGCAAAGCTTGTTTGCTTAGCTCTAAACAGCATTAAAGGGATATGAAACCTAAAAAAAATATTTCATGATTTAGGTAGAACATACAATTTTAATCAACTTTCTAGTTTACTTCTATTTTAAAATTTGCTTCATTCTCTTGGTATCATTTGTTGAAGGAGCAGCAATGCACTACTGGTTTCTAATAGAACACATGGGGAGCCAATGAAAATCTGTATATATATATATATATATATATATATATATATATATATATATATATATATATATATATATATATATATATATATATATATATTTATATACAGCCACCAATTAGCAGCTAGAACTTAGGTTCTTTGCTGCTCCTGAGCTTACCTAGATACATGTTTCAGCAAAGGATAACAAGAGATGGAAGCAAGTTAAATAATAGAAGTAAATTGGAAAGTTGTTTTAAATTGCATGCTCTGTCTAAATCATGAATATTTAATTATGACTTTACTGTCCCTTTAAACAACATTTTAAAAGGGGTAACTGTCTCTATGTTTCAAATAGTAGATGTTTTCCCTAAGCTCATGTACTTGCTAAGTGCTTATATGTATGCTATGTGCATATGTATGCTAAGTGCTTCTATGTATGCTATGTGCGTATATGTATTCTATGTGCTTCTATGTATGCTAAGTGCTTATATGTATGCTGAATGCTTATATGTATGTTAAGTGATTCTATGTATGGTATGTGCTTATATGTATGCTATGTGCTTATATGTATGCTAAGTGCTTATATGTATACTAAAGTGCTTATATGTATGCTATGTGCTTATATGTATGCTAAGTGCTACTATGTGTGCTAAGTGCTTATATGTATGCTATGTGCTTATATGTATGCTTTGTGCTTATATGTATGCTATGTGCTTCTATGTATGCTAAGTGCTTCTATGTATGCTATGTGCTTCTATGTATGCTAAGTGCTTATATGTATGCTATGTGCTTATATGTATGCTATGTGCTTATATGTATGCTTTGTGCTTATATGTATGCTATGTGCTTATAGGTATGCTTTGTGCTTATATGTATGCTATGTGCTTCTATGTATGCTAAGTGCTTATATGTATGCTATGTGCTTATATGTATGCTAAGTGCTTATATATATGCTATGTGCTTCTATGTATGCTATGTGCTTCTATGTATGCTATGTGCTTCTATGTATGCTAAGTGCTTCTATGTATGGTAAGTGCTTCTATGTATGCTATGTGCTTCTATGTATGCTAAGTGCTTATATGTATGCTATGTGCTTATATGTATGCTAAGTGCTTATATGTATGCTATGTGCTTATATGTATGCTATGTGCTTATATGTATGCTATGTGCTTATATGTATGCTTTGTGCTTATATGTATGCTTTGTGCTTATATGTATGCTTTGTGCTTATATGTATGCTATGTGCCTATATGTATGCTTTGTGCTTATATGTATGCTATGTGCCTATATGTATGCTTTGTGCTTATATGTATGCTATGTGCTTATATGTATGCTAAGTGCTTATATATATGTTATGTGCTTCTATGTATGCTATGTGCTTCTATGTATGCTAAGTGCTTCTATGTATGCTAAGTGCTTCTATGTATACTAAGTGCTTATATGTATGCTATGTGCCTATATGTATGCTTTGTGCTTATATGTATGCTATGTGCTTCTATGTATGCTAAGTGCTTATATGTATGCTATGTGCTTCTATGTATGCTAAGTGCTTCTATGTATGCTAAGTGCTTATATGTATGCTATGTGCTTATATGTATGCTATGTGCTTATATGTATGCTATGTGCGTACATGTATGCTATGTGCGTACATGTATGCTATGTGCGTACATGTATGCTACGTACTTCTACGTATGCTAAGTGATTATATGTATGCTATGTGCTTATATGTATGCTACGTGCTTCTACGTATGCTAAGTGATTATATGTATGCTATGTGCTTATATGTATGCTATGTGCATATATGTCTGCTAAGTGCTTATATGTATGATATGTGCTTATATGTATGCTATGTGCTTCTATGTATGCTAAGTGCTTCTATGTACTTGCTAAGTGCTTCTATGTACTTGCTAAGTGCTTATATGTATGCTAAGTGCTTATATGTATGCTAAATGCTTATATGTATGCTAAATGCTTATATGAATGCTATGTGCTTCTATGCATGCTATGTGCTTATATACTGCATATGCTATGTGCTTATATGTATGCGATGTGCATATATGTATGCTAAGTGCTTATATGTATGCTAATTGCTTCTATGTATGCTATGTGTTTCTATGCATGCTATGTGCTTATATACTGTATATGCTATGTGCTTATATGTATGCTATGTGCATATATGTATGCTAAGTGCTTATATGTATGCTAAGTGCTTATATGTATGCTAATTGCTTCTATGTATGCTATGTGCTTCTATGTATGCTAATTGCTTCTATGTATGCTATGTGCTTCTATGTATGCTATGTGCTTATATGTATTCTATGTGCATCAGTAATCTGTCACACAGACTAATGCAAAATATTTTTTTTAAGAACAGCACTAAAACTATAATAGATCTATAGATAATCTAAAAGGTGCAGACCCTAGAATAATATAGTCTTTAGAAAAACAGATAGAGATGTGGAGGTAAGTAAACCTCCATACAAAAAAGAAAGGAAATTCAGCACTCTTTTAATGCAAAACATATTAGTATTTATTTACTATAAGAAAAATTAATGGCAAAATATGGTTATACTGAAAGCCCTGGAAAATGATTATTTAGTAGGGGCATATAATTACAGGTCAGTGAGTGGGTACTGTAGAGATACTGTATCTAGGAGTGGTAGGAAGAAGAGGACCTCTTTCTATCCAGACCTGGCGGTGAGAAGAAGCTCCCTCCCTCCCCATCGTTTGGTTGTATTGATTTCTCCACCTATGAGTGGAAGATATACACAATATATATATATATATATATAAGTAATAAAAAATATATATATGATGGTGCACAAATATTTCTCAAATTCCAATACTCTCTAAACTGTGCTAGCTGTCCCAAATAATATACATTACCACTTAAAGAGACAGGATTGAACAGTACTATCAGTCAATCAAAGAGGGACACCGGCTGCACGTAGTTTGTCAGAGGTTTTATTACTATGTGTCTCCAAACAAAAACAAACAAATCAGAACATCTACCCTCCACCCTTTTCCTTAGTTGCAGTTATAAAACCCAGTAAAATACACAGACATACGAACAGACTAGGCAAACTCACAAGATCTATGTCATTTCCATATTATTCTCACGTTCAACATATACAAAATATCAACTGTTGTGAATTGCTAATCACATAGAGCTGAGATACAATATTGCCAGTCCATAAATCTTATAAAGGGGCCCCAAAGTTGCAGCTGTTACGATCGTTAGATAAGTGTCCAAATCCCAGGCTCATAAGTGTAAAAACACGCACTGGTTCTGAACTAAACCTTCAATGTGTTAATAGGATGTTGCAGCTTTAACAACAGAGTTCATAATTGGTTGCTCCATACAGTGAATTAGACCCGTGAGTGAATCAGACTACGTCTCTTGATGGAGAACGCACAATGTACTCTTGCAGGACAGACCAGGCTGTCACTGGTACCTGCCTCACAGTCGAATCAATGTGAGAGTCCTTTTAGCTGCGACTGGCTTCTTCACTTGCTTACCACCATGTACGCTTCAGCGTTCTCATTAGCTCCGAGTGCCACAGGCTCTGTTCTTAGCTGATCACCTTCCGTGCATGCTCAGTCATGGTGGTAAGCAAGTGAAGAAGCCAGTCGCAGCTAAAAGGACTCTCACATTGATTCGACTGTGAGGCAGGTACCAGTGAAGTTGTTTAATGTTCGGGCTTAAAAGTCTTGCGGTTTGACAGCCTGGTCTGTCCTGCCAGAGTACATTGTGCGTTATGGAAAATAATCTTTAAGAGGATTTGTTTGTGAACACACACACACGCTTTTTCTTTGGACTTCCAATAATATGGAAATGTCATAGATCTTGTGAGTTTGCCTAGTCTGTTCGTATGTCTGTGTATTTTACTGGGTTTTATAACTGCAACTAAGGAAAAGGGTGGAGGGTAGATGTTCTGATTTGTTTGTTTTTATTTGGAGACACATAGTAATAAAACCTCTGACAAACTACGTGCAGCCGGTGTCCCTCTTTGATTGACTGATAATACTGTTCAATCCTGTCTCTTTAAGTGGTAATGTATATATATATATATATATATATATATATATATATATATATATATATATATACAGGGAGTGCAGAATTATTAGGCAAATGAGTATTTTGACCACATCATCCTCTTTATGCATGTTGTCTTACTCTAAGCTGTATAGGCTCGAAAGCCTACTACCAATTAAGCATATTAGGTGATGTGCATCTCTGTAATGAGAAGGGGTGTGGTCTAATGACATCAACACCCTATATAAGGTGTGCGTAATTATTAGGCAACTTCCTTTCCTTTGGCAAAATGGGTCAAAAGAAGGACTTGACAGGCTCAGAAAAGTCAAAAATAGTGAGATATCTTGCAGAGGGATGCAGCACTCTTAAAATTGCAAAGCTTCTGAAGCGTGATCATCGAACAATCAAGCGTTTCATTCAAAATAGTCAACAGGGTTGCAAGAAGCGTGTGGAAAAACCAAGGCGCAAAATAACTGCCCATGAACTGAGAAAAGTCAAGAGTGCAGCTGCCAAGATGCCACTTGCCACCAGTTTGGCCATATTTCAGATCTGCAACATCACTGGAGTGCCCAAAAGCACAAGGTGTGCAATACTCAGAGACATGGCCAAGGTAAGAAAGGCTGAAAGACGACCACCACTGAACAAGACACACAAGCTGAAACGTCAAGACTGGGCCAAGAAATATCTCAAGACTGATTTTTCTAAGGTTTTATGGACTGATGAAATGAGAGTGAGTCTTGATGGGCCAGATGGATGGGCCCGTGGCTGGATTGGTAAAGGGCAGAGAGCTCCAGTCCGACTCAGACGCCAGCAAGGTGGAGGTGGAGTACTGGTTTGGGCTGGTATCATCAAACATGAGCTTGTGGGGCCTTTTCAGGTTGAGGATGGAGTCAAGCTCAACTCCCAGTCCTACTGCCAGTTTCTGGAAGACACCTTCTTCAAGCAGTGGTACAGGAAGAAGTCTGCATCCTTCAAGAAAAACATGATTTTCATGCAGGACAATGCTCCATCACACGCGTCCAAGTACTCCACAGCGTGGCTGGCAAGAAAGGGTATAAAAGAAGAAAATCTAATGACATGGCCTCCTTGTTCACCTGATCTGAACCCCATTGAGAACCTGTGGTCCATCATCAAATGTGAGATTTACAAGGAGGGAAAACAGTACACCTCTCTGAACAGTGTCTGGGAGGCTGTGGTTGCTGCTGCACGCAATGTTGATGGTGAACAGATCAAAACACTGACAGAATCCATGGATGGCAGGCTTTTGAGTGTCCTTGCAAAGAAAGGTGGCTATATTGGTCACTGATTTGTTTTTGTTTTGTTTTTGAATGTCAGAAATGTATATTTGTGAATGTTGAGATGTTATATTGGTTTCACTGGTAAAAATAAATAATTGAAATGGGTATATATTTGTTTTTTGTTGTTGCCTAATTATTATGCACAGTAATAGTCACCTGCACACACAGATATCCCCCTAAAATAGCTAAAACTAAAAACAAACTAAAAACTACTTCCAAAAATATTCAGCTTTGATATTAATTAGTTTTTTTCGGTTCATTGAGAACATGGTTGTTGTTCAATAATAAAATTAATCCTCAAAAATACAACTTGCCTAATAATTCTGCACTCCCTGTATATATATACATAGAGCAATTGATATCAAGCATATAGAGCAGATGCCTGGTTGATTTTGGGGCCGGATGCTACTTGCCTTCAAAAGTTCTGTGCTTTTATACGTCTGGCTCTCATCTAGCGGATTTGAATGCTCTCCATAAGCAATACATTCTGTGCTTATTTGAACTAAACTGCAATTCTATGCGCTTATGCACTGGCCAATGGTATTTTCATGTCTTGCTTGCACTAACCTACTCTAATAGTTCCTCAGTGCATAGATCCCAATGCTTTTCTGCCCTAACGCTACCTGCTACTCAGGGTTGGGTGCAGTAGGGTGTAGCACTGAGGTTTATTTATCCGCTGTATATGATTGATATCAATTGTTCTATCTATATATATGCATTTTGTTTGTTTTTTATCTTTTATTTTTGTGTATATCTTCCCCTCATAGGCGGAGAAATCAGTACAACTATGTTTGGAAATTAATTTTTCTTATGGTAAATAAATACTAATATTTTTTTGCATTAACAGAGTGCTGAATTCCTTTTCTGTCTTACATGGAGGTTTACTTACCTCAACATCTCTATCTGTTTATAAATCTAAAGACAGCAGTAATTGATTTCCATGCTTTTTATATTCTGTTGCAGCACAGTAATGACCTTTTTAAGAGCCGTTAATATGCAGTTATGCACATTCACAAACATTACACAGTAGTATCCGCATTTCTTTTTCTTTCCTACCATAACATTGCATCTCTCGCATTAACTGCTACTTTACACAAGCCCTTGATCCTTTGTGCTATGTCAAGAGATTGTTTAGACGTAAAAGTGCTTCTTTGCATTGGGATTTTACACAGAAATAAATGTGAGTCATAGAGAGCAGGTAACAAGCATGAGTTAGACTGTATTCCTGTTTATATTTGTGTTTGTTTTTGTATTATTTACATTGCAGTTTTTAACATTAGTTAATATAAGGATACTTTATAAATTTGGGGCGCGATCCGATATGCAGCGTAGTTTGCGGCACAAGCGAGGGAACCCCCGCCACCTGCAGTTTCAGCTTGCAACTCGAGCTATCCTATATACGGCGCCGTCAGATGCTAAAGTGCCGTAATTCGGATAAACCAGCGATGTCCAGAAATCTGCGTAAGTACAAATTTCTGGAGTCGCCAGTGACTTACGGCACTTTAGAAACTGCCGGTGCCTACAAAACCTAACTAAAGTATGAAATTACCCATACTGTCTAACATGCCTCCTAAATATAGCCCGACACGTCTAACCCTCTATCCGCTATCCCCTTTCACTATCCTAGCAATAAAAAATGTATTAACCCCTAAACCGCCGCTCCCGGACCCCGCCGCCACCTAATAAAGTTATTAATCCCTAAACCGCCGCTCCCGGACCCCGCCGCCAGCTATATTAAATCTATAACCCCCTAATGTGAGCCCCTACCCCTCCGCCATCTACCTTACCTACCCCCTAATGTGAGCCCCTACCCCGCCGCCATCTATTTTAAAATTATTAACCCCTTATTTAATCCCCCTACACCGCCGCCACCTATATTAAATTATTAACCCCTAATCTAATCCCCCTACCCCGCCGCCACCTATATTAAATTAATTAACCCCTAATCTAATCCCCCTACCCCGCCGCCAGCTATATTAAATTATTTAACCCCTAATCTAATCCCCCTACCCCACCGCCACCTATATTAAATTAATTAACCCCTAATCTAATCCCCCTATACCGCCGCCACCTATATTAAATTAATTAACCCCTAATCTAATCCCCCTACCCCGCCGCCAGCTATATTAAATTATTTAACCCCTAAAATACTGAACTATCCCTACCACTAAACCTAAGTCTAACCCTACAAATAGCCCTGAAAAGGGCTTTTGTGTGGCATTACCCCAAAGTAAACTGCTCTATTGCCAGCCCTTAAAAGGGCTTTTTGCGGGGCATGCCCCAAAGAATACTGCTCTTTTACCAGCCCTTAAAAGGGCTTTTGGCGGGGCTTTGTCACAAAGTAAACTGTTCTTTTGCATCTAATCTAAATCCCCCTACACCGCCGCCACCTATAATAAATGTATTAACCCCTAATCTAATCCCCCTACACCGCCGCCACCTATATTAAACACATTAACCCCTAATCTAATCCCCCTACACTGCCGCCAGCTATATTAACTATATTAACCCTAATTATATTAGGGTTAATATAGTTATTATATTATATATATTAACTATATTAACCCTAATTATATTAGGGTTAATATAGTTAATATCGTTATTATATTATATATATATTAAGTATAATAACCCTATCTAACTCTAACATCCCTAACTAAATTCTTATTAAAATAAATCTAATATTAATATTATTAATTGAAATATTCCTATTTAAATCTAAATACTTACCTATAAAATAAACCCTAAGATAGCTACAATGTAATTAATAATTACATTGTAGCTATTTTAGGGTTTATATTTATTTTACAGGTAACTTGGTATTTATTTTAACTAGGTACAATAGCTATTAAATAGTTAATAACTATTTAATAGCTACCTAGTTAAAATAATTACCAATTTACCTATAAAATAAATCCTAACCTAAGTTACAAATACATTAGCAAACAAATGGGATTGAGGATCCCTGAAAGAATAATGCACTAATAGCACTCTATGCCCAGACTTATTGGTAGGGGCAAAAAGAGAATTTAAAATTTAACTTTTATTATTTATTTAAAACATGGGTAAACACACACATTTAAAATTGTAGTCTAACCTTGGTAGCTGTATCTTGAGAGCACTATTATCAATCAGTCTGGCCTTTAAACCATTATTATTATCTAGTCTCTCAGTGTAAATGGTACTATTGGTCTGGGTTGCTCTGTATCTTGGTAAGTGTGATTATGTTACTTAATTCACACCTTACCTGGAGAGTAAATTAATATGTTATCTGGTCTCTAGGGTGTCAATATAGTTGAGTGGATATATGTGCTTTTATTTAAATAATTCTGGCTGACTTCACTTGTTACCAAACATAATATAATATGCTTCCTGGACTATTGGACTGTAGAATATGCCAATGGCTAATTAATGGTATACTTCTGATTGTGGTTCAATATTAATAAAGCTTATATTCAACCTAGGTTGTGGTTGCTTTATGCGGTATAATGGGGTATACGCTATTATCCTCTGTATTCTGGGGTAATCATGCAGCTCTGCATTATGTGGTCACAACTGTCATTATTTTGTCATAGGCTCCTGTGATTTTAAATCACTCGTAACATCAGCTGCTGAGTTTACTATACCCTCATTAGTGTGCACTAATAAATCCTGTATTTGTATTGCTTGAACCACTTAATCTTGTGTATTTATTATTCCTCCTACACTCAGTAGTTGCAGTTCTCGTATTGGCAGTATATATAGTTCTTGTATGTGATCGTGTGTTTTGCATATACGTTCTGTATTTGTTATCTTAACTTTGTTTTTGAGCCCCCTCAAGCACTTGCATTTAAATATGTTTTGCGCTCATTAGATATGCGCACCATTCATTTTCTTGTTTTGTGATAACTATCGATCTGGATCTATGAAATGTCTGATATGATCGATGTAATTCTATCTCTTTGTTTGGCAAATATGTTCTTTTCGGATTGACTCTTAATTAATTTCAATGTTAAGATAAAATGGTAAGCTGTAAATGTGATTTGAACAGTATTATTAAGTAATCTGTTCTGGTATCCACAGAAGGACCGATACTGTTCTTACTCTTGTAACTGTGATTCTATATTAAGTTACAACGTATCATGCACTCAATTCATACACACCTCATTCGTTTTTCTTACATACTAAATTGTAAAATATATATACAGCTGTCTGTATTTCCATAAGCATATATATTTAAGTATTATTGAACTTGTTTCTTTTTTATTTTTACTGTTTGGTTTATGTCAAGTGATTTCAGTCGAGTTTGTCACTCTTTATATCCCCAGTTTGTCTATCTCTGTATAGAATTGAAGCTGCGAGCTATATGTTTATACTTTCTTTCTATAATTAAATCTTTAGCTCGCTTCAATTAGTTGTAACAAACTGTGCTGTATGTTATCGTAATCGTCAGCACATTGTTTATCCGGCTGAGTCTTTATGCTAGGCTCCTATATCCCCTCACAGTTCTCCACTATTTACCGGTATTATCGTCAACCATTTGTTAAATACTATTTTCTTAGTACACTTAGCTAGGTTAGAGTTTTTCTAAAAAACATAACAATTGAGGGACCCCATTGTCCCACACAACCCCCCTGACGCGTTTTGTTTAGTTTATGATATGCTTTCTAAATCATATTACTTGGTTCTAAAACCATATGTATGCAATCCTGTGATATGATTTTATGTCAACGTGCTATGATTTTATATCAATGTTTGGTGTTTATGTGAAAAACGTGGTGGTGCTCACTTATCAAGTGATATTCTTTCGTGCTTCTATAAAAAGTGTGATTTAAACTGAGGGTGTGTGGAGAAGTGTTTCATTCAAAGGGAAGTGTGAGTGATGAAAAATAAATAAAAGCTTAAATTCTAAGTTACATTGTGCTTTGACCTACGTCATATTAAAGTTCTATACTCAATGAAGAAATTAAAACTCTATAAATTCGTGATGATTTTGAAAAGAATATATTGGGGAAACTTCATAATTTATTGTGTAGTTCTGAAGAAGTTCGAATTGCTTTTATTTGTTTTATAATTCCTTAAGAAAATCTCTGTTGCCAAATGTTTACTTGTATAATTTTTCATATATTTGTACCTATTTGCATAGTTCCTTTGTTTGTCTACTCAAGTTTGCAATTTTAGGATTTTCTGTTCTTTTTCTAAGTCTTCCTTGGGATCCTTACCTCAACTGACCCCTATTTTTGATCCTAACTCCAGAATTATTGTATACCCATATATATCTTGATTTTATATGTCCATATACATTGGTGATAGTGGTTTTCACAATTCATATTTAATTTCCTAATATCTTGTTAGTAGCACTTGCTTGATATTTCAAAAGAAGGGGGGTGTTGCAAACTATAAGTGCTTGTGAAGTTAAAACCATTTCCCTGTTTCTACAATGTGAATGTGTCTTTTGGTTTAGGTGCTCTTGATGTGTGTTGGAATGGTCCTTGTTGTGTGAATGGTTGCTGGTGTTAGTCAGTTCTTTTTAAACTATTCTTAGATTTCCACTACAAGTTCCTATTTCAGATTCCCTATCCTTGTTGTCATTTTCTGTTGTCAATCTCATGCCCCCTTGTTTACATTTTTCTTGTTATTTTGATGTTTATAAAAACACATAATAGTTGTTGTTCTCATTTATACCATTGGGGTGTACTGTGTTTAGTAAATATATCCATTTACTCTCTGCTTTTAATAGGGATTTCTCAAGGTCTCCCCCTCTAATTCCTAATTTTATCTGTTCTATTCCCCAACATTGTAAGTTTCTAGTATCTGAATTATGTTTGTGCAGAAAGTGGAACGCCACACTTGTTATGGTTTTACCATCCTCCACATCTTTCTTGGCATTTCTGATATTTCTTAAATGCTCCATTAATCTCACTCTCAGCATACGTGTGGTCATGCCCACATAATACAAGTGGCACGAGCATTGTAGTACATAGATCACCCCTTGTGTATTACAACTGATATAGTTGTTTATACGGTGAGTAAATCCAAATCTGTCGGTGATCGTACTCGTCTTCTTGATGTAATGACATGTAGAACAAGTACCACACTTGAAGGACCCAGGGGTAAATGATGTCATAGTTTTCTTCCTTGTATAGTGACTCCTAGTTACTAAGTCTTTCATGTTTCTTGATCGTCTATATCCTATCTCAGGTTTTTCTCCTAGCTGGGCTCTTAATATTGGATCAGAAGTTAAAACGTGCCAGTGTTTATTAATAACACTTTTGATTTGAGTCATTTGTGAAGAGTATGTTAAAATCAATCTCGTTTTGTTGTCCTGTTTTTTACACTTTTTTGTTAGTAGTTCTTTTCGATTAATTCTCATAGCCTTATTTTTTGCCTTTTTTATGCTTGTCTTACTGTATCCTCTCTTGGTTAATCTTTCCTCCAGTTCTTTTGCTCGGATTTTAAATGTGCTCAGGTCTGTGCAGTTTCTTCTAGTTCTCAAAAATTCACCAGTTGGTAATCCCCGTATTGTTCCTGGTGCATGGGCACTTGTTTTATGCAACAAACTATTGGTTGCCGTTTTCTTCCTGAAGAGGTCAGTTGTTACTCTTCCATCTTCCTCTTTTTTGATTTTTAAATCAAGGAATGCAATTTCTGTTTGACTGGCTTCAGTGGTTAGCTTGATATTTAAATCATTCGAATTCAGTATGTTCAAGAATTCGAGTAAGATATCATATGGCCCTTCCCATATAAACAGAATATCATCTATAAATCTGAGCCATAGAGGTATATACTCTGTGTACTTCGAGTTGTTCTCCGTGAATACGTATTCAGCCTCCCACCATCCCATAAACAGATTTGCATATGTGGGGGCACATGCTGTCCCCATCGCAGTTCCCCGAGTTTGTAAATAAAAATTATTGTCAAAGGTGAAAAAGTTGTATTGTAAGACAAATTTTAACAGGTGATTCTCATTCTCTTCAGATTTTTGGTTTAGAAAATATCTTACTGCATGAATTCCTTTGTCATGGTCAATAGAGGTGTATAACGCCTCTACGTCTGAAGTCACAAGCCATGTGTTTTTCTCAATGTGTACACTGTCTAGTTTTTGCAGAACCTCCATCGTATCCTGTACGTATGAAGGTAACTCATGAACAAAGGACCGTAATCTATAATCGATATACTGGCTCGCTTTTTCTGTAAGGCATCCTATGCCAAACAAGATTGGTCTTCCAGGAGGGCTTACTAAGTTTTTGTGAACTTTTGGGATGAGATATAGCGTGGCAACTTTTGGATTTGGTACATTCAGGAATGTTCTTTCTTTGGGTGTGATGACAGCGTTCTGATATGCTTTATGGATCATAGAATTGTATATCTGATGGTATCCAATAATTGGGTTAAATAATAATTTTGAATAGCATCTTTTGTCATTCAGTTGCTTGTTGACTTCACGTAGATACATGTTCAATGGCCATATCACGATGTTGCCTCCTTTATCGGAGTTACGAATCACCACATCTTCCCAGCTTTGAATTTCCCTTAGTGCCATTCTTTCCTTATATGATTAGTTTTGCACTTTAGGGTCAAGTTTTAGTTCGGTAATTTCCTGACATACCAGGTTATTAAAGACCTGTATTTGAGCTGCATGAATGCTTTTGGGTACATAGGTAGATTTATTTTTTATTTTTGTTCTCCATCTGTGTTCAGATGGATTGGTATTTTCTTCCAATAGGTCTTCTAGATCTTTCAGGCTGTCTAATTCTTCTCTACTCCATCCTTCTATGGGGGGTTCATTATTAAAATGCTTTTTCAATGCTATTTTCCTCAAAAATAGCTGAATGTCCTTAATTATTTCAAATTTATTGACATCCTGGGATGGGCAAAAGGATAAGCCCTTAGATAAAATGGAGATGTGCTCTTTATTTAACGATCTTTCTGATAAGTTGATTACTCTCATTGCTTCGTCCCCATGTTGGAGAAGGGGCTCGGCGCTCTCTGGGGTCTCCTGGGTTCTCTCCAGTTCTTGTGTCCTGCTCCTTTGTGGTTGTAATCTCTGGTTCTTCTTTTGTTTGAACCTCCCTCCCCTTCTGATTGGCCTCCCCCTTCTCCCTGTTCTAAAAAAGTCTGTTTCCTTTTATTTCTGGTGTTCATTCTTGCATTTGCATTTGGGGTGATAGTAGACGTACTTGGTGTTTCTTCATTTGCTGATTCAGCTTCATCTCCATCTGTATCCGAAATGTCACTTTGGACTATGTTGAGTATAGAACTTTAATATGACGTAGGTCAAAGCACAATGTAACTTAGAATTTAAGCTTTTGTTTATTTTTCATCACTCACACTTCCCTTTGAATGAAACACTTCTCCACACACCCTCAGTTTAAATCACACTTTTTATAGAAGCACGAAAGAATATGAGCACCACCACGTTTTTCACATAAACACCAAACATTGATATAAAATCATAGCACGTTGACATAAAATCATATCACAGGATTGCATACATATGGTTTTAGAACCAAGTAATATGATTTAGAAAGCATATCATAAACTATACGTGACAAAATGTATTAACCACAAGCGAGAGCATTTGATTCCTATTTTCCCTAAACGCAAACCTCAACCCCAGTATATGTAGGAAAATCTCACTTTCCACTCAATTCCAATACTGTAATGAACATCATAAAGATAAAGCAGTAATATAATTAAATTTCAGATAATTGAATATAATAATCCACCTTAACAGTACGGAGGAAAAATGATGCAGAAAATCTCACTTTCCGCTTATTCTTGATACTGTAATGTACATCATGATAATATAGTAGCAACAGAGTTAAGCGTCAGGTAATTGGATATAATAATCCACCTTAACAATACGGAGGAAAAATTATGTAGTCCTACTTAAAAATCTCAAAAGTATTCACGGAACTAATCGAGTCCCGATTGGCTGTAACCATGACAACACAACCAATCAGAAAGCAGTAGGGGCGGGATATTCGGCTCAAATGCGTATAAATAGGTTGAACCACGGCGGCCCGCCGCCTTTGATAAAGCCTAAACAGGCGAAACGCGTCAGGGGGGGTTGTGTGGGACAATGGGGTCCCTCAATTGTTATGTTTTTTTAGAAAAACTCTAACCTAGCTAAGTGTACTAAGAAAATAGTATTTAACAAATGGTTGACGATAATACCGGTAAATAGTGGAGAACTGTGAGTGGATATAGGAGCCTAGCATAAAGACTCAGCCGGATAAACAATGTGCTGACGATTACGATAACATACAGCACAGTTTGTTACAACTAATTGAAGCGAGCTAAAGATTTAATTATAGAAAGAAAGTATAAACATATAGCTTGCAGCTTCAATTCTATACAGAGATAGACAAACTGGGGATATAAAGAGTGACAAACTCGACTGAAATCACTTGACATAAACCAAACAGTAAAAATAAAAAAGCGACAAGTTCAATAATACTTAAATATATATGCTTATGGAAATACAGACAGCTGTATATATATTTTACAATTTAGTATGTAAGAAAAACGAATGAGGTGTGTATGAATTGAGTGCATGATACGTTGTAACTTAATATAGAATCACAGTTACAAGAGTAAGAACAGTATCGGTCCTTCTGTGGATACCAGAACAGATTACTTAATAATACTGTTCAAATCACATTTACAGCTTACCATTTTATCTTAACATTGAAATTAATTAAGAGTCAATCCGAAAAGAACATATTTGCCAAACAAAGAGATAGAATTACATCGATCATATCAGACATTTCATAGATCCAGATCGATAGTTATCACAAAACAAGAAAATGAATGGTGCGCATATCTAATGAGCGCAAAACATATTTAAATGCAAGTGCTTGAGGGGGCTCAAAAACAAAGTTAAGATAACAAATACAGAACGTATATGCAAAACACACGATCACATACAAGAACGATATATACTGCCAATACGAGAACTGCAACTACTGAGTGTAGGAGGAATAATAAATACACAAGATTAAGTGGTTCAAGCAATACAAATACAGGATTTATTAGTGCACACTAATGAGGGTATAGTAAACTCAGCAGCTGATGTTACGAGTGATTTAAAATCACAGGAGCCTATGACAAAATAATGACAGTTGTGACCACATAATGCAGAGCTGCATGATTACCCCAGAATACAGAGGATAATAGCGTATACCCCATTATACCCCATAAAGCAACCACAACCTAGGTTGGATATAAGCTTTATTAATATTGAACCACAATCAGAAGTATACCATTAATTAGCCATTGGCATATTCTACAGTCCAATAGTCCAGGAAGCATATTATATTATGTCTGGTAACAAGTGACGTCAGCCAGAATTATTTAAATAAAAGCACATATATCCACTCAACTATATTGACACCCTAGAGACCAGATAACATATTAATTTACTCTCCAGGTAAGGTGTGAATTAAGTAACATAATCACACTTACCAAGATACAGAGCAACCCAGACCAATAGTACCATTTACACTGAGAGACTAGATAATAATAATGGTTTAAAGGCCAGACTGATTGATAATAGTGCTCTCAAGATACAGCTACCAAGGTTAGACTACAATTTTAAATGTGTGTGTTTACCCATGTTTTAAATAAATAATAAAAGTTAAATTTTAAATTCTCTTTTTGCCCCTACCAATAAGTCTGGGCATAGAGTGCTATTAGTGCATTATTCTTTCAGGGATCCTCAATCCCATTTGTTTGCTAATGTGTGTGTAAATTAATGCTAGCACCACTTCTCACAGGAGAAACTTAATAGAGATACTGATACAAAGAGTATCCAAAGAAAAATCTGAATTGGTGAGAAGTTTGCCTTAATAGTGCCCTTGTTATTTTGTGTGGGTAGTATAAGTTACAAATACACCTACACTATCAATAAATTAAATAAACTACAAATATCTAAACTAAAATACAATAAAATAATCTAAACTAAATTACAAAAAAAAACCAAACACTAAATTACAAAAAATAAAAAAAAGATTACAAGATTTTTAAGCTAATTACACCTATTCTAAGCCCCCTAATAAAATAATAAAGCCCCCCAAAATAAAAAAAATGTCCCTACACTATTCTAAATTAAAAAAGTTAGCTCTTTTACCTTACCAGCCCTTAAAAGGGCCTTTTGCGGGGCATGCCCCAAAGAAAACTGCTCTTTTGCCTGAAAAAAAAACACAATACCACCCCCCAACATTACAACCCACCACCCACATACCCCTAATCTAACCCAAACCCCCCTTAAATAAACCTACCACTACCCCCCTGAAGATCTCCCTACCTTGTATTCACCCAGCCGGGCAGAACTCTTCATCCGATCTGGGCGATGTCTTCAATCAAGCAGCAGTGAAGTCTTCTTCCATCCGCGATGTCTTCAAGCAAGCGGCAGAGAGTCTTCTTCCATCCGGCGATGTCTTCAAGCAAAGCAGCATATTCAATCTTCTTTCTTCGCTCCTCCGCCGCGAAGTATCCATCCGGCACGACGACTTCCCGACGAATGAGGTTCCTTTAAATGACGTCATCCAAGATGGCGTCCGTCGAATTCCGATTGGCTGATTGAATCAGCCAATCGGAATTAAGGTAGAAAAATCTGATTGGCTGATTGAATCAGCCAATCAGATTCAAGTTCAATCCGATTGGCTGATTGGTTCAGCCAATCGGATTGAACTTGAATCTGATTGGCTGATTCAATCAGCCAATCAGATTTTTGTACCTTAATTCCAATTGGATGATTGAATCCTATCAGCCAATTGGAATTCGACGGACGCCATCTTGATTGAAGTCATTTAAAGGAACCTCATTCCTCGGGAAGTCGTCGTGCCGGATGGATACTCTGCGGCGGAGGAGCAAAGAAAGAAGATTGAAGATGCCGCTTTGCTTGAAGACATCGCCGGATGGAAGAAGACTCTCTGCCGCTTGCTTGAAGACATCGCCCGGATGGAAGAAGACTTCACTGCTGCTTGATTGAAGACATCGCCCGGATTGGATGAAGAGTTCTGCCCGGCTGGGTGAATAGAAGGTAGGGAGATCTTCAGGGGGGTAGTGTTAGGTTTATTTAAGGGGGGTTTGGGTTAGATTAGGGGTATGTGGGTGGTGGGTTGTAATGTTGGGGGGTGGTATTGTGGGTTTTTTTCAGGAAAAAGAGCAGTTTTCTTTGGGGCATGCCCCGCAAAAGGCCCTTTTAAGGGCTGGTAAAGTAAAAGAGCTAACTTTTTTAATTTAGAATAGGGTAGGGACATTTTTTTATTTTGGGGGACTTTATTATTTTATTAGGGGGCTTAGAATAGGTGTAATTATCTTAAAAATCTTGTAATCTTTTTTTTATTTTTTGTAATTTAGTGTTTGTTTGTTTTTGTAATTTAGTTTAGATTATTTTATTGTATTTTAGTTTAGATATTTGTAGTTTATTTAATTTATTGATAGTGTAGGTGTATTTGTAACTTAGGTTAGGATTTATTTTACAGGTAAATTGGTAATTATTTTAACTAGGTAGCTATTAAATAGTTATTAACTATTTAATAGCTATTGTACCTAGTTAAAATAAATATCAAGTTACCTGTAAAATAAATATAAACCCTAAAATAGCTACAATGTAATTATTAATTACATTGTAGCTATCTTAGGGTTTATTTTATAGGTAAGTATTTAGATTTAAATAGGAATATTTCAATTAATAATATTAATATTAGATTTATTTTAATAAGAGTTTAGTTAGGGATGTTAGAGTTAGATAGGGTTATTATACTTAATATATATATATATATATATATATATATATATATATATATATATATATATATATATATATATATATATATATATATATATATATATATAATATAATAACGATATTAACTATATTAACCCTAATATAATTAGGGTTAATATAGTTAATATATATAATATAATATCTATATTAACTATATTAACCCTAATATAATTAGGGTTAATATAGTTGGTGGCGGTGTAGGGGGATTTAGATTAGATGCAAAAGAGCAGTTTACTTTGTGACAAAGCCCCGCCAAAAGCCCTTTTAAGGGCTGGTAAAAGAGCTGATTACTTTGGGGCATGCCCCTAAAAAAGCCCTTTTAAGAGCTGGCAATAGAGCAGTTTACTTTGGGGTAATGCCACACAAAAAGTCCTTTTCAGGGCTATTTGTAGGGTTAGACTTAGGTTTAGTGGTAGGGATAGTTTGGTATTTTAGGGGTTAAATAATTTAATATAGCTGGTGGCGGGGTAGGGGTATTAAATTAGGGGTTAATAATTTTAAAATAGATGGCGGCGGGGTAGGAGCTCACTTTAGGGGGTAGATAAGGTAGATGGCGGCGGTTTAAGGGGCTCACTTTAGGGGGTAATTTAATATAGTTGGCGACGGTGTAGGGGGATCACATTAGGGGGTAGTTAATGTAGGTGGCGGCGGGGTCCGGGAGCGGCGGTTTAGGGGTTAAATATTTTATTAGGGATTGCGGCGGGGTATCACAGTTGACAGGTAGGTAGACATTGCGCATGCGTTAGCTGTTAGGTTTTTTTTTTTTTTTTTTTCAAACAACTTTATTGAAAGTTAAATAGAACAATACAGATAGTAGGAGGCGCAGCTCCTCAGTTGTTTAATTTCAACAGCTGTTATTTTTACAGGTTCACATAACCAGTTCTTATTATCATTGGTAACTAATTAATAAAGCAAAAGATTAAGGAAAAACGATTTTGCAGCCCTTAATTAAGGGTCTTAATATTATACTTTAATCATAGAAAGTGAAGATGTATATAAGAAGAGAAGAAGAAAAAGGAGTTGTAAAGGGGGTAAGTATTCCGGAGTGAGGAGGTATGGGAGGAAGGGAAGGTAAAGAGGGGGAGGGGGGGTGGTCCTGTCCTATCCCAGCGTCCCACAGTGTTCAGATTATATATTCATTTTTTATTCTTTTTTAATATATTGTTTCTTATATGTCTGTATATAAGCATCCCACGTGCAGGAAATCTCGGCATAAATCTCCATTCGTTCGGTTTTAAGATAATAATATTCTTCTAATTCAATTAAATCTGTAACCTTTCTGACCCACATATCTAAGGAGGGGACTTCTCCATTCTTCCAGTTTTTTGCGATCAGTGATTTGATCCCATTAGTCATGATCTTAAATAAACGGAGATAGGGTTTGTATTTAATGTGGGGGGGTCTATTTAATAGCCATATCAATGGGTCTAGTGGAAACTCTGTACTTAATATTGATTCTATTTCGGTGATTATTTGTCTCCAATAGTTTTGAACGGTAGTACACCACCACCACATGTGTGCGGCATTACTGTTTACATGTCCACATCTCCAACATTTGTTGGATTGTGTGCAAAATAGTCTATGTATTTTCTGAGGAGTAAAGTACCATCTATGTAACAATTTGAAATTGACTTCCAAAATGGAGGAGGAGATGGAGGATTTCATGGTGGCCTGGAGTATAGATTGACCCGTCTGAGGGGTGATTATAATTCCGAGATCAGTTTCCCATCACTCTAAGTATGGGGGTATATATCCTGGTGGTTTTTGGAGTAATAGTTTATATATTCTCGACAGTGTGTGTCTAAGTGGAGGCGCTTGTACGCATAAACTTTCAAAATTTGTCATTGGTCTAGTCATGTTGTTAGATTGTTTGTGCTTGAGTATGTAGTTTCTCGCCTGTCTGTATGTAAACCAATTGACAAAACACTCATATCCTTCATCTATTAGTTCTAATTGTGTGCATATAGCTTCATTTGCTACTATAGAGTGAACTCCAAAGTCTCTATTGACCATGTCTGTAGTTGACAAATGAGAGTAAGGCCTCAGTGTATATTCCCCATTCTCTATCAAAGATGTCAGGGGAGAAGGGATAGAGGAGATAAACAGTGACGTGTTGATGGTCTTCCTCCACACCTGATATGTTTCTTGTGTTATTGGGTTATCATATGTTGTTGCTTTGTGTGTATTTGTGTTACTCCAACACATTCGACCAAGATGTGGTTTTTGCGCTATAAGATGTTCTAGAGGTACCCAACGTTTGTGGTGATAGTGAATATTCCAGTCCACAATCCGTTGTAAAAATGTGGCCTGCCTATATAATTCAAGGTTTGGAACTCCCAACCCTCCCTGAGATTTGGGGGATTGCATTATTTGGCGATTGATTCTTGGGGGTTTCTTGTTCCAAATACAGTCACTAAATGCTTTTTGTATATTGTGTAAGTAGTTTGTCGGGAGTGGAATAGGTAAAGTTTGAAGGTAGTAGAGTATTCTTGGGAAAACATTCATTTTAATTACTTCTATGCGGCCTAACCAGGAAATTTGTTTAGATCTCCACGATGATAGATCATTAATGATTGCACGCTTAATTGGGATGTAGTTTAGGGTATACATATCTGTAAATGTTGGAGCAAGTTTAATTCCCAGATAGTTTAATGCTGAGTGGCACCATGTGAATGTGGTGTGTTGTTTGATGGATCGTCTGTCAGTGTCATTCAGATTTATATTCAGAATTTCTGATTTGTTTTTATTTATGACAAAGTTGGAGCGTTAGCTGTTAGGTTTTATTTAGCAGATCGCGGTTGACAGGTAGATAGACATTGCGCATGCGTTAGGTGTTAGGTTTATTTTGTAGCTAGTTTAGGGAGTTACGGGGCTCCAATAGACAGCGTAAGGCTTATTACGGCTGCTTTTTGTGGTGAGGTGAAAATGGAGTAAGATTTCTCCATTTTCGCCACGTAAGTCCTTATGCTGTATATTGGATACCAAACTGCGCTGGTTTGGTATACCTGCGTATGGCCCAAAAAACTACGGGCGACGGCAGAAATATACGAGCGTAACTTCTAGGTTGCGCCATATATAGGATACAAAACCAGCGCAAAATTCAGCGTCACCGGCATTTGCGGGCGACGCTGCATATCGGATCGGGCCCATAGTTTGAGAATGAATATAGGCTAATAGTATAGATGTGCATTCGATTTTGGTACGAATGCACATTTGTGACGAAAATCTGATTTTCATTTTAACGAAATGAATATCTGAAAAAACACACAAAGTAAATTAAAGGAAATTAAAAAATACTTATGAAAATCATAAATATTAATTTGTTTCCTTTTATGTTTTAAGGGGTTAATACTTTCCTTAAAGATACATGAAACCCAAAATTTTTCTTTCATCATTCAGATAGAGAATACAAGTTTAAACAATTTTCTAATTTACTTCTATTATCTAATTTGTGTCATTCTCTTGGTATCATTTGTTGAAGGAGTAGCAATGCACTATACTGGTTTCAAACTGAACACATTGATTAGCCAATGACAATCTGTATATATGTGCAGCCACCAATTGGCAGCTAGCACCTAGATTCTTTGGTGCTCCTGAGCTTGCCTAGATAAAACTTTCAGCAAAGGATAACAAGAGAAGGAAACAAATTAAATAATAGAGGTAAATTGGAAAGTTGTTTAAATTTGTAATCCCCATCTGAATCATGAAAGAAAAATTTTCGGTTTAATGTCCCTTTACACGCACTCTGGAGAGCGCGCTAAGTCTAAACCAATCCTATTCTTGACACAGCCACAGCTTAGCGTAAAGTAAGTGCAGGTCCTGGGATCTGAGAGCGTTAAGCCTGCTATTAGCGCGGTTGATGCTCTGACAAGAAGAGGATCAGTTGTTAATGCAAGTATAGTAGCTACAGATGAACGTTTCACCTGTAGCTGTGAAACATTTACCTTTGTTTTAACGAAAACAAATGTAAATTTTTAACTAAAAGTCACTATTTTTTTTTTATTTAAAAAAAACCCAATACCAAATAGTGCAGCTACAGAATATTCATGGAAACAAATTTCCCTGAGCATTTAGAAAAAAAAATTCATCCCAAACAAAAATTTCCTGTCTGCACATCTCTAGTTAATAGAAGTCATATTAATGATGACATTATATTAAAGATGACATTAGATAAATTGCTCTTGGATAATATTATTAGACAATCACATTGAATAGATGATCTCTTTAGCTTGTACAGTTTAATACACACTTTGTTTATAATTGAGAGCTAGATGATCACATCATGTTACAATGAGTTTACTCTTAAAGTACCAATATAAATATTATCTAAATCCTTTCAATTTTTCCGTTTTATACATTTACGTCCTTGCATTGCAGAGTTAATGCATAATATACTGTTTGTTTTTTGTGTGTTTGTATTTTAGTATGTCTAAGTATTGATTTTAATACACAGTGATTTTGTTTTCATCATAAAAACACTTTAGGAAGCAATGTCGGTTGCCATAGCTACACTGTTACAACGTCTGATCTAGGAGTGTATATGTTGTCAGAATTCTGACAGCTGCCTGTACTGTCAGATTTGTTTACATAGCCCTGTCAATCATCCTCCCATAGGTGTGGAATGGATATGCCTATGTCGGGTTTGTGCAAACGATCATCAGCCAATATTGCAATTTCTCTGCAGTTTGTTACAGAATGCATTCAAACCTGTCACAACATCTGCTACTGAAAGAAAAATAAAATCATTTTTTTGTTGTGTTTAAAAGAGGGGATTCTAAAATTATATTATTATTTTTTTTTTATCTGAAAATCTGATATTGTGAGAATAGGAGTTGATGTTGTACAATACGCTATCCCCATCCTTAAAGGGACAGTCTAGTCAAAATTAAACTTTCAGGATTCAGCAATTTTAAACAACTTTCATCAATTTTTTTGTTCTCTTGTATTCTTTGTTAAAAGGTAAACCTAGGTAGGTTCATATGCTAATTTCTAAGCCTTTGAAAGCCACCTCTTATCTCAGTGCATTTTGACAGTTTTTCACATCTAGACAGCGCTAGAGAGCAGGGGGCATATTTAACAATGTGCGAGCGGACATGATACGAAGTAGCGTATCATGTTTGCTGCACATCGATAAATTCCGACAGCATACGCTGTCGGCATTTATCATTGCACCAGCAGTTTTTGTGAACTGTTGGGGCAATGCCGCCCCCTGCAGATTCGCGGCCAATCAAAGGCTAGCAGGGTGTTGATTTCTGTCCGCCACTTCAGAGCAGGCGGACAAGTTATGGAGAAGCGGCCTCAAGCTCCATACGGAACTTGATAAATATGCCCCCAAGAGTATGAAAGATAGAGACAATAGTGTCTAGCTTGTTTTTGAGCCATATAAGCAAAGAAACAAGTTAAGCTTCTGAGACAACCTATAGCACCTTCACCAGAGAGTTCTGCATTTGAGTGAGCTATGTGAAAATTGTAGAGCAGATATCACTTTTTTATTTAGATGCTTTGATTTCTTAAAGGATGACATGAAGCCTCTGTAATTATCAGGTGACTCTTAAGATGTTTAGCTGAATACATTTCATTTTTCCTATGGCAATTAGCTGAGTGTATTGTCAGCAGATTTAATCATATTTCAACAAGTTGATATTTTTTCCCAATGTCTGTTGGGCTTTGTGTAGTTTGAAAAGGGTTTTTAAAACATTAGGATGAATTTTCAATGTTCAGGAAGCTATAGATTGCACCCATGTGTCTCTCAAATGTGCCTTTTCAGGGCCCTTAAGATTAAGAAGTACTCTAAAATATTTAACACATTCACTCATTGGGGCCTATTTAAGAACGTGCGAGTGGGCATGATCCGATATTGCAGATCATGTCCTCTGCACATCGATAAATGCCGACAGCATACGCTCTCTGCATTTATCATTGCACCAGCAGTTCTGGTGAACTGCTGCTGCAATACCGCCCCCTGCAGATTTGTCAATTAACCCAATCGTATTGGATCAGGTTGATTTCCGGCGATGTCTGTCCGCCTCCTCAGAGCAGGCAGACAGGTTATGGACCAGCGGACTTTAGACCGCTGCTTCATAAATAGGGAGATTGATAAATAGGCCCCATTGTCTAAGTAGTTTGGAACCATAATATGAACATGTTAAATGTCTTTGCTGCCTTTCCATAAAGTACTATGTCTCATATTTTCGGACTCACCCAGCCATGTTTAAAAGAACAGGAAACCCCAAAATGTTCTTTATTGATTTGGATAGAACCTACAATTATTAACAACTTTCTAACTTACTTCCATTATCAAATTTGCTTTGTTCTTTTGTTATCCTATGCTGAAGGAACAGCATTGCACTACTGGCAGCAAGATGAACATATCTAGTTAGCCAATCACAAAAGACAAATGTGTGCAGGCACCAATTAGCAGCAGCTCCACCTAGTGAAGGATATGTATGGATACCGAGAGAACAAAGTGAATTTAAAAGTGTCTTAAAATTACACGCTCTATCTAGGGTGACCATATTGCCGCTTTAAAAAGGGACACATATGAAACATATGACAGGCTGTTTAAATAATTGTTTTGTATAAGAAACCTGACATATGTATTTTTCATATGTGTCCCTTTTTAAAGCGACAATATGGTCACCCTAGCTCTATCGTAATAATGCAAGTTGAATTTGGACTTTCCTATCCCTTTAAGAAGTTTAATTACCATAAGTATGATCACTGGTTTAATCTGTACAATCTTGCTTAGGTTTTCATAGTTTTTACCTCAATTAGATGATTATTAAAGAAGAAATAAAGCTGTTTCCTCAGTTAAGGTATGGGATTGGTGGAGGACTTGGTTACTCATGTCCTTCTCCCATATGATAGAGAGTGCAACAGGGTAAATTGGAAGACAAAATATGTAACTGACTGTACCATTAGTGAAATGTTGCTCCATTATGTATGGTGATCACATGATAGTTTAACAAATTCTCCATTGATATTTCTAAATGGACATGGCTGCTGAATATTATGTACTTTTGGTTACTCTGTTCTTAGTTTTGGTGTCTGGATTATTCTGGCAGGAATTTAGAGTAACCCCAGAACTCACCTTAAAAAGCAGTATGGCCTCCTTTGAAATACTCCTGTACCTGTTTTATAGGGTGCAATGAATATTATAAGTATGATTAAAACAAAATGGTGTAATAAACTTGTGATACAAAATACACAATATGTAAATAATACAATTAAAAATAATAAATAATAAAAGTAATTTAGGTGATTAGAATCACAATTCAAGGATACACTGTCCCTAAATGGAATCTTTTGATCCTTTACATGAGTTCTAACAGCACATCAAAAAAACAAAAAACTGAAATAGTGCAATTCTGTTGATATAAAACCACAAAAAGAGCTTCAATTTCCATTACTCACTTAGTTTAGAGCTTTAACCGAGGTCCATCATATCATGGCAGTGTTATAATAGGCTCACAACCAGCCACACCTCCGGTTAAGATATAAAACTATGATAGGCTTACAACCAGCCACACCTCCGGTTAAGATATAAAACTATTATAGGCTCCCAACCAGCCACACCTCCGGTTAAGATATAAAACTATGATAGGCTCACAACCAGCCACACCTCCGGTTTAGATATAAAACTATGATAGGCTCACAAGCAGCCACACCTCCGGTTAAGATATAAAACTATTATAGGCTCACAACCAGCCACACCTCCAGTTAAGATATAAAACTTTTTATTAAAAAAATAGACATAACTCCTTAAAGGCACATCCGTGGAAATTGGTAAGCGGTATATTGTATTAGATCTGCCAAAAATGAGGTTTAACAAATATCTGACAATAGCCTTCTTGTCCCTTCACCGTGCCTTGGAGTAAAAGTCAAATGTTCCTTTGACTTTTGCAGTTTTAATAGTACACATAAATAAGTTAATAAAAATAAATAAAAATGTACAGTCTAGCCAAACATATTATGAGGTTTGTTAGTCCCAAAAAAGTTTAACAATACACTTTGCAATGTACTTTCTTTCAAAATGACTTAAAGTGTTGATTTTTCTTAGGCGTCTGCTACCTTAGAGTGGTAAATTCTCTGCTGAACGTCCCTGACAAGCAGTATGCACCATTCAGACACATGCTGCGCTTCAAACCCAGCACCTGTGTATGTTCCTGTGCCAATGTCAAAGATATATATAAAAAACAAAAATATTAAGCAGCTTTTTCCTTTCAACAGAACTCATATTAAACAGTACAACTAAAAAAAAAACTTCTGACCTATAGAGAATTTCTCAAAATGTTCTACAACTCTTTGAATGTGACTTCAGTAGGAACACCAGCACCTTTTTATTGATCCAAACAATAACCCTGTTTTTTTCTTCACAGCAGCTTTTCAGTTTTAGAAATATTGCTTAATATACTCAGATTCTTTTTTATTTTTTCTGCACTCACGTTACATTCATCAACACTTGTTTCTGCCTTGAGAGATTTTTGCAGTGGTAACACGTAACTCTGAAACAGTAAACATCATTTGAGTATGTTTGATAACCTGTATTAATACATTGTCATCATGGTTAAAATGTGGGCAGCTATGTTTATTTGTGGTGAGTCATATGTCACTGACTCAGTTGCCTGTTTTCTCAAAACAAATAATATCTAATGCTGAAGAAGCAGCATTTGGACTTTCTGTTTCTAAGACTTCTTTTATCCTACAATCATCCTATTTTGCCACCATCTTGTGTTTTGCTATCACTTATCCTGGTCTTAGACAATCTGTGCTAGATTACAAGTAATGCGCTATTGATGTCGCTAGGAGCATAAACACGATCACGAGGTCACAGTGTTCTTTACACTCAAATTTATATTACATGTGGAGTGCTATCAAAATAAGCACAAATTTGTTTGTGTGACATCATGGTAATTCAAGCTCCCCTAAGTAGTGCTTTTATTAGAAGTTGAAAGTAAATCCGAACAGCTATGGCCACACACAGATATGCTTACACTACCCACGCTGACCCCCAGGTTTCAATTTGATCTATTGAGACTACAGACCTTGATGAAGTCCTGGGGCTTCTTAGAGGATACACTACAAGACCCTACTCCCTGGGATTCACAATGGGAGACGAACCTCCAACTATACAAACCCCTTTCAGTACATTATAAGTGCTTAATTGAGGAACTGATCCCTCCCCCAAAACGACACACATGGAGGCCTGGGAGAGGGACCTACAAATGACAAACACACCAGAAACATGGAACAGGGCAATTAGCCTAACGAAAAAAGCTACTCATTGCATTACTCTTTACGTGTTGTATTTCAAAATAATCACAAGGTGGCAATTGGTGCCAACAAAATTGCAGAAAATCTTCCCCGATCACTCACCAATGTGCTGGAGAGAATGCGGAGAGCTGGGGACCCCCCTCCATGGCTGGTGGACGTGTCTAAAACTGGAAAGCTATTGGTGCAAAGTGGAAAAGACCTGTAATGATCTAGACTTATCGTAAGCTCTAACTCCGGCCCTCGCAATATTACAGGTATTAGAGGTGACTGTATCAGCATAATTATCTACATTCATTGCTATTACCAAAAATACACCACACAGTGGATTCAAAGCAATTCTTTATTTTTTCATAATTATTGACTACCCATAAATGCACTGATTTTATTTGGTAGAAGGAGGAATGTAAACTTAAATAAAAGGGAACACACATGATGATTGAAACATTCTAAATCAGGAGAGCATTCAGATTACAAGAGCTCACAAATCTTCCACCTCCCCTGGACACCCAGGGGATACACCGCACTTTTTCTTCAGCTAATTCTTCCCAGCAGGCACCCCCTGCTAAACCCGCTGCAACAACTGCCTAATTTTATAGGGAGGGAGGGAGGGACGAAACAGCTTCTCACACCTTAAACTTTTAAAAGAGGCCCGCTTCCTGCTTTACTCCCCCTTTTATACCTCCTGCCCCCATCCACAAGCCCGCCCCTTGCTTAGGGCATCATAGTGGTCAAAATCCCTCCCCTCTGTATTCACCCAATCCAGGCTAACTTACTTTAAACTTGTAATACGAGTGCACTTTAACTGGCGCACAAACAAATGCGAGACCCGATATTGCTCTTGAAGAAACTAAGCGATCCACTCGTAATTTGGCTTTAAGATAGAAACATTTTTGATTGATATAGAAACATAAGCCTCCTCCTTTTTTTCTGACTTAGAGCAAGGTCATCTCTAAAAAAAGTAAAGCCTGGTAATTCCACTGAAGCATTAGAGATATAATCATTCAGCCTAGATTCAGTCAAACAACACACAGATGCTGTGGAGAAAACTTTAATTGAGCTCACTAACATCCACAGTTCAAACAACCTATTACATAGTGACTGAACATTTAAAAGAAAAATATAGGGGAGAGCTGAGCGGATCCCCCTCCTTCTGAGCATAGCCAGTGCTCCGCCATGACTTCCACTGGCTCTTCTTCTTCTAATCCTGCTGGGAATATGAAACCACCTGCAGAGATTTCTCTGGAATGCAAGGAACATCTGATAATATGTTACTTGGTATAGCAGATTTAATGCTTACAATAGCTCATTGCTATTATAGGTGTTGCACATAGTACTACAATTCATAAGATTGCCCGTAAAAACAAAAATACATATGAGAAGCCAAAGCACCATGGCTGCCTCTCAGGGCACCAACTTATGTATCCTTATAACAGATCATCACAGTAGATATAATTTCTGTTTCCTTTCATAAAATCCAATAGGGAGCCTGTGCTGTTTTGTGTCTTATTGTAGCTTGACCAAATTTAGTTGTTTACAGTTTGTCAGTAGTTCTTTTAATCCTGTGATCAAGAAGCACTGGTGCCATATTTTGTTTAGTACGAGTAAGGGTCAAATGAAAGGAACAGGTGGCAGGATTACCAAAAGACAATGACCAGGAACAACATGTTATGAGTAGATAATAGATGGCCTGAAGGTGCAGGAATGGGCTATAAATATCAGGTAGAAACCATCAGATACAGGAGAAGGTAGTGATTGTTAGGAAGAAAGGCAGTATTGGCCAGCAAGATCACAAGTAATAATGGACAGTAGCACAGGCAGTACTACTCAAATGGAAAAGAGGGACGTAAGAACACAAGAAATGATCAACAGAAACAGTGGTAGAAACGGTCATCAAAAACAGAGTAATGAGCAGCACAAAGGGAAGTAACAACGAGAAGGAACAAAGACAGTAAGGGCCATCAGGAGCATTAGGCAGTATTTGCCAGCAAAAGAAAGGAAGTAATGGCCACAGAAGTTTTTTTCTTTGATTAGATTTCTGTGTGATTTCAACCAATCATTTGAAATCACAGAAAGAATTTGAAAAAACATCTTACAAGTTGCTAAAAACGCAGCAATCAAATAAAAATGATAAGAAACAGGGGTATAATATTATTTTCAAACAGGTTTTAACAAGTATTTTCTGATAACTTCAAGTAAGTAAAAGGTACATGTTCTAAAAAGTAAGGCATGACACATAATTATAGACGTGCATTTGGATCCTTTGTTAGGATCTTAATAAATAAGAAGTCCGTCACTCATGGCATTTAGCATTTTTTAGAGCTGGATTTATTCTTGTGTAAGTTCAACACAACTAAGATCTGGATTAGCACTGATCTTCATGTGTTGAACTTTCATAAGAATAAATCCAGCTCCAAAAAGAGCTGAATTCCACAAGCCACCACCTTCTTCCATATTGGATTCCTAACGAACGATCCAAATGCATATGTTTAATAATCAATTTAATATTGATGACAGATGCCTTATATATTTCAGTGTAGTTTTTTCCTTTAATAAAACAATGATATTAATGAATGAATTAATTAACCAATCAATTAATTCATTAATTATGTACAATTTTTCATTTCATACAATTTTCATAAATTTTTTGATTAAAAAAGGTTTAAACCCTTGCAAAAAATATCATTACAATCATACGTGGATGTTTAAATAAGTATATCTAATTTGTGCACTAGTTTATTAGTGAAATATACCATATCTTACCATTTTAGTAAACCAAAAATGTGTTTTTTAACATAAGTGAGCATCTACAAGAAGTTGGGCATTGCGAAGAACTTATATACCACTCAAAAGTGTAGAATCTAAAAGGTAAGTATCCTGTTATTGTGGCAGTACTAATTGGATTAGAATATGTTTAAATTTGACCAGCCTGTGATAACTCATTCCACAATTTTTAGAAGATCATTCATGTGGATTGTATTCTAGGCTATTGGCAACTGTTTCAACCACCCAAGGGCTCATATTTTTACATCTTTTACATTTTAATTTTACAGGCCTAAGGATTTTCCCCATAAAACAACTGTTCCCTCTAAGGTGCAGGTAGTAATTTTGTGGGGGGGTTTTCTTCTTAATAGGGCATTGCCTGGACTCCAGCCTTAAGGAGTATTGTGCTAACCAGTGCAGGAAGTTTTCAGGCGGGAAATGTAGCAAATTGTGGAGGTTTCTCTGCCCTTGCACAATTTAACCTGTGGCTTAGTGATTGAGAGGCTTGCAGAGGGATGGTATTGGAGCAGGAGACAGGTAAGTAAACCTTAAAGCAAAGGCATTGGGATATTTTGATATATTTACAAAGAATACCAAGAGAACTGAGCAAATTATATAATAGAAGTAAATTGAAATTTTTTTGGGGGGTTATGTCCCTTTAAGGAATAGGCTATTTTGACAGATGGAATTATAAACCTTTTTGGAATCTACAAAACATCCAAAGATCTTGCAATTTTGATGGAGTACATGACGGCTGTGCAGAATATAGATTGGTCTCTTGTGCTGTGATTTAGCATTAAGCCAGCTTGGCATTAGCTAAGTGTGTTGTGTTTGGTTAAAAAGTTAATTATTCTACTATTTAAATTTAAAATGCTATTGAACAGCTTTCCTGTAATGCTGTTTACACAACTGCCTCTGTAATTTAATGGATACATTCTCTCACTGCTTTTATGGATGGTGTTATAACCCTGGGCTTCAGTGTTTGGGTTAGCAGCTATCACTGAAGAGGATTTGTCAAGTTGTATGTTTATTGTTTATATATATTCTTATATTTCTTATATTTCTAAATTCTGATGGTCATCATCATAAATAATTATGAACAAATTATGACATTCCTCTTTTTTATTTAAAAAAGTTTTTAATGTTACTTAAGTGTTTATACTTATATTTATTTTGTCCTTTGTTTTAACATAACGGCATAATTAGTTAATAAATGTTTTCTTCTTCAATTCACCCAATTATATTAGCCAACAAGGTTTAAAAGAACCGTTCTGATGAGGCAAGCTAGATCGCTTGAGAAAGGCTGCCTGGTCAGCTGAAACGCGTAGCGTTAATCTTACTGGTTCCAAAATACTAAGTGTGAGTTGCACAATTGGGGAAGTGGTTTCCCGGAACACAGACAGACGAGTTACTGTCAGGATCCTCCTGAAGTTAGCCTGCACTTCCGGTAGCGTGTTAGAGACGCTGAAGATACTGAAAGGATTTATTGCAAGAAGACCGGACCGAAACGGAGGATTACCCAAAATACAGTAAGACTCTGATGCTTTAACAAGGATAACCGCTTTCACTTGATTAACTTTTGAATGGATGGATTACAAAATCTTTTTGCATTTACCGGTATTTGCTTATAAGTGTTGTCTTTAAAGTGAAACTCTCTGTTTGAATTTTTGAGTTTGTTACAAACTATTTGGAACCACTTGCCTCATCAGTTTTACATAAAACATTTGCAAATACTTTTTTGCAAACCTCGCCCATGCACTAATAAGAGATAGTGGATTTTTGCCAATACCATTATTATTTTTCAGTTTGATATTTTAGCTTATCAGTGTACACCTTGTAATATACATTTTATATGTGCTGTTTATTTAGATAAATATTGTTAAGACTGGCCAGTCTATTTGTGATTAGGGTTTGTTATAGAGAATAATTGATTGCTTTTATATATAATATATTAGATTTTAATTATCTGATTGTGTGTATTAGTTTTATATTCCCCTTTTTTAGCAAGAGATATTGCTCCACAGTACTCAACTTTTAGACTTTATTGTTTACCTAGTATAGGTTTACATTCTAGTCGCAATTATGCCAATTGTTTCTTGAATTCGGTGGTCTATTTTCAATTTTGAGGTTTTATTGATCTAGCTAAATTGTTTAGTGGAGTATTGTATATCATTTTGTGTGTTCTATCTAACCTATTTTTACATCCCCCACCAAACTCTCCCGCCTCTTTAGGGAGGTACCAATTTACATAAAGATATTGAATACTAAACAAGCACCCCCACCACAGCACATCACAGACGAACAAACCCCAAACAGACTAAGGCCTTTAACACCCCCTATCTGATGTTAAAATTAAACAGATGGAGACCGACCTCATTAAGGTGAACCCAGTCTTTTAAGAAGAAACAGCGTCTCGTCTCCCCTTCAAATTCGACATGTCTAATGCAAAATCCCCCAATCTTAGCTACAAAACTACTTATGGTTCTATTAATCTTTTTTCTAGAGGACTCCAGCTTCCAAAAGTCCCATGCTGCCCTCCAAACCGAACGAGGTTCAATGTCAGTCCACACTATGATCAGATTGAGGAACAATTCCCTTAACCTACCCAAGTCCCTCCTTATGCTTTCTACCAAATCCCTATGAGACTGAGTCGTTACCACCCGCATTGTTTACCAAAATATCTGGCGGACAAAAGAACCTAGCATAATCCACCACTTTTCTATGAATCTGATCCCATCTAAAACCTCATACCCCTAACCAACGTAACACCACCATCTCCTCAGATAAGTTCAACTGTGTTCCTTTACTCTTCACTGCCACTGCCATATGGGCCCAATAGATATAGGAATGGCCCACAATCCAACAATGAACTGGACCTGTTGAAACTAATAAATAATTCTAAACTTTCAGCTCTGGATGAACATACAAATGAAAATATCCAGACTTCCAACCACCTATTCTTCTAATCACACTCTCACCTAAACCCAAACTGGCAGATTCAGTGGTAGCCCCTATCCGGACAGAATGCGTAACAAACTCGTCAGCCGCATACCCCAACCTCGACAAGACCCAACGTAAAAAACGCTAAAAACTGGAAACAGGATAGCGATGACCTGTCCCTATGCACAAATAGCGGGAGAAAACCCTTTGGGTCTGACCCTCAGAAATGAAGCCAAGGAGGCCCCCGGACAACAAACCCCCTGCATCTCATAACCCCTAGACCTCCTAAGTCAGATCCACAGAACCCCTTCTCTGATCGAAACTTCTTTAGCCTTTAGGCCCCCAACATCCTTCTTACTGACCCCTACCAACTCCGATATGTGAAAAGCCCCAAAAAAGGCTAAGACAACAGCAGCCCGTAAAAGAATTTTCTCAAATTCCGAAGAGCACACCAATTCAAAATTCTAAACAAACTGAACCAGCATCCTGTAACATATGCCTGCCTGATATCACTGTCCCTTTAAGACTGCCTTCCCTGCTACTGACAATCATACTGTTTGGGGAGTATCTGCATTCAACTTACCTGCCAAATAATTAATCATTCATGCACCTTATTCCCTCAGCCTCTTTTTAAATCTTCTCAGGCCTAATGTGCATTGCATTAGCTTTAAAGTTTTGTTCCATAACAACAGAAGGCTGTGACTGTTCCAGTATGGATTTTACCAGCATATTCAAACTACAGCCTTTCCTTTTAGCTATGCTTAAAATCATCTAATCGCAAGTATCCATATAAATCCATTTTTTTCCTGGACACTGCTACTTAACAAACTCTGAACTTATTCTAAATTACAAGTATGCATTTGGTTATAATCACTCTCAAATTACTACAACAGCATCTTACTCAGATCTGTATAACTATTCTCTGTTACAAGTTGTCATAGCTGAAATATCTTCCTCCAAATATGTTAATATATTCAGAACTCTGCATCTATGTGCTCAGTTAAACAGCTTTCCTGTGATTCTCCAATATATGCACAAACAGTATTTAATGCCTTAAACTTGCAAATTGTCTATCACCTTTGCTGCTCTGCTTATTACTGACATACAGCTCTATATAATATTATGTACTGTGAACCTGCAAAAAACCTTTGCATCTATGAGTCAATCTTCTACCAGTTTACTCTGAAGCCTGAACATCTTACATTTTTATATTTTTCACTCATGATCCTGCAGCTATAAGTCACAGTTTCAATTTATGTTTCCATTGAAGCCAGAATATATTGTATACATATGTTTCACTCTCTATGAATTCTACAATAACTTCTTGCAACTATGAATCACAGAATATCATCTATCCACATCCAGGACACTCTTCCCCGGGTCAGGGGTCAGTGTCTCTAATTCCCTACCACTGCCCCTAGGGTCTGTGTCCTGAGCGCATATACACCGGAACATGACACATCCCGAAAACCACCGGACGCCTTCTGTCTTTACAAACCTTTCCTTTACAAACTCCTCTCATTGCCAATTTTACTGCGAACAATTTAGCTATGTCTCTCCACCACAACAACTTAAAAAGAAAAGCCAAAGCTGCCACCATCCTCCTTACCATTGACCTTGACAAACCTCGTACACCCCATTCCTCAATCCATGACAGCAAGCCTTGAATACACTCTCCTCCTGATACATGTAATCCTTTCTCCTTTAACATCTGAAGCCACTGACCCCATGTTTTGACATAGGCTAAAGCTCCCCTTGCCACCTTCGCTAACTCAAGAAATTAAATTGCAACAGTTCTGGTGGACAAGTGACTCCTTCCTCCTCTGCCTCCAGAGCTGCTTCCCAAAATGGTGACCACTGGAAGCGAGAGAGCATCAGCGATTACATTAAGACAGCCTGGCACATACATAGCACGGAAAAAAACATTCAGCTGCATGCATTCCAACACAAACAACCTGAGCAAGCGCACTACTGGCAGCAAGCTAGATGTTAAACGGTTAATCGCGTAGACCACCCCCAGATTATTGGAATGGAAAACCACCCTCCTATTCTGCAATCTCTCATGCCAAACCTTCAGGGCAACTAGTAAAGGGTTTTTCGTAAGCCCATTATTCTTCCAGCCCATGGGCTACCTCCCTGCGCACCATCTTCCCTGGCAATACGCCCCAAAACCCACCAATCTTGATGCATCAGTAAACAGGTGCAGTACTTCATCAGAAACAGCCAGCTCCTGTACCATTGTTCTGCCATTAAATTCTTTCAAAAACATCAACCATACCTTAAGATCCTCCTTAAGAGCGGCTGACAAACTGGGGTTCCTTAATCCCTACTGTAGCCAAGGAAAGCCTCCTACAAAATACCCTCCCTACTGGAATAACCCTGCAAGAAAAATTGAGCTTGCCCACCAGCGATTGAACATCCCGGAGTTGCAATTTCTGTTTACACATTGCTCTTTGGCTTTAACTCCTCAGGTTCGTCTACTTGTCCATAGGCAAGTGACATTCCATCCGATTGGAGTCAATCTCAATACCCAAGAAACTCAAGGATGTTACAGGGCCTTCAGTCTTCTTGTGCACCACCGGAATACCAAAATCATCTGCCATTTTGAAGAACTGCTCCATTAACGTCAGACAATCCCCCGATCCGGCCCTTCTCACAAACAAGAAATCATCTAAGTAATGAACGATAGAAGACAACCCAGAAATCTGGTGCACTACCCATTCCACAAAGGTGCTGAACTTCTCAAAATACGCACACAAAATTGAACACCCTATCGGTAGGCATAAATCAACGTAAAAAGGCCCCTTGGAAAAAACAACCTAATAAATTATGTCAAACCGGATGCACCAGCAACAGCCGAAAGGCAGCCTCCACATCCACCTTCCCCATTAGCGCTCCCCTTCCCGCCGTTCTGACTAATCCCACCACCTTGTCAAAAGATGCTTACCTGACTGCCGCCACTTCCTGGTCAATGCCATCATTAACCGATGTTCCTTTCGGGTAAAACAAATGGGGGATCATGCAAAATTGCCCACTTGCTTTTTGGGGCACAACCCCCAATGGCGATACCCTCAAGTCCTGTAAAAGGGCTTGAGAAAAGGGGTCCGCCATTCTCCCCAGCACCACTTCCTTGTCCAGCTTCCCTTGGACCACCCCTAGGAATTCCCTGGCTGAATGAAAGTTGCCTGAAATTTTAACCTCCTCCCTCTACAAACGGGATCCAAAAACCCGAACTAAACCCCGTCAGCAACAACTCTGCATCCCCTAACTTACCCTTAAACTTATCGAATCGGTTGAGCCATGGCACCATCCTTCTTACTCTTACAGGAGTCCGAGCCCTTAGAAGTAGATTCCCCTGACTTCCCACTTCCGCCACCTTTTTGAAACATCTAGACTATGGGTGAACCCCTTCGCATCCTAAACAGGCATGTTTATATGTGTATCCATTCTGAATCTACATTGCCCTTTGTTGAATTGGAAGCAGAGGCCTTTTCTAATAGCCACTGCTGTTCTGTCATTCGAGCTTTCCCCGCCCGAGGGGACTCCACCTGGTGTACCTCCTCCCCAATGTCTGTCTGTGCTACAAAAGGAACTCCCCCATGCAAAGGGGTCATAAACTCTAGCCAAATCCCCATGTCCCTATCATCCCATCTCATCTCGGGCCGCACCCCAACCTCTGACGGAACTGCTCGTCGTACTGCCACGAAGCTAATTCCCCATACATCCAATAAGCTCAGGCGATTTCATCATAGTAATAAAACAGTGCCGAGCACTGTTCTGGAAATTTTTCACCAATCACTGCCAGTAAAATACAGAAGGCCTTTTTCATCTTCTTCCTTCTGCTCCTTATCTCCTTTTGTGTCTTCTTTAATCTCAAGTATCTAATTCATTGGCAATAGTGAAAAGATCTCCAAGAATTCTCACTTCCAGATCTTCTCCTTAATGTCCTGTGAAAGGTGAATCCCCAAAGGGCCAATCGAACACAGACAGGGCCTTCTCATAGCATTTTCTGCCACCTTCAGGATACTTCCTGTGCTAGCCCCACTAGCATGCGTCACCGCAGTCCCCCCTATCACCTGTCTGAACCCCCTGACACAGGGGCACCCATTCCTGACACCATGTCCCATGCTGACGCCCCACTCCTGCATGTTGCCCTGCCAGCTGTCTCTTAAACTGCGCCAGTAGGTCCCTCAAACCATTCATCAACAAACTCTGGGCCACACTTAGATCATGTGCACTCACATCCATACTCAAGTCTTTGTTAGCACCCTCACCTTCATTCCTGGCTGCCGTTGGCGCTCCCACTGCTGCAGGTCGCAACACTCTATCCACCATTCTGGCTTCCCTCTGCTGCCCTGATGTCCTTTCCCTGGGCCGCGTATCCCTCCGCCTATGGGATGGAGATCTGGACTTCCTCCATCTGCCGCTCCTTTCGACTGCCCTCTCCAGCCTTCCCCAAGTAGGCGATTGTCTCTCCACCGAGTCCTCTCCCGCTCCCTAGAGGAATGAGATTTTTCCCACTGCCATCCTGCACCAGACCTCTGTGGACTATGGCACATCAGAGGGTCCCTTCCCTGAGGCTCTGTCTGTGGACAGGAGGTAATAAGAATCCTATCCTACTCTCTCTATCCAAACACTCACATCCCTAGACCCTGATGTTACCCTAGGCTCCTGGTCCCTCCCTGCCCCCTGCCCTGGTACCAAAGTACAGAGAAATTGCTCCAAAGCATCCAGGTCTCCTACCTGTCGTATTGCTACCTGCCCCATTGACGGTCCCTCACCAAGATTTTCCATCTTGAAATCGCTGTAGGAATGGTCCACCCACAGCACGTCACAGTCCTGGTCTGGCCTTGTAGCCTCCGCAAAAGCCTCTGCCCCTACAACCACCTGCTCATCATGTTCCTCCCAGGCATCTGCAAAATGTAAACATAGCACATTATCTACCCCCTGCCCATCCTCACAACCCTCCTGACATCCCTACCCTGTTACTTCTCCCCTCTTCCTCCCTGCTCCCCTTTTTTCCCTTTTCCCCTAACCCCAGAAGAAGCCCTTTTTACCGGCCTCCTACAAGCCCCTTTCTTCAACTCTGGCTTTAACTCTCCTACTTCCCCTTGCTGTGCCAACCCCTGCTGCCCTATTCTCTCATCAGATCTATCCTTCTCTTTTTGCACCAACCCCCTGACTCCTCCTGCTATGCTGTGCACCCCTTTTCTTTTTCATGAAGCTTTCTTCCCTGCACTCTCAAACCCCTCTAACTGCCCCCCAATTCTGCCTCCCACCGCATCTGCCCATTCCTTGCAATCGTTAGCCAGGGGAGAGTTCTCCCATGCCGTTGCTCCTGACATGTCCCCCAGTGCCCTCCGGGCCTGTACTGCCCACTCCTGCCTTGCCCCCACCTGGTTAAGATCGAGGCCCAGCCCCACTTCACCTCTGGCATTACCTGCCACCATTCTGCTCCTGGATGTTGTCCTCCTCATGTCGCCTGCAGCTGCTGAAAGCACCGCCACCTGCTCCCGGGCCTCCGATCTGCTGTGGCTCCTCATCATCTGGCACATGGGCCCACTGGATCCTGGTCCTGGCCCATCACCATCTCGACTCCTCCTGCATCTGCTGCCATCTGGGGATAGCCGATCTGGTGGTCTCGACCGCCTCTGCAGCCTGCCATAACGGTCCTTGCGGCCGTCCAGCTCCTCCGGTGTTCTGGTTGCTCCTGTTGCAGCAAGGCACTCCTCCAGCCATGCTGTACCTTTCTCCTCCGCCATCCGTCTGACCACTACCAGTAAGCTCTCCATCCCTCCCTCCTCAGTCTCTGCAGCCGCAAGCCTGTGCGTTGAACTTCGCCTTGCCATTGCAGGGACTCAAGAGGAGGTTGAGACTTCTGCCCCAGCCTTAAGACTCCTCTGCCCAGCCCCCAACCCTACAAGGCTCCACCCACTCCATTAGCAGGCATTGGGGTCAAATTCCCCTCCGGCGATGCTCTCCTCCAGGGAGCACTTCTGGGAACCACTCTTTAAAAAGTTCCTAAGGCAACACAGGCTTTGATGTCACTTCCTAAATATGACTGGTGTGGGGTCAAGGGGGCAATTGACTTCCTTTCTCCTTGGAATTCTGTGAGTGTGCCCATTCTATATATAACTAACTAGATGGGATAATACCAAAAAAGACTAATGGTTGATGCAGGAGCAACATCCCATATAATTCTGACATTGGACAATTTAAGAACTTTGACAAAATGTTTAAACTGGAGAAACATACAATGGAGCTCGCAGATGGGAAAAAGACAACAGGCGTGGCACTGTGAAGAAGCGATGCAGAGGTTTGTCTACTTGACAGCGAGGGGAACCAAATGATGATGACACTAAAGAATGCGTTTTACATACATACATACCCTCAAGACATCTTTTCTGTAGAGACAGCAACAAACAACGGAGCATCAGTTAACTTCCAGCAAGGAAGGAATTAACTCACTCATAAGAACGGTACCAAATTCATAATCCAGAAATACAGTAGACTTTACTATCTGAATACTTTTGTTGAAAATGATGACAGTTGTCATGGATGTTATAATATTCAAATGTGGCATGAAATTTTAGGTCACTGTAATTATGATGATATTTCAAAACTACAAAATGTGGTACAAGGAATGACAACTAAAGGTAAGATTGATAAGTCTTACTCAGGGAAAATGTGTTCAGAGTAGGAACAAAGAACCTGATACCCGACCCACAGCTACATTAGATCTAGTACATACTGAATTAGCAGGTCCTATAGAACCACAAGCTAGAGAAGGTTTCAGATACACAATATCATTCACTGATGATTATTCTGGTGCAGTATTACCATTACCATTGGTAATATGGAAGCACTGCAGTTATGCTGAATAAGGTAACATGGAAGCGACTTTCCACTCACACTAATGTATGATACTGAAGAGTTAAAAGTATCTTTTTTCAAGCTGGTTACGAACTTGGCACTCAAAAGGTTATTACCTGTGTGATTTATTGGCATAGTGGGACACCTGCATTAACGTTTTTTCCTCATATTTGGATTACAAATATACATTTGATGTATCATATTCTTGGTTTGGCTACAAAGTTACCGGAACATTTATAAGTGGACTTGAATGAGTCGCTATTACAACCTGGGTTGTTCAATAATAGTATTATTTACTTTCTTGATGTGGGGAGACATTATTATGTTGTTTAAGAATATATATGAAATATAAAAGATTATGTGGCAAATTATACTGTGTTAGGGTCACTTTATTACACTACTTAGGCAATGTGTTTTTTATTATTAGGATATATAGTCTGTTGCTGGCCTTATAAGGGTTCTACTTTCTTCATTTAATCATTTCAATACATTAACCCTTACCGTGCACTACACAGAAAGTGTATCCCTATATGGGGAACACGGTTATATTTCTGTTTATTAGACCTTTAATGTGATTATACTGGTGGTGCTGGTATATATATAATCTCAATATATATATATATATATATATATATATATATATATATATATATATATATATATATATACTGTATATATATATTATACCGTACATACATACATACATATTTACAAAGGTATGTATGTACACTATTAAAAATAATTTGAATACTTCACTCTCCCCTTCGCACCAAATATGTTGCAACTTGGTTGTTAAAAGGTTTGCTTATTGCGTCATGTTTGACGCAATACTCAAACTCATAAAAAAGTCACAAAATAATAGAGTTTTCCACAACTTATTGGTAAATGCATAATCACATGATTATTGACATCAGCCAATGTGATTGAAATATACATTTTATACTATTACTAATGAATCAAATTGCTCTATACTTGAGTCATTGATCACTCATCAGAACATGTAAGTGCCATTTGTAACATTTAGTATGATACTTTGGAAGTATGTATATGTGAAATTAGTATTAAAGATAAACATTGATGCTGACATTAGGACTCACAGTGTAATATTTTAGACAATGATTTTAAAATTTGAATTGATGTTTAAATTTAAAATCATCTAAAGCTGATAGCTCAAATAGATAGCCCACCTAACATTAAACTGTTATGATTCAGATACAGCAAAAATTAAAATCACCTCTTTACTGTCATGCTATCTTCAGTGTATTTCTTCCTTCTCTTGAATTTCTTTTTCAGTAAGAAATGTCATGTTATATGCCAGCCCATTTTATAACACCTGTGTAGGGGTGGTTTTTAAAACTAGATTGCAATCAGGAGGGGTTACACAGGTACATAGAGAAAACTGCCCCAGCTCTTAAAATATCCATTGATAGCAAATAAATACATATGATACCCTGATGACATGTTATATTCGCAATTATTCCTGCTCAGAATAATAATACATGTACAATATATACATATAGTGGTATAAATAAACACAGAGATATGACAGACAACATTGTTTAGAACAAAAAAAAATGAATTTAGGATAGGGACACTCCACCACAAACAGCTTCTTATACATGAGGAAGAATTCTCACAATTTGAAATGCACTAAAATAAGTGTAATATAGGCAGACTGGGTGAATCAGTCTAGCTCTCTCCGGTAAGCACAGCTTGCTCAGGAATAGAGAAAGACTCCATTAGTAACAAATTGGCATATTAAATCACCAAACCAATGTGATTCAGTGAAAAAACCCTGTGGCACAGGGGATTTGTTTATTAAAGGGACATTCCAGCCAAAATTGGAATCCATATGATTGCGCTTAAGTATTCAATAGAAGCATTTTTGTAATATACAAGTATTAGTAAAAATGCTTCTAATAAAAGTTATAGCTGTTTCAAAAGTGTATTTAAGCATGCACCGTGCACTAGTATTTTAAACACAGCACTTGCTCAGAGTGTCTATGATGCTTATACCATCTGGCAATGACTCAATTTTGCAATTGCTGACATGATACAAGCCCCACTGATGCTCTGAGAACCTTCAGTACTTAAAATGCTGGTGCATTGACAATATCTAGCAATGCTTCACATGCACGTGCATAGAAAAATGGTAACACTAAAATAGCAATAACTTTTGCTAAAAGCATTTTTGCCAATATATGTGTATTGCAAATATGTTTCTATTCAAAGATGTAATTAATCTGTGTGCATTTAAATTTTGACTGGAATGTCCCTTTACAATAATAATAATAATAATAAACAATAATAAAATACTGCAACGTGTTTCCTAGTACTGCATGATAAAACTTCAGACCTTATTATTTCAATATAATTTTATAAAAATAAATGTTTTAACAGTGATTTAAAGGGATATGGTATATGACAAGGTGTTCGACAGGGAATGGTTCAAAGGTGGATATGTATGTGTGTGTCATTTTATGTTTTGAGATATATATTTGTGTGTTTATTTGTATATATGTATGTGTGTGCACATATGTGTATACATGTATGTATGTACGTACGTATGTACGTGTGAACATATACACATACATACATGTATACAATCTAGGCCAAACATTTAATAAAGAAAACATGGCAGTACATGTTACTCTTTTAAAGGCTTATGTTGTGTTTCCTCCTCTCCTTCCAGAAAGATTTTCGTGCATCAATTATACGTTACACATTGTTAAATTAACTGGCCCAGCAAAATCTACATAGCTATTACTTAGTCATTTATTTTCTTTGCTGAAGTTATCACACTGAGACCTCTAAATACAGTTAATTGCATTGAGGTAGTTCTGATTTATTTGTCAAGAGACATATCTCCCCATAGGGAGCAATTCTAATTCATTACAGATCAAAGCACATAGATGGATCTCCTACTAGGCTTTATAACTAGAATCATAATTATGTTATATTTATAACTGGTTTTGATTAATGTTGGGAGGATACATTGAGCTTTCTCTAACTTTTAAACTTGCCTTACTTAAAGGGACATGAAACCCAATTTTTTTCTTTCATGATTTAGAAAGAACATGCAATTTTAAACAATTTTCCAATTTACTTCTATTATTTAATTTGTTTCATTCTCTGTATATCCTTTGTTGAAATGCATATCTAAATAAGCTCAGTAGCTGGTAATTGGTGGCTGCACATAGATGCCTTGTGGGATTGGCTCATCCATGTGCATTGCTATTTCTTTAACAAAGGATATCTGACAAATTAAGCAAATTAAATAATAAAAGTAATTTGGAATGTTGCTCAAAATTGTATTCTCTATCTGAATCATAAAAGAAAAATGTTGTGTTTCATGTCCCTTTAAATATATTTTTATTGTTTTTTGTTGGTTGTGATTGGAAGATACCACAACCCTTGACATTTTAAATAATTGGGTTAAATACATTCAACTAGATTACGAGTTGTGCGGTAAGGTAAAAAAGCAACGTTAACAGGTCCTAAAGCTGCTTTTTTACGCTCGCTGCTATTACGAGTCTTGCAGGTATAGGTGTACCGCACACTTTTTTGGCCTTACCGCAAACCAACTTGCGTAAATTTCGTAAAGGCTTTTTTCTATGGGACTTCCATAGTGCTGGTATTACGAGTTTGTCTTGGGAGGCCAAAAAGTGAGCGGTACAGCCTCTACCGACAAGATTCCTAACGCATTTTAAAGTCAGTAGTTATGAGTTTTACACTACAAAGCTGTAGCATACAACTCATAACTATAGTGCTACAATGTACACTAACACCCATAAACTACCTATTAACCCCTAAACCGAGGCCCTCCTGCATCGCAAACACTATAATAACATTTTTAACCCCTAATCTGACGCTCCGGACATCGCTGCCACTATAATAAACATATTAACCACTAAACCGCCGCACTCCCGCCTCGCAAACACTAGTTAAATATTATTAACCTCTAATCTGTTGCCCCAACATCACCGCCCCCTACATTATACTTATTAACCCCTAATCTTCCACTCCGGACATCGCCGCCACCTACATTATATTTATTAACCCCTAATCTGCCGTCCCCAACGTCGCCGCCACTATTCTAAATTTATTAACCCTTTAAACCTAAGTCTAACCCTAACACCCCCTAACTTAAATATAATTTAAATAACTCTAAATAAAATTAATATCATTAACTAAATTATCCCTATTTAAAACTAAATATTTACCTATAAAATAAACCCTAAGCTAGCTACAATATAACTAATAGTTACATTGTATCTATCTTAGGGTTTATTTTTATTTTACAGGCAAGTTTGTATTTATATTAACTAGGTAGAATAGTTACTAAATAGTTATTAACTATTTAATAACTACCTAGCTAAAATAAATACAAATTTACCTGTAAAATAACACCTAACCTAAGTTACACTAACTCCTAACACTACACTACAATTAAATAACTTACATTAATTAAATACAATTAAATAAATTAAATACAATTAGCTAAATTACAAAAACAAACACTAAATTACAGAAAATAAAAAACAAATTACAAAATATTTAAACTAATTACACCTAATCTAAGAGCCTTATAAAAATAAAAAAGCCTCCCCAAAAAAAAAAAAAAACCCTAGCCTAAAATAAACTATCAATAGCCCTTTAAAGGGCCTTTTGTGGGGCATTGCCCCAAAGAAATCAGCTATTTTACCTGTAAATAAAAAATACAAATACCCCCCCAACAGTAAAACCCATCACCCACACAACCAACCCCCCAAATAAAACCCTAACTAAAAAAAACTAAGCTCCCCATTGCCCTGAAAAGGGCATTTGGATGGGCATTGTCCTTAAAAGGGCATTTAGCTCTATTGCTGCCCAAAGCCCTAACCTAAAAATAAAACCCACCCAATACACCCTTTAAAAAATCCTAACACTAACCCCCCGAAGATTCACTTACCGGGAGAAGTCTTCATCCAAGCGGCAAGATGTCCTCCTCAACGAAGCCGGCAGAAATGGTCCTCCAGACGGGCAGAAGTGGTCCTCCAGACGGCCAGAAGTCTTCTTCCAGACGGCATCTTCTATCTTCATCCTTCATCCTGTTCCAATCAGCCAATAGAATGCAAGCTCAATCCTATTGGCTGATTGCATCAGCCAATAGGATTTTTTCTACCTTAATTCCGTTTGGCTGATAGAATTATATCAGCCAATCAGAATCTAAGGGACATCATCTTGGATGATGTCACTTAAAGGTACATTCATTCCGAAGAAGCCGTGGATTGAAGAGGATGCTCCGCGCCGGAAGTCTTGAAGATGGAGCCGCTCCGCGTCGGAAGGATGAAGATAGAAGATGCCGTCTGGATGAAGACTTCTGCCCATCTGGAGGACCACTTCTGCCCCTCTAGAGGACCACTTCTGCCGGCTTCATTGAGGACATCTTATTTAATTGTAGTGTAGTGTTAGGTGTTAGTGTAACTTAGGTTAGTTTTTATTTTACAGGTCAATTTGTATTTATTTTAGCTAGGTAGTTATTAAATAGTTAATAACTATTTAGTAACTATTCTACCTAGTTAAAATAAATACAAACTTTCCTGTAAAATAAAAATAAACCCTAAGCTAGCTATAATGTAACTATTAGTTATATTGTAGCTAGCTTAGGGTTTATTTTACAGGTAAGAATTTAGTTTTAAATAGGAATAATTTAGTTAATGATAGGAATTTTATTAAAGTGTATTTAAATTATATTTAAGTTAGGGGGTGTTAGGGTTAGACAGGTTTAGGGGTTAATAAATTTAGAATAGTGGCGGTAATGTTGGGGACGGCAGATTAGGGGTTAATAAATGTAGGTAGGTTGCGGCGATGTTAGGGGCAGCAGATTAGGGGTTTAATAAATATAATGTAGGTGTAAACGATGTTGGGGGCAGCAGATTAGGAGTTAATAAATATAATGTAGGTGGCGGCTATGTCCGGAGCGGCAGATTAGGGGTTATTAAGTATAATGCAGGTGTCGGCGATGTCGGGGGCGGCAGATTAGGTGTTAATAAGTGTAAGGTTGGGAGTGTTTAGACTCGTTCATGTTAGGGTGTTAGGTGTAAACATAACTTTAGTTTCCCCATGGGAATCAATGTGGCTGTGTTACTGAGTTTTACGCTGCTTTTTTGCAGGTGTTAGACTTTTTCTCAGCCGGCTCTCCCCATTGATGTCTATGGGGAAATTGTGCACGAGCACGTACAACCAGCTCACCGCTCACTTAAGCAGCGCTGGTATTGGAGTGCAGTGTGGAGCGCAATTTTGCTCTATGCTCACCTCTTGCCTGTCAATGCCCGGTTGATAAAAACCCGTAATACCAGCGCTGCAGGGAAGTGAGCGGTTAGAAAAAACTGCACGTTAGCACTGCACCCCTCATAACACAAGACTCGTAATCTAGGCGATTGTAAGGCAATATTAGAATTGATAGAGCTACAGCTAAACAGAGCTGAATAGGAATCAGCAACATGACTGTTATGGATAGGACTGGTAATGGGACAAAGAGGACCAAAAACTGGACTGGCTCATTACAATTATTTTTTATTAGCCATATTAATATTAAAAACAGAAAAGAATGAACACATTTTCCCACTGGTCTTGATCTGGCCACAAACAAAATTTAAAAGTGCAAAAATCAAGTTATTTGATTAAAGGGGCATGAAACCCAATCATTTTCTTTCATGATTCAGATAAATACTTGATTTAGACGCATACATATTTAAAGAACTAAGTTACTACTATTATCAAATTTCTTTCAATCTTTTTGTTGAAGGAGCAGCAATGCACCACTTGGAGCTAGTTGAACACATAAGATAAGCCAATGACAAGGATCATATATGCATCTGCCAATCAGCAACTAGCTCCCAGTAGTGAAATGCTGCTTATGAGCCTATTTAGGTATGCTTTTCAATAATTTATACCAATAGAACAAACCAAATGAGATAATAGAAGTAAATCGGAAAGTTGTTTAAAATTGTATACTCTATCTGAAACTTGAAAGAAAAAATTTGGTTAGGGTAGAGCCCCAGAGTCAGCTCCCTCACCTCCCCTCCCTCCCTCCCTCCCTCCCCCCTACCTGACTTGGGACTAGCTGGAGTGGCTGGGCTCACACAGCTTCCACCAGAAGCAGCAAAGATGGTGGTGGCCATATTCCAGTCATTGGCATTGGTTGTGGTAGCTTCATCTGGCGGATCGTTGGGGGCGATGCGGCCCAAAGGGGTTTCAGGAATCTTCACCTGGGCTCTCAGGTGTTGCGGGCCTTCCGGTATGGTCTTCTCAGCGGTTGGAGGCAGTCTGGCAGCGGTTGGTGTCACTTCTGGTTGCAGCACCAGTGATGTTGTCACTTCCGGTTCGGTGGGTCAATGTGATGAACTGGTGCAGGCGCGCGGGCGACAGTATAGTATTGTGGTGCGGCGAGGGATCTTGCAGCCAGTTAAGGGAGTATCTCTAACCTGCGGCAGGGCTGCGAGGGGGTCACAAGTCTGAGAGAGGTCAGCGTGGGTCAGTTAGCATGCCGAGCAGGGCATCTTACAGACGGGGGTGTGCGCGCGGTACAGCACAATTGAGGCCTATACAATATTATCATAGAGGGACTTTAAATGATGGGGGACTCACATGGAAGCATGATAGCGAGGGCATGTTTGCTGGTAGACATGACAGGGCTAATGAGCAGGGCCTACCGGCAGGAGGAGTAAACCTTGGGCAGCAGCACTGTGGGGTCAATTGGAAGTGCAATGACTGGAGGCATAGAGTCTGGATGCAGGTCGGGGGCCTAGGCCCAGGATGCAAGCGGCCATGACTGCAGTTGAGTGTACGCGAGAATTATAAGAATGGAAAGGTGAACTGGCTACCCAAGTTGATAGGGTTCCCACGCCTGGCCCTGTTTTCCTGGGCATTGACAGTGGGAAAGAGGGAGTAGTTGGCAGTGATGGGCAGGGAGCAAACGAAAGGATTGCAAGTGTGATTGCCACCCTGGCAGCAACCAGTCACAGGCAAGGGGTACTCCCAATATTTTATCTTTGTTGCTGGAGGTGCTGGCAGGTGCCCAGTCTCGGCAGAGTGGGGCAGAAGAGACAGGAAAGATGCAAGAAGGGCATCCTCATTCATCATATTCAGCCATGACGTCTGCTAAGGGACTTTAGGATGGAGCGGCGGACACAGTTCTTGGGTCCAGTGAAGGTGAGCCAGCTGTTTATTCCCATGTACGTTCTGTATTGCCTGATTCTTCTGCTGACTCCAGGTATGAGAGTGAGGGAGCCCTGGGGTTAGAGGGCAAAAACATATGTTCAGGATGCTGAAGCAGTTGGTGGAAGGCCAGGCTCAGTTGAGCAGCGGGGTGCTAGGGTCTCTGACTGGTGTCATCGCCAGTGGCCACAACTCCAGGTCACTAGGGTAATGTGCTAAGTAGCAAGGCAGCAGTACAGGGGGACACATACCCATGCACCATTTACTCCTTACATGCGCATCTAAAGGGTAAGGTGGTCAAGAAGATCCATGAGGGTAGGTACGTGAATGTTTTTGAAATGTCAGTGGAAACTTATCACGCTAAGGAGAAGAGTGAGGATGGGACGGGCCCTAAGAAGGTGAAGCACCAGGACACCTTTGAGGAATGGGAGCGCTGCTTCAGGGTCCTAGACACCTGTTACTTGGATAAATATCCAGGGCAGGGGCACTCCCTCTTTAAGTATATGGATACCATAGACTGGATCCATAGTAATTATGGGGAAGGAGTGTGGATGAATTATGACGTGGACTTTTGGAGAAAGATGTCAGGTGATCCCACTTTGACATTTGGCGTGACAGAAATGCAGCTTTGGTCCCGGCTAGGGGCAGAGTGCCCTCCTTTCCCAACACCTTCCACAAAGGCTCCACCTGCACGGCCGGTGCCGAAGACAAGGCGGAGAAAGAGATAGTGCAGAGTGCTGGAAATTCCAGGACCTGCAATGTGACTGGGGGGCCAGCTGCTCTTTTTGACACATATGCAAGCACTGCTGTGGAGGCCACTGGGATGAGAGTGTGGATCCAGAAATAAGGGGAAATCAGGTGACAGAGTTACTCCTAAGGGAGCGGCTGCAAGTAAGGGCACCTACACCACTGAAGGCGGATGTCCTTGAGCTGTGGCTGCAGCTGTACCCAGATTGGCAAACTGCACTCCTGCTTTTATCTGAGATTAGGGTGGGGTTTATAATCCTGGTTAGGCAGGTGGTTTTGGTTTCCCCCTCACACAGGAACCATAAGTCAGCTTACCAGTTCCCATATGTTGTGCATGATAAATTGACCAAGGAGGTGAGTCTAGGTCAGATAGGGGGTCCCTTTGTGAGTTGCCTTTTCCAGACTTGGTAGTGTCCCCTTTGTGGGTGGTGCCCAAAAAGGAATGTGGTAAGTTCTGTCTGATTCAACATCTGTCCTACCACAAAGGCTGATCGGTCAATGATGCGATTGACCCTGCCCTGAGTTCCGTACATTACCAATCATTTGATGTGGCGGTAGGTATAGTGTGGGGCACGCTATTGGCAAAGTTGGACATTGAGTCAGCATTCAGGTTGCTTCCACTGCACCCATCAGCCTTCAGATTGATGGGCTGTAAGGTGGAGGGCTGTTACTTTGTTGACTGTTGTTTACCAATGGGTTGTAGAGAGGTTTTTTATAGGTCCTCACACCAAAGGGTTAAAATTAATTCCCATATACTTTGATTAAATTAAATTAGTGGTGAATACAAACGTGAAACAAACCACATATGATTAAAATATATATTGTATTTTATAATGCTTAAAAACATGAAATAAACAATTTGAAAATACTCTTTCTAAAATTATGAATCTAACATTTATTTATTTAATACAATTGATAGTGACCGGCCCTAACTTATAAAACACATCTAAATTAATAACACATCTAAATTAATACCACATAAATTGACAAAAGGACAAATATGATCACAAAATAAAGTGTAAGTTTTAAGGACTCAGATGGAAACTTTGTAATTAGTCCCAAAAGGAAAGTCCCAAACGATGTCCTTCCCAAGCTTTCCACAAAAGCACAATGCACGATGATAAGCAAGAAAAATCTTCTGATTCCTCCCAGCTGGTCCTGAGCAGCGTCTAGGTGGGAGACAGAAGCGTCCACTTGAAATTGGTGTATATAGTTTATACAACAAACAGATATCAGTACTTACACATAGGTACTGAAAGATCAGCGCCGCGCCCGATTCTCATCAAACACAGGTGTCCCAGTGTGTATAGGATCCACACAGGCTCTTCTCACAGCCTTAACACCAGCTCACTACAGAGAGTAGCCCAGAGTGATGTAAAAATCAAGGCGCCAAACAGGATACACCTGTGAAAGGTGGATAAAAACTACAAAAAAGCTGCAAAAAGTTGTTTTAAAATTCAAATTCAAATTCATAAATTCAAATTCATAGAGTGACCAATGTTCAATATTGATATAGTTCAACTGAGCAACGCGTTTCAATTCCTTTTTCAAGCTCAGTTTGTGAGTCTCAGAAGCCGGCTTTCTATACCCTCAGGAAATCTTCAAATTCTTAAAGGCATAGCCATTCCATTTGTTTTTGTCTCAGAAGTGCACAATTTCTTATTTCTGCATCTACAGTCTTACTTGATACCTCTCTATAATGATTGTCCTTATATATAAACTTATATTCACGACTAAAAACCCCAAAAAATTAAAGTTAAAAAAAAAAGAGCACATTACAAGAAACCTTTTTCAAAACATTGAAGAAATAGAGAAATAAATAAAGAAATAAATAACAGAGCAACTGTATATCTTATAAGTACTAAGTAAAAACAGTATCTAAAAATTAAATGATAGAAAATAATTCATTAATTCAAAAAAATATATTTAAAACCACATTTATTTACATATTTATTGTTTCATGCTCATATTCACCCTCAATATCTATAGGAATGAATAAAAGAAACCTCCCCAAAGTGTAAAACCCCCAAAAAACTTTTTCAATTACTAAATATATTAAAATAATAAAGATTAGAGTAATAAAAACTTTTAGTATTTTTAAATATATTATTACTGAAATTTTGATTTTTGAATGGATTGTTTATGTGCATTAATTTTTAATTTTTAATTTTTATTACTCTAATCTTTATTATTTTAATATATTTAGTAATTGAAAAAGTTTTTAAGGAGACCAGACCCTATCCCGGGCATGAGCATTTTTTTTAATATTGTGTATAGAATAGTTGTGCTGTCACTATATTATTTGAGAATATTTTGAAGGTGAGTGGTGTGCGGGTGCAACTCTCGGGCTTCACCTGGAACTTGATGCTTTTGTTGCTCTTCCCCATTGTGGTGGCGTCCGAACTTTGGGCGGATAGGTTATGCAATCGTTCTGTGTTTTTTTTTATTCTGACAACTTGTGCATGCCATAAACAGTTTGTCAGCTTCCTCTCCCTTGGTGGTCAGGTACTTCAGTTTCTTGGTTCTAAGATGCTTAGAAGCAAACATTCAGTTTAGAGAAAAGCAATGCCAGAGTTGGATAATGTAATTTCCGATGCGCTGTCTCACTTACGCTGGTGGGTATTTAGGGAACTTGCACCTGGCACAAAGGAGCAGAGGCTCCTACAACTTGGTCTACATTCGTGAGACATTAGGAGGAGTGGCAGCTTTTCTGTCGTTCACAAGAGGGTGATGTATTTGCTGGAAGTCAGGTAATGGTGTTGGAATGGTTGACATTCCTGAGATCTATGGCAATGAGGCAGGGGGCTGTGTATAACAGAATTGCGGCTCTAGGTTTTTTCTACTGGTTGATCGGTTTACCAAACCTCGCTGGTTCTTTCTTTCTTGTCGGCTTTTTGTTTGTTAGATTATGAAGTTTCACTTTTCAATGCAGCCTTCGTTGTGGCCTTTTTCACGGCTGTAAGGGTGGGGGGAATTTGTTTCTCCTTCCAAAGCCAGCATGGGCGAGGCATGCAGTTTAGTCACATGAAGGTGTACGACAGGGTGGTGATGCTGTTTATTCCACAGTCAAAAGTTGACCAGGAGGCAAGGGGAGCTTGGCTGTCTCTGTGTGCGCAGCCCATGAAAGAATGCTGTCCAGTGAAGCTTTTGTTAGAGTACCTAAGAGTACGACAGGCCGGGAGGGAACAATTTTTTGTGCATGAAGAAAGTTACAATTTAGCATGGCCACATCTGCTGCAGCTCGTGGGGTCTCTGGCAGCAATATTTGCAGGTTGCGTAGATTGAGATCTAACAAATTTAAGTTGTACATTAGGCCTCTTTCTCTGTAGGGGCCGCGAGAATTTGCTTAGTTGTTTGTTATGTATGTTGGCATGAGCCTTTCCAATCTAATTTATCTGTCTTCATTACAGGTGGTTCCAGAGCGGTTCGAGTTTGGATAGTAAGACATTTATAAATATAACTGGGCCTCTATTCGAGCACTGCACTCCTGCCTGGGGCAAATTCTGGGTTTTTCTCCCTGTAGGGCGTCTTTGAAATGGTTGGGTAAGAGGGGACTTGGCTGGAAGGAACTTCCTGCCCTGTTACAAGATGCGCATAGGAGGTGGGGTATCCCGCACATTATTTTGTTACATGTAGAAGGGAACGATTTAGGGGCTTTTCCGTCTCTGGAGCGCATTAGGATTATGCAGTCTAATATAGCATGGCTTCATGCATGGGTCCCAGGGGTGAGGATAGGGTGGTTCAATGTAGTTGCACGTCTTCATTGGAGGCACAAGACTTCCTCAGGGGAAGCTTACAGGGAACACAAGAAGGTAAATTGTGTGGTAGGAAGATTGATGAGCGAGTCGAATGGCTTTGTAATTCAGCATGACAATATTACGGCCGATAAGAAAAATGTATTCAGACCTGACGGAGATCATTTGAATGACGTAGGCATTAATTTTTTTTTGTCTAATCTGAGGCTCGCTTTGGCGACCCGCCTTTAAGGTGTTAGTAATTGGAATAAGAGGTTGGCGGCAAGAGTCATTTTGTCCTGGTGCCTCTTGTGGCGGGGAGGTCTTGGCCCCTTGTTTCCACCTTAGGACAACTAATGGGGTGAAGTGAGGTCCAGGCTGAAAGAAAAGGCCTACTAACTCGTGTGCTACGGAGCCCCTCGGCGCTCTGCCCACAGCAATGACACTAAGGGGCTTGCAGGGAGTTCACATGACCCTCCTTCTTGAGAAAGACAGCATAGGTGGTGCCTATGCTGTCTTTCTCGAGTAGGAGGGTCACGTGAACTCCCTGGTTGGGTCCTTGACCTCTTGTTTAACTTGAGTAGATCAGTGACTTAATGCGCCGCCATCCCAGTTAACAGTCAGTTATCTGTTGTCATGTTGAATAAACACAACCGCTTGCGATCTTTCACCCACAATCTGTCTCTTGTGTTTATTTTAGTTATGCTAAGTTATGTTAGTAATTAAGTTAAGTAGTGGCTGCACAGTTAATGACAACTTGGGCCTTTAATCCCTTAGGTTAGTGTAGAGGCCATCATGGGCTTGGAGCAGCCTTAAAGGGACATAAAACACATTTTTTTCTTTCATGCAATTTTAAACAACTTTCTAATTTACCTCTATTATCTAATTTGCTTCATTCTCTTGATATTCTTTGCTGAAAAGCATATCTAGATAGGCTCAGTAGCTGCTGATTGGGTGCTGCACATAGATGCCTCGTGTGATTGGCACACACATGTGCATTGCTATTTCTTCAACAAAGGATATTTAATGCATGAAGCAGATTAGATAATAGAAGTAACCTGGAATTTTGTTTAAAATTGTATTCTCTAACTGAATCATGAAAGAAAAATTTTGGGTTTAGTGTCCCTTTAAGGGTTTAGGTTCAGTTGTATGGTAGGTGTGCTGCAGTGTTTGCAACAATGTTGCAGGGTATTGGAAGGTCCTAGACTTACCTTTATAAGGAGTCAGCAGGAAGTAACAGGTCTCTCTTTTTCCTACTGCACTGGTTGAAGATTCCCGTTTTTCCCTCCCTCCCCAGGATGCGGATGGTGGCTTGGGTCCTACAGTATGGGCTGCTTTAGTGGGTTACATGGCCAGGGTGGGGTTAATTGCGCTAGTCTTTGTAAGCCCAGTTGGGGCCTTGACCTCTTGTTAACTTGAGTAGACCAGTGACTCAATGTGCCCCCATCCTAGTTAACAGTCGGTTATCTGTTGTCATGTTAAATAAATGCGACTACTTGCGGTCTTTCACCCACAATCTGTCTCTTGTGTTTATTTTAGTTATGCTAAGTTATGTTAGTAATTAAGGTAAGTAGTGACTGCACCGTTAATGACAACTTGGGCCTTTAATCCCTTAGCGTTTCATTTAAGGCAAGAAAAAGTAAAGGACCAGGGCTGTAGTGCAGAAATAGCTATGTATTAAACACATTGCTGCCATCAAGCAGTACATGGCCAGTGTGACTAGTGATTGGAGGGTTCTGTGACAATCACTCCTGATTAGCTCAACAGCTGTGTTTTTTATTTATGTTTTATCACCTTCGAAGGGGTTTAAACACATTGGGCTTGATTACAAGAGCTGCACTAATTATAACTTTCTCTCTGATTATTATTTTTTTTTTAAATGTATATATCTATACCTATATATCTATATTAATATATACAGATATATATATATATATATATATATATATATATATACACACACACACACATAGATCTATGTAATTATAAGTATTTAATAAAATAAAAAAAACATTTTCTATGTGAAGAACATAGGAATGTAAAGTATTTATATGCAAAGCACAATAAAACACATTAAAATTATTACAATTGGGACTTCAGGTGGGCGGCGCAACGGACTGGCAGCAAACGAAAGGAGCTCCGCATATTCAGCTCCCTAAAACATACAAAAAGTTTGCTGCCAGACCAAAACCCACACAAGATAGCCTTGCTGGGAAACTCTGATACCCCACCTCAGCTGGCGACGCCGTGTGAAGGGCTACCACACCGCCCTTGCCCCCGGAACGATAGAAGTGCGCAACGGAGCGCTAAGTTCAGGCGCCATCTTGGCCTGCGGCCTTTTTTCTCCTTCACCTGCTGGACGGGACAGAGCACCGGAGAACATACCCGGCACTGCAGAGGAGCGGTAAGAGTGAGGTGGCTGCAACAACACACAAAGACTCATTGGTGAGAGTACCGCTCAATTTGCTAAAAGAGCATTATAGGGGGAGAAATAGAGACTGTGCCTGAGGAGGGAGAGGGCCTGTGTAGCTTGGGAACCACTAAACTTCATGCTGCAACATCTAGCATTGGTGTCCCTAGTAAGAAAGCAAAAATGGGAAACTTTTAGGTCCACAGCCTTACATCTAAGAACTGCCACGTGGGATTCTGCTATCATATATCTCCCGGCTCACAGCACACAGCCCTCCCCGCAGTGTCTTTCTACACATTCTTACCCTATAAAACCCCCGCACAGCCATTGGGAGATAGACTCTTTAACAGTACTGACAGCATACAGTGTAACGCCACGCTCCTTCTTTGATCTACTTGCTAGTCCCATGTGAAACCTTGCTGAAGAAGCTGTGGAGCTGCATAACAGAAGCTTACTGCCTGTGCTTATATTGTGAATAACAACACCAGCTCAACATTCTATTCAACTTGATACTTTGGCTGTTTTTGCTCTCTCACTATCTTTTTGGATTGGTATTTACCGTTTATAACACCACTAGGTGAAATCTTTTTATTTGCACAGCTCAATTGTGAGATTCTGGTGAACAACCTCTGCTGCTTTTCTCTGAAGCTGTTTCTGCCATCAGCATTTACTGTTCTGCACTGCCTCCTAGAGGTCATATACAGTTTTACAAGCATTTACCATCTGAACTCTGCAACTATCAGCACACTGTTTGCATGAAGCTTGACCATTATTTCGCACCTATTACCAGCAAAGCTGCGGAAATAATGACTTCCAGAGGCAAGCATACAGAGAAGAAGCGACCAGCCACAGATATACACCCTGACCCTCCGCCCTCCCCCAGGGCCTCCCAGGTCATCACGACAGATTCGTCTGCACTACTTCAGGAACTAAAATCCTTCTTCCTCCCCAAAATGGACACTCTCCAGGCAGGGGTTGACACACTCACTAGTGAAGTGCGCCAATTTTCATCCAGGCTCACACACGCTGAGCAACGCATCTCTGATGTGGAGGATATGCAGGCGTCTACATCCACCTCAGTAAGACAACTTCAGCGACAGAATAGAGCGCTGCAGGAGAAAGTAGACGACCTCGAAAATAGGAGTCGCAGGAACAACTTGCGGGTAGTGGGGGTTCCAGAAACGATAAAAAGCAAAGATCTGCTGGAATTCACTGCTTTAACCCTGCCCAAGCTTCTAAAGATGAATCCGGACCACTTACCCTTGGATGTGGAGCGTGCACACCGTCTGGGCCCGGACAAGGGACTTGAAACACTGAACTCTCGTCCACGTCAGGTAATTTTCAAATGCCTGAATTATCAGGAAAAGTTGGCTCTGCTGAGAGCATACCGGGCCCATACCGGACAATTACAATTTGAAGGAAAACAACTCCTGATTTTTCAAGACTTCTCTGCAGAAGTATCCAAGATGCGAAGAGATTTCGCCCCACTTTGCTCTAGGCTACACAAAGAAGGGAAGCAAGCTACACTACTGTACCCAGCTAAGTTGAGGCTGCAGACCCCTGCTGGGCCTAAATATTTCAACAACCCAAAGGAACTGCAATCATTCCTGGACAAGGACATGCAAGATGATGTGCACTGATTTTGGGCGACCGAATTTCTTGCACCTTTTTTCCCTCTTTTTCTGTCTTCCTATGAGGATCCAAGGAAGTGTGATATTCTTCGCCTTTGGAAACACTCTAGAAGCAGACCAAGTGAGAGGTCCTCCTCCTCAAATGATTCTGATTTATTGGCTACTGCTCCTACCATTGCAGCAGCATACCCCTGCCGCAGTTTCCCAAGGTTGCCGGGTCAAGGAGGTGGCTCATGTTGACAATGTACTCGTTTTATCAATGGTTGAGATCTATTGTGTTACCTGTTATTTTATGTTCTTGAAAGTTAACAAAATTGTTATTGCCACTGTTCCCACTGTTTCAATGCCTTTACCTCTAAATCCTGGGGTTTGGGGCCCTAAGTATAGCACATGTCCAATCCCGTACGTAGGTACCACTGGTACTGTAGGTGGCCTGTTACATTTTGCTCCTGATAAAGGCTCCCCTCTTATCTCACATATCCCACCTAGTCTGGCCTCGGCCGACTGCACCTTACCGCAGAGACCCTCCTATCGCCTACTGTTCATTTTAATTCATATGGCCCTTTTTCTTGTCTGGAAACTCTATGCATCTGTATACCCTAGCACCCGTTGCCTAACCATGCACTTGCCACGATTCCCTTACCTATTTTGGGCGTATTTCTTCTTAATTAAAAAAGAAATCCTTGATAAGCTTTCAGCCACCATCTTATCTCCCAGTGCACGAGAGCCTCCCGGCCTGCACTTGAAAACTCCTACGCCCTGTACTTCATCTGGCCCAGGCCTAGATATAGTTATAGACCAGGATAACGGAAATACCCCTGAACTGTGTATTTTGAAATGTGGGGCTTGGATATTACTTCTCTATGCCTGTATGTCCTTAACTACATTGTTACAGCAATATGTCTACCATTCCCCTGGTGCTCCACTCAATAGCATTAACCGAGAGGTGACCTTGATCTCTCCTTCCCACATGGGCGAAATGGCTGGTAGCACCGGTGGAATGGGATGGGGATCTGGTGAGATTTTGGGAATGTGGTTCTGTGCCCTGTTGATGCTTTTCTCTCTCTGCCTCCATCAGAATTCTTGCCTCCACTCCGGGGGACGCCAACTGCTGAGAATATCCGAGCTTTGGTGGTCTTGTGAACTGTTGCCATGGTTTCTCCCGCCTCTCTGTTTATGTAAGTACTGCACCCTGGCACACATTACCAGACTTTCTGACACACTTCTCCACTGCCTGACAGTGTTGGAGAGAGAGGCCACCTCCCTACTTCCCCTTTTCCTTGCTTATTTCACCATGCCCCAACTAATGTCTCCCTTACTACTTATTGTATGGCAGTACGATGTAATATAGTCTCGTGGAACGTGGGGGGCATTACATCCCCCGCTAAACGTAGTAAAATATTGCACTTCTTAAACTCTATACATGCTGACATAGCCCTCATACAGGAAACCCGCTTAACTCAGGAGGAACATGACAAGCTTAAAATTAGATGGGTGGGGCAGGTTATTAATACTCCAACGGAGGGACGGAGGAGAGGAGTAGCTATCTTGATCAGAAAGGGTCTTTCTGCCACTTTCAAAGATACACAGTTAGATCCTAGGGGACGCTACATAATTACTACTCACAGTATTGCATCGAAATCATATCTACTCTGCAACGTGTATGGCACGAATAATCTCTCGCCCCACTTTTGGCAACACTTACAGCTTTGTTTAGTGAGGAGAGGTGAGCTCCCAATAATCGTAGGGGGCGACTTTAACATGACGCAACTCTTACCGCTTGACAGATTTGTGGAACTCTCGACTGGACCGCCCCTACGAACTGTATCACGTAGACAGAAAGCCGAGGTAAAACTTATTGATAGACTTAAAACTGACTTGGGACTGGTAGACTTGTGGAGATTACGCAACCCAACAGACAAGGATTATACCTGCATTTCTAAAACACATCATACCATGTCTAGGATTGACTATTTCCTGACTGCTCCCGCCCTCACACCATATGTCCCTCTCACTAAGATCTTTCCTGTGACCATATCAGACCACGCACCTATCCTACTCCTTCTGGACTTCACCCCACCAACCAACCTACAGAAAAATTGGCGATTCCCCTCTTTTCTTTACAATAACGCCGACTTTCGGCAACAACTACGCTCTTTCTGGATAGATTACAATGCAGATAATGCACAACACAGAGATAATTCAGACCTCTTCTGGCATGCCTCTAAGGCTGTTATGAGAGGAAGAATTACAGCTTATACCTCACATCATAACCGCAAGAGCAAAAAAATCACAGATGAGATGTTAACAAAGCTTGCAACGGCCTATAACAACTATCTCTCCCATCCCTCACCCCAAACTAGACAACAGTACTACGACCTTAAAAAGGAGAGAGATACCCATATTCAAATGGTAGATAACGCGTATGCTATTCATAGACAGGGGAAGTTTTACAGATATGGGAACAAGGCTGGTAGAACCATGGCCTCTATGGTCAAGGTGGTTACACCTAAAACATATATCCCAGCGCTAACTGCTGAGGGGAAGTCATGCACTGACACCCCGACAATCATGCAGGAATTTGTCTCTTACTACACTAGACTGTACTCTAGGCAAGAGATATCAGAACTTGACAAATGCTCATTCTGGAATAATGTGGATGTCCCTTCTTTGACACAAGGCCAGTTGTCCTCTCTTAATGCCCCCATTCAGCCGAGGGAGGTAATAGACACCATTAAACGCATCAAACTTGGCAAAGCGGCGGGACCTGATGGTCTCCCCGCAGAGTACTACAAACTTTTAGCCCCTGACATAGCCCCCACTCTAGCGACCCTTTTCTCTTCATATCTTTCGGGGGCCTCTGTCCCTGACCCCAGATTTTCTGACGCAAACATCTGTGTAATACTCAAACTTGACAAAGACCCTATGGTGCCCTCCTCTTACAGGCCGATCTCCTTACTAAATGGAGACTATAAACTACTAACTAAAATTCTGGCTAATAGGTTGGCGGAGGTGCTCCACTTTCTGGTGCACCCCGATCAAACGGGCTTCGTCAAGCATTGTTCCCCGGTATTCAACCTGAGGAAAACGCTTGCGGTCATTGACCACTACCACAGAGCCCAAGCATCCTCCACAGATAATTCACTGCCTGATGCTTGCCTTTTCGCTGTAGACGCTGAAAAGGCGTTTGATAGGGTAGAGTGGGACCATCTCTATACAGCGCTGGCCAAATTTGGAATAACGGGGCATTTCCTAGAGGTCATACAAAGACTGTACGACTCTCCCTCGGCATCCATAATCATAAATAACGGTTTGTCTCCCTCCTTCGAACTGGGCAGGGGAACCAGGCAAGGTTGCCCACTGTCCCCGCTCCTATTCGATCTGGCAATTGAGCCACTAGCCTGTTACATACGCCAACACTGTCCTGGCCTTCGGATTCACTCACAACTCCTTCACTTATCTCTCTTTGCAGATGACTTGCTACTTTATGTGAGCGATCCTGCCATGAACCTGCCTGGGCTGTTGGAAATTCTGTCAGCCTTTGGTAAATTCACTGGTTATAAAATAAATATTGACAAATCAGAAGTCACGTGGCTCCAAAATAATAAAAATAGCACACTTAGCGACACCAACGTTCATGTCACGGCTGGGTCTTTTAAGTATTTGGGCATCCAACTCCATGTTGACCCTATGCTCCTATACAACCTCAATATTCCTAAAATTATAACTAGTACCCAGGCTCTAATCAGAAGCTGGAGGGGGCTCCCCTTAACTTTACATGGTAGAATTCACCTTCTCAAAATGATCATCCTCCCTAAAATACTGTATCCCTTGCAGATGCTCCCTCTCCTACTCCACAATAAAGACATTCAAAATATTACTACTATATTTACCTCATTTGTTTGGAGTCAGAGGAAGCATAGGATTAGTAAATCTAAACTCTCTATGTTAGTGAATGCGGGAGGCCTTAAGTTCCCAAATATCCAATGGTATAATTGGGCGACACTAGCTAAACTAACCATGGGGTGGCTCACTAAATCTACTTACTTTAGCCCCGCTGTAGAACTGGACTTAATTGCACCTCTCAATGCAGCTTATCTACCACACGCTAAGCTATCCTCCCTCCCCTCCCACATCTCTCAAAGCATACTCTTTCGGGACCCCCTTAGAGCGTGGCGCAACGTGTGCAGGTTCTGGAAAATTGACCATGAGACCACTAAATATTTACCTCTCCAGGGGAACCCCAAATTCATCCCGGGATATACTACACGGGCCTTCCACATATGGGAGACCCTTGGGCTGACATCTATCGCACAACTTCTTAACCCCACTACATTGCAAATCCTTCCTTTCCAGGCTCTGAGAGAGACACACAACCTTCCACCGGGCACCATGTTTGCCTACTTCCAATGTAGACACTATGTTAGGGCCCTCATTACTACTAACCAGCTCACGAACACTAGTTCCTGTATAGATAGATTATACCGCGCTACGCTACGAGGTTCACACTCAATTACCAGCATATACAACGAGATAGTGGCCCATTTGGAGCAACAGGCTTTACAGACAATACATGATAAATGGCAGAGAACAAGAGCAATATCTATCACCATGCCTGACCTAATTGATAGCTTCTCCAGGGTCCATATGGCCACTCTCTCGGCGTACTCGAGGGAATCCCACACTAAACTCCTCCACCAGGCATATATTCTCCCGAAGCTTCGAGCTAAGATGGTACCACAGGCAGTTGACAGCTGTAGTAAGTGTTCTTTCCCATCCCCTGACATTATACACCTCCTTTGGGACTGTCCCAAACTTGTTGGACTGTGGGGCAGACTTAGCTATTGGCTACATAGGGTTTTGGGCGACAGAGTCACCTTGACGTCCACCAACATTATATTTTTACTCGATTTCGAGGTAATATCGAAATACCGAAAATTTCTCTACTCTGTGGTACTCCTTACTAGGAGACTAATCTTGCAATTTTGGGCGTCTAATAAGCCCCCCCCTTTTAGAAAGCTCCTACATGCCATACACAACCAAGTGCTTATAGAACAATCAGATGTACAGGGGGATTTAGAGAAAAGAATTAAACTCTTCATACATAAATGGGAACCCTATCTTTTACATGTATCCCCTCAGGTGCGAAATAGGATAATCTACCCCTTCCGTAACTCTTTGTTCATGTTGGAAGAAAACCTTCATGGCAGATGGTGCCTCCCTCCCCCAACATCCACATCTTGAGAGCTATGCCATATCTCACTTTTGACCTTAAGTATCATCCGGCCCTGATACATTGACCCTTTCTTCCCCTGTGTGCCGGGGTGCGAGTACCCCCCCCCCACTTCTATCCCCCGGAGTGGAGGGTTTGCTCAAGGGTTTTCTCACCCTTGTTATGTGTTAAGTTAATGTTTGTTTTATGTTTGTTATAATAGAAAAATGCTGGACTCTGTAGCAATGTGGAACCAATCTTGCTGTTAGCAACATTCGCTTCTCAATTTGTGTATATGTAATAGTGTCTCTGTATATGACGTTCTCATGTTGTGATGGAGCCAGTAACTATATAAATAAAGTTATTAAAAAAAAAAAAAAAAAAATATTACAATTGATTGAGAAGGAGGGCTGTGATAGGCTAGTTTTTGGTAACACATTGTTAGAGCAGACAAGGACACACAGTAACGACCGTGCTTGACTTCGATACCAGGCAGGGCCGGATTTACATCTCAGGTGCCTGTAGGCACAAAAACCTGAAGCGCCCCCCCCCCCCCTGCCCCCCCCCCCCAAAAAAAAAAGTGAAAAAACAGAGGAATTATTTTTATGATTATGGATAATAAGTATTTTGTTAGATATGCAAATGTTAGACAAATAGTATACAACACAGTACATTATAGAACAGAGTATGCTGCTTGTTGTATGGGACCCACACAACATGCAGCATAATCTGTTCTATGCACTAATATTTTTTTTTCCTTTTTGCCCCCCACCTCCCCCGATCATTAATTAGGGCACCCCAAACCCCCAAAACCCTTTAATTTTAAATTCACTAAAAAGTATCACCAGTCTGTTTTATTTTGTCCTGTGCATTTACTAAAGCTCATTCTCATATCTTCCTTTTTTTGTGTGAATTAGCTTCATAGAATAACAAAGAGATTAGTGAAATAGGAGGCTGGAGAGACTTCTTAGTTAATTTTGCCCAAAGAGCATGTAAATGTGTGCAGCTTGGCTGTGATTTATACAATTTCCTGCTTCTGCTATTGTATTACACTCATCTAAAATATCTCTCTAGTACCGAACCTACTAGTAATCCCATTACTGATTGACATTTGCCAGATGTCAGTACTATGTGTTTCATTATATTCACCAACCAGTGTAGTATTTATCTTACACATAAGAGTATAATAAAATTATGTGCACTAATATAACTATTATATTTGCAACCAACAAAACTACTGCATTATTATTAAGAGAAGAGGGAGAGAGACAGAGAGGGGAGAGAGAGACAGAGAGGGGAGAGAGAGAGACAGAGAGGGGAGAGAGAGAGAGAGAGAGAGAGAGAGAGAGAGAGAGAGACAGGTGGGGGGGGGAGAGAGACAGGGGGGGAGAGAGAGAGAGAGACAGGGGGGAGAGAGAGAGACAGGGGGGAGAGAGAGAGACAGGGGGGAGGGAGAGAGACACAGAGAAGGGGAGAGAGAAAGGAGGACTTGAGAGAGAGACAGAGGGGGGAGAGATAGACAGATGGGAGGGAGAGAGACAGAGGGGAGGGAGAGAGACAGAGGGGAGGGAGAGAGACAGAGGGGAGGGAGAGAGAAAGGTGGACTTGAAAGAGAGACAGAGGGGAGAGACAGACAGACAGACAGACAGAGGTAGGAGCAAGAGACAGTTATATTGCTTATAGAATTAAACCTTGGACTGTTGATTTTAAAATACATTCCAGGAATATCATTCAAACAGGGGCTCCAATGCTGCACGCCACCTCCTAAAAGATTGCCACTTCACCTCTTGAGTCCCTCCCTGGCTTTATTTATCATGGGAACTCAGGAGGCAATCCAACTGGCAAATGACATTTAAAATGAAAAAGACATTCCACCCCAATACCCACAGTAGCTGACTTAGAGGAGGAGCATTTAACACTAACTGTGCCCAGCTTACCCTATAGATCTCATACATACCACATATAGACACCCTTATAACATACTGAGACACACTCTAGGTTACCCTATACATCTCATACATACCACATACAGTATATTCACACTCTAGTTTACCATATCCAGTTAAAGCTGTGTCACACTGTGGCACTCTTGTGTACCCTATATATTGTATACATATCACATGTGTGTCCTATATATCTCATACCACATATAGTCACCCCACACATAGCCACACACTCTAGTAGTTTACCATATTCAGTTAAACCTATGTCACCCTGTAGCACTCTAGTATACACTATATTATATATTGTATACATATAACCCTATAATACAATGCAGGCTCTCCAGGGTACCTTAAAAACTCATATACATCACACTATATTAGACCGTCCGTATACCGCACTGTCCGCATACCATCTCACCAGCCTAGGGCTCACTTACCTGACAGCTCATCAGGTTCCAGACCACTGTCAGCGTCAGTCCCGCAGATCACAAGGTAATGAGCAAGGCGGCATTAGCTGAGCCGGCTGCCGTGCAGCTCACCCCCCTCATCTTGCCTAGCAGAGAATGACCTGAGGAAGCAGATGATGGAGGATACAGGCTGGGGAGAATGCACGAGGGTACAGCAGTAGGCTTAACGCCAGTCTCCCACAAGACACTCCACGGCGACGGCGTGCACTGGGCAGGCGGGCGGCTCTGGCGACAGCAGCAATGAGCACACTCAGCTCACTTCACTTTCCCGCCGCGAGTCTGAGGGCGGCAGCCGGAATCATGTGATGTGGGCGTGACGCCGCCTGCCCTAAACCCGCTCCAAACCTGCAATCTGCAAACCACGGCACTGACTGGAGAGTGAGTGACTGTGACTGGAGTCAGGGTGGGAGGGACGAGACAAGGGAGGGGGCGTAAAAAAAGTTTAAAAGTAAAAAAAAAATATTTTTTATTTTTTTTTAAATACACTGACTTTACAGCCAGTGCCGTGGCGCCCCTCTCTGCAATGCGCCTGTAGGCACATGCCTACTGTGCCTAATGGCAAATCCGGCCCTGATACCAGGTAAACCTCTATGCCCCTTACATTCTAGATTGCAGGCTTTCTTTTGATATAAGCATTATGAAGTATGTAAAATGTATATAGTAATGCCAACAATTGCTTGTACAGCTATCAAAGGTCAGCACAGATGCGTAATTACCCTCTGTAAAGGATTGATTGACTACTGTTTACTAGGATCCATTTTTAATATTTATTAGATTTGCACACTATCACTATAACATGATTATGTTGTTAAGACTTTCACATGAAGTAGATGAGATTGATTATTTGCTCACTCAATTTTAAATAGGATGTTTGTGTACACTGAAAATTATCATGGCTGTTGATTGATTAATGTTTGCATGTTCTGATCACGTTACTATCAACAAATCGCATTGGTACAGCAAGGTCCTTAAAAAGAATTACTTGAGACATTGTATAAAATGCTTACATCATTTAACAGAAAATTGTGAGAGAGCTTCAGAAATACCCTGGGATCTCCCCTGTGCAGCCCTGGGAACTGTCCTGTCCCTCCTGCTTTCTGAAACTGTTAGTTTTAGATTTACAATGAAGCAAATACAAAATGCAATATAATTTGTAAAAGATACAAAACAATATACAAAGTATGAACCTAATTTGTATCAGGATATCTGTGAGTGTTATTAAATAATATATCTATAGATATATATTTATTTTTTTTATAATTTTATTTATTTCCAGCACATGTTACAGCAACACATTAAACATTATACTTCAAGGTTACAAAATGTAATGGTAGATAGTGCTACCTCAACAGTACTGGGTTTTCATAGTATTTTTCTATTAGATGAAACAATCCCTCTCCTTCCCTACTCCACCTCTTGTTTTAATTACGCCCATCTTACATTCAATAATGAATTCGCTTTACATTTAGGAAAACTCACTAACAAAAACAATTCCATAACATTAGGTTTTATGAACTCTTTTACTGCTTATTCCTCTAGGAGGATTGGATTATGTCTCTTCCTGGGTGTGTTGAAAGTTCTTGACAGTCCGTATACCCAGTATTATAACAGTTGACAACTCTATCAGGAGTGTGAGTCTCCTGATGATCGATCTTCTTGTCATAATGACATAGTGAAACCTAAAGAAACTCACAAGTGAATACAATAACCGGGTATTAAATTCTTTAGTTTCCATTGTTTCTTTCTCCCCAGTAAGGAATGGACTAATTCCCTTCCTGGGTTTACTGAGAATACTTAATAGATCTTGTATCCAGAGATATATTGGATGGCAGGTCCATCAGGGTGAAGGTCTCTTTGCTATAAACTATTTTGCTGTAACAACATTCCTTCCTATAGTCTCAGCCTGTTATACTCATTCTGAGAATTAGCTCTACTTAATCCCACCTCAGGCGCTCCCCAGGTTCCTCTCACCTCTTCCTTTCAATCTCTGTCTCAGACTCTAGCAATACATGCCATCCTTTAGTGGAAGATGTTCCAGCTTCCATGCAGTTGAGCATTGAGTATAAACTCAGAGTCTTTGAATGGGTATATGATCTGTTTCTGGTGTGATAAACTTAGACTATTAATGAAGGGTTCCCACTTTGTAATAAAATGTTTCGTCCTTTTCATTATGTCCCCCTGTGTGTCTATTTGCTCATAGGTCATCTGTTTTTGTAATGACTCCTTAAGATGAACCAAGCTCGGGACGATTGGTGTGAGCCAATGTTTGAAGATAAGTTTCCTAGCCTGTAGTATTGTGTTGTGAATAAATCTTGTGTGCTCTCTTGTTTCTATCTGTGTGTGTAAAAATAGTATCACCTCTTCTGTCAACACCAATCGGGTCCCCAAGATATTTTCCAACCACTTTCCTGTCATTCCCCAAAATTTTGTTAACCTTGGGCATTCCCATAGCATATGTATGATATTTGGGTTGAGGTATGAACACTTTGGGCAGTTGCCACAAGCCTCGGGGTTCCATTTGTGGAGCATTTTAGGTGTGATGTAGGTGTTATGCATCAACCTAGTGTGTGATTCACGTATATCGTTCGAAAGGGACGCTTGTCTCACTTTTGTAAAGCTCTGTTCAATACTGCTTTCAGTAGTTAATTGTCCAGTTAGGGTAGTCCATGTTTTCTGTAGATGTGATTTAGTGTCGTCATTTAGTGCCATTTGGAGGGTATTGTAAACATGAGTTATCGAGGTCGCCCCCCCTTTTGTGAGTGATAGTAGTTTATAGATGTCACATTTGCTCTCAGGCATGTCTCCTGATCTTAACAGATCCTGTACGTAATGTCTCATCTGCAGGAAAGCAAAATGATGTTGGTTTGTTATTTTAAATTCTTTCTGAAGGTCCTTAAAGGACTTTACCACCTCATTATTGTCTGATAATACATGTTTCAAAGTCGTTACCCCCCACTCCGCCCATTGCTTAAAGGGTTTTGTGGTGAATCCTGCCGGAAAGTCCGGATTGCCCTGTATTGGAAGAAATACAGTGTGTCTATGTGATGTCCCTAGGGCCTTGCAGACCTTCCACCATGCCCTTATTGGGTGGTGTATAAGCGTCACCCCCTTCGCTATGGGGTCAAGTTGTGCCTTTGTCATATGTGGTAGCATTTTGAGGGACCATGGTCTGATAATCTCCGCTTCGAGTGTCTGATTAGTCAAATGTCCTCTATCTAAGAACCAGTCCATTACGTATTTAGTTAAGGCTGCCCAGTTGTAGTGTTCAATGTTTGGAAGTCCGAACCCTCCCATCGCGGGCGCACATGTCATTTTTCTGTAGCTAATTCTGTGTTTTTTCCCCTTCCACAGAAAGTGTAATATGTCTCTATTCAAGTTAGTGAGGTCTTGTTTGCGTAAAAGCTCTGGAAGCATCTGTAAAGGGTACAACAGCTTTGGGAACAGTATCATTTTAACTAAGCCCACTCTCCCCGACAACATCAGTGGCAACGTGGACCAGTTCTGTAACAGTCTATGCAGTTCTCTGAATAATGGTCGATAATTTATCTCGTACCATTGGGCAGGGTCTTTTGATAGAGTAATGCCCAAATATTTAAATGTATTAGTTACTATTTTAAATTTTTCTCTAAGGGGTATCGAGGGATCTTTGTCACGCAGCCATAATAATTCTGACTTATCCTTGTTAATGCAGTATCCCGAAATCGCACTAAATTCATCTATAATTTGCATTATTATGGGGAGGTTTCTTCTGGGGTTCTGCGTGTATAGGAGCATGTCATCTGCAAAAAGCGACAGGTGAATAGTCTCTCCACCCATTGTTAAACCTTCCGAGTCTTTCCTAATCCTTACTGCGAGTGGCTCTAGTGCAAGGTCAAAAAGGAGCGGAGACAGGGGGCATCCCTGTCTCGTGCCCCTCATGAGCGAGAAAGGTCTGGATGGGGTGCCATTAACCAAAATCGCTGCTTGAGGTTTGTCATAGATAGTTTCTATAGCCCTCACAAAAGCTCCTTGTATCCCAAACCTGTCTAATGTGGTGAACAAGTGGTCCCATAGAATCTTGTTGAACGCTTTTTCTGCGTCAACTAGTACTAAGCAAGCGTCAACAGTACCCGGAGTCTGATCAGTATCTCCCCCCCCCCATAGTGTGAAAGTATCAACTGCAGCTTTCTCATGTTTTTAACTGAGGATCTGCCCTTCACGAATCCAGTCTGGTCCTCATGGACCAGTGATGGGAGTGCCTCTGCCAGTCTATTAGCTAATATTTTAGTGAACAGCTTGTAGTCCGAATTAAGTAAGGAGATTGGGTGGTACGATGAGGTTATGAGTGGGTCTCTCCCTGGCTTGGGGATGACAGTTATGTTAGCCTCCGTGAATCTGTTTGATAATTTTGCCCTCTCTTCTAGGATAGCGTTATAAAGTAGTGTAAGGGTGTCTGATATTTCTTCCTTTGCCATTTTATAGAATTCCCCAGGTAGACCATCCGGTCCCGGGGTTTTCTCTAGGGGCATAGCTTCAATAGATCTAATTACCTCATGGGGATGAATTGGGGCGTTTAATCTGTCTCGTTGCTCTACATCTAACTGTGGAAGGGTGATGTTTTCCCAGAAGTTTTGCTTCCTTTCTATGTCAACACTTTAAGCTCCATATAAGTTGGAGTAATAGTCTGTGAATGCTTTATGTATTTCTGATTCCTGTGTAAGCAATATATCTTTTTCTCTTATTGCAGTAATAATATTAGGTTTCCTATCTAGCTTTGTAATTTTTGCCAATAGTTTCCCTGTTCGATTACCATAACGGTAAAACTTGGCTTGGAGGCGGTTCTGAGCAGAAACTGAGGTTTGTATTAAATAGGAGTCTCTAAGGTCTTTAACGTCTTTGTATTTAGTCCTATTGTGTTCTGTTGGATGTCGCAGGTATCGGTTTCTGGCATTCAAGAGCTGCCATAAAAGTAGGTCGCCTCTTGCTTTTCGTGATTTAGTCAGTCGTGCAGCGTATTCTGTCACCACCCCTCTCAAGACAGCTTTTGCTGACTCCCAAAACAGTGATATGTCATTCAAGTGTCCTGTGTTCAATTCTTTATATGCTAACCATTCTCCTATCAGGTATTTCCTGAGATTTAGGTCATGATAAAGGTGTGTGGGAAACCTCCATCTGCGAGCCTGTCCATTTACTCGGTCAGTGTCTAACTCCAGTGTAACTGGCGCGTGGTCTGAAATGGCTATGGGGTCTATGCGTATCGTTTTGACTTTAGGGCAGAGGTGTCTGGATATCAAAAAATAATCAATACGGGAGAGGGTAGATTTGGAGGGGTGTAGACATGTATAGTCTCATGTGTCTGGGTTTTTTTCTCTCCAAACATCTGCAAGAGCCAGTGTATTTCTAAAATTTTGCAGAATTAAAGTTTCTCTTTTCGAATCTGCTGGTTGTGGTTGGTGCGTGACTGCGCCTGGATTACGGAATCTGTCTGCTGGCGTGTACGGAGCTATGTTATAATCACCCCCTGCTACTATAGGGAGATCTGAGAACTGTAACAGCTGACTTTGTAGGTGTCTAAAAAACTCTCTTTTTCTTGTGTGGGGTCCGTACACTCCGCAGAGTATCAAACATTGTGTATCTAGTTGTATCTTAACAATTAAATATCGTCCCTCAGGATCCTCAACTGTCTGTGATATTTTGTATTGTAGGTTTTTACGCAGCAGGATTGCTACTCCTCTTGCTCTCTTTGCCTCAAAGGAAGTAAAAAGTACTTCCCCTACCCAACTCTGCTTGAGTTTTTTGTGTTCTGCTTGTGAGAGGTGTGTCTCCTCCAGTATTGCTATGTCAGTTTTTTTTTTAGTTAAGCTGTCGTAGTATGGTTTTTCTCTTAATTGGGGATGTTATCCCTCCTACATTCCAGGAAGTTATCCTCATTCTACCTGTCTCCTTGGAGCACAAATCAGACCACCAGCTGTGTGTCAATGTGTCAGTGAATAATGTTGATGTGTGTGGCTCTGTGAGTTTACTAAACTTCCTTTCTTTTACTTACTTACAAGATAGTTAGAGTTTATCCTCTGTATATTTTCCTGTCCTCCCCCAGGGGAGCGCCCGAAGATTGGTGGTCAACTCTGGTTATAGACAAAACAGTTAGAAAACAGTAGTATAACTATTAACTTACCCTTTCTTTCCACCCCACCCCGCAGATCAACAATAAAATACTTCTAAAGACAAGAAAAGAAAACCCCCCTCCCCCCCCACATTGTAAAGGATATGGCTCTACATAGCCTATGCTGTAAAACGTTCAAAGTTCTGTGTTTAAAGCTCTGAGGTCCATTCTCAGGTTTCTGAGGTGGAGGGCGAGCCCTCCTGATCCGTTCTTGACTGACAACTCTCCTCCCTTTGTAGATGCAGCTTGAGTTGCTGAGGGGACTCAAAAAACAGTGGTCCCTTCGTTGTGTGTAGGCGCAATGTCGCTGGGTAGAGCAAAGCTGCTGTTCTGCCCTGCTCCATTAGTTGCCTACAGTAGGGTGAGAATTCCTTCCTTCTAGCTGCTACCGCTGCAGAGTAATCTTGGAACAAGTAGATTTTTTTGCCCTCATATTCTAAGGATGGGATTTTTCTGTATGCCTGTAATATGGTGATCTTCGCTTTAAAGTTGAGGTACTTCACCATTACTTGCCTCGGCTGTTGATTCTTGTCTCCTTGTCTTCTTGGATCTCCTATTCTGTGGGCCCTTTCTACTGTGCATGGCAAGCATGATCTGGGGACATGTAGTAAGTTGGGCAAGGTGTTTTCCGCAAACTCTATGAGCTGTGTCCCTGGGAGAGACTCTGGGATACCCACTATCCGAATGTTATTTTGTCTCGACCTGTTTTCCAGGTCATCTATCTTTGCCCACAAATGGTCATTCTGCTGTTGTAATGTTTGAATGTTGGATGCAGCTTCTCTGTGGCGGGTCTCCCCTTCTGCTACTTTCATTTCAACTTGTGTTAGCCTGCCATTGAAAGATTTTACTTCAGCAGTGAGAGAATCCATTCCAGTTTGGAGCTGGTCTATCTTCGGCAAAAATAGGGCTGATATCTGTGACACTATAGGGTGGGTGTCAATATGATTTGTATTCCCCATATCTTCTGCACTTGGTGCAGTCTGTGTAGTTTCTAAGTGGGTCTTTTTTTCTGCATTTTTGAGTCTGCTCGCCATAGTGTCTGTTGTTTTAGTGTAGGATTGATAATAGTTTTGCATACAGATCCAAGAGTCTCTCAGCCCAGAATCTCAAGCAGATTAGTGCATCAGTCTTTATTGGATGTCTCAGGGCTTTTAATTATTGAACTGATCAGGACTAGTAGAGAGTTCAATATGCGGTGGGTGTGAGGGGAGGCATGGGGTCTAAGACCTAGCCTTGCATAGTATTATTGCACATATCGCTATTGCAAAAGTTATATTTTCTGATGTAAAGTGCACTGGAAGTCTTAAGCTCTCTATGCGGGGCTCCCCAAACTGTGCTCTCCCCTTCGCTCTGTTTAAAATGTACTGTTGCAGCTGGGGTTTATCTGTTTAGTTTGAGTAATATTCCCCTGGATTACCTTTGAGGGTAAGTGGAGCTAAGTAATAACCCCAATGCCACCAGTTACAATCTGTTTTGCAGTCTCTCTTAAAGGAGGTGGAGGGGTGCCGTGGCGCACCTGTATTTTGAGAGTAATGGCGGCTTTTCCCACCAGTAGCTAAAGTCAGTTTGTTAGCTAGAGAGATGTGTAGGTGAGATGATCGTTTGTCTCCTATCCCCTTATGTAGTTGTGGGAAGTGACTTGTTTTATTATGTGATAAGTTGGGAGACAGTTACCTATCGGTAGCAGGGCTGCAGCTGCAGCTAGTCTCTGCTTCTTCTTCTGTCTTGCGACTTGCGGCGGGGGAATCAGTTGGTAGATTTCTTGCTGTCCGATGTCCAGGCAGGTTATTACCTCTCCTGCCAAGGAATATAGCACTGTTTGGGGATGGTCGCTACCGATATAATGCAGTTTTAAGCCTCAAAGCTCCGGAGCTCTCTATGCTGCGACCGACACTTTCACCCGCCCACCGGAAGTCCAGATATATATTTATTATTTATACATGATAAGAACAATAATTAATTTTATTTTTTAAACTGTTTGTGAGGCAGTCCCCTTTTGTACTGAAACACAGATATGTAGAACAAAAGAAATAGACACTTGTAATACTCAAGATGTCACTTTAACAGAAGATCCCTCTTCTATGTAATAAAAATGATCAGATAATGACCTCATGTGGAGATAAACAGAAATAATGTCTGAGATGGGCCTTTGAGGCTTAAGTGTATGCAGAGAAGAACCAATCTTACAGGGGGAAGTGACCATTCACACTTCAATACAAATTGGTACCTGCTGAGTCAAATACACGAAGCTCAGACATACGTCTAAATGGAAAATAGCAGAAGAAAGCAGAAACACATGTTGCATTGTAACTTTGAAATTAATTTTTAAAGTACAAATTATGTTTAAATTTCAGTAAGATATACCTCAGTATTGTATAAAAATGTATATATCCATGGATCTGAGAAATGCATTTCAGGTTTGTAATAAATTAAATGAATAACTGCATTGGTATATATAAATGTTTAAGTTATTTCAAAATAAATACATTTTTATTTATTTTCCAGAAATCTAGTAAACATTACAGGTGAGAACTGATGTGACTAGGAAATGAAATATGTACCAGTATATCAAATGAGCTGATATACAGAATAAGTCAGATAGACATATATATTGTATTGATTGATACCACTAGTCCCTCATATTCTAAAATATAATAAGTGGTATACTCATGTTGGGTATCTATGAATGCATGCTAGATTATATTACATGGGACAGATATATGACCAGACAGGTTTATTAATATCATGAAATAGTGTATTTGATAAACATTTTCCTTTAGATATTTAAACTGCTGCAATATTTGATGGTGAGGCTGCATTTCTGGTTATCTGCTGCCACCAATAGTTCAGAAATGGTATGACAGCTAAACAAATTGAACATATGCAAATCCAAATAAGCTAATAAGGGAGGCATCTCCCAAATAACCAATCAATGCTCAGCTCTGTTAAGGGTGAATCAGGGACAAGCACCGGTAAGGGCCTATCCAATTCTTGTAGGAATGATTAAAAAGAAGAAGGAGGGGTTATATCTTTGATAAATGCCCACTCACATGAGACAAAGGGGACACACAGACTCAAAAAAGCATACGTTTTGGAGATGAAAAAACACAGGCTTTGTGCCAAGTATATGGGACACTTTCTTGAAAAAAAAAAAAAAACTAATTTTGAGTCCTGTACCTTTGCATCTTAGATGACCCACAAGAAGAAACTGAACAGTCATTTGGTTATTTTGTAAGGTATAAAGGGTTGTTTCATACATTAATATTTAAATCAAAGGTATTCCAAAACTATAGTTATATCGTAGTTGGGATTTAAAAGGAGAATTTATTCTTACATTAATATTAATTAGTCCAAGGGTAGTAAGTAGACTGGTATTAAATATTAAATATTAATATTTAGAAAGAAGTTTGCATTTTAGTATCATAAATTAATTACAGTTATTGCTACAGTATATATATATATTTTAGAATTTGCCTTATTGTAGCTAAATAAGAGGTTATTTCAGGTCAGACATATTGGCATATAAATTGGCTGTTTGCATAAATAATATATATAATTCTCTGGTGTTTTTAATTAAAGTTATATAGAATCATTTGTTGGCTAAGTTGCTTAATTATACTTGTCTGAAAGTCATCTTAAATCTACTGAGCTACAATAAGATTTGGGTGAAGTATATTGGTATATTGTTTATCTAATTTTTAATGCGATTCATTGCGAGTAAGTTTCATTTTAAAGGTATATTTTTTATGATCTGTTGTACACAATAAGCGTGCATAGTTGATTCAAAGCTAGTCTCTACTTAATCTATTTCAATGTGTTTATAAATTTAACTAATCTAAAGAATTTAGGAATAAATATTAATTTCAATTGTTTCATATATACGTTTAAATTGGAGGTTGTTTTAAAGAAATAATATAAATAAATTATATATATAACCCTGGTATATACTAACATATTATCTGGAGGCACCGCTAGAAGATAATTAAATTTATCATATTGATATAACATATTGTGTAGTAAATATAGATTATTTTTTAGAGGGGAAAAAAGTTTTTTTTTTTACAAATTAATAAAAAAAAATAAACAATTTATTATTATTATTAATATTAATCTCTCTTGTTGGTCAAAATTGTATTAGAGTTTTAAATTTAACCAAATACTAAGCCAAAATAATAATCACCTAGATTTAGAGTTCTGCGGTAGCCGTCAAAAACAGTGTTAGGGGGTCCTAACGCTGGTTTTGGCCGCCTGCTGGTATTTAGAGTCAGTCAGGAAAGGGTCTAACGCTGACTTTCCAGCCGCGACTTTTCCATACCGCAGATCCCCTTACGCCAATTGCGTATCCTATCGTTTCAATGGGATCTTCCTAATGCTGGTATTTAGAGTCTTGGCTGAAGTGAGCGTTAGAAATCTAATGACAAGACTCCAGGAGTTAAGAGCTTTCTGGGCTAATGCCGGTTCAAAAAGCTCTTAACTACTGTGCTCTAAAGTACACTAACACCCATAAACTACCTATGTACACCTAAACCGAGGTCCCCCCACATCGCCGCCACTCTATTAAATTTTTTTAACCCCTAATCTGCCGACCGCACACGGCCGCGACCTACATTATCCCTATGTACCCCTAATCTGCTGCCCCTAACACCGCCGAACCCTACATAATATTTATTAACCCCTAATCTGCCCCCCCCCCCCAACGTCGCTGCTACCTTACCTACAATTATTAACCCCTAATCTGCCGACCGGACCTCACCGCTACTCTAATAAATGTATTAACCCCTAAAGCTAAGTCTAACCCTAACCCTAACACCCCCCTAGGTTAAATATAATTTTTATCTAACGAAATAAAATAAATCATATTAAATAAATTATTCCTATTTAAAGCTAAATACTTACCTGTAAAATAAACCCTAATATAGCTACAATTTAAATAATAATTATATTGTAGCTATTTTAGGGTTTATATTTATTTTACAGGCAACTTTGTATTTATTCTAACCAGGTACAATAGCTATTAAATAGTTAATAACTATTTAATAGCTACCTAGTTAAAATAATTACAAAATTACCTTTAAAATAATTCCTAACCTAAGTTACAATTAAACCTAACACTACACTATCAATAAATAAATTAAATACAAATACCTACAAATAAATACAAATAAATACACTAACTAAAGTACAAAAAATAAAAAAAGAACTAAGTTACAAAAAAATAAAAAAATTATTTACAAACATTATAAAAATATTACAACAATTTTAAGCTAATTACACCTACTCTAAGCCCCCTAATAGAATAACAAAGCCCCCCAAAATAAAAAAATGCCCTACCCTATTCTAAAATAAAAATTGAAAAGCTCTTTTACCTTACCAGCCCTTAAAAGGGCCTATTGCGGGGCATGCCCCAAAGAATTCTGCTCTTTTGCCTGTAAAAAAAACATACAATACCCCCCCAACATTACAACCCACCACCCACATACCCCTAATCTAACCCAAACCCCCCTTAAATAAACCTAACACTAAGCCCCTGAAGATCTTCCTACCTTATTTTCACCACGCCGGGTATCACCGATCCGTCCAGAAGAGGGTCCGAAGTCTTCCTCCTATCCGGGCGATGTCTTCATCCAAGCGGGGGCTGAAGAGGTCCATCATCCGGCTGAAGTCTTCATCCAAGCGGGGGCTGAAGAGGTCCATCATCCGGCTGAAGTCTTCTATCAAGCAGCATCTTCAATCTTTTTTCTTCCGGCTCCATCTTCATCCCGTCGACGCGGAACATCCTTCCTCCACGACGAACTCCCGACGAATGAAGGTTCCTTTAAGGGACGTCATCCAAGATGGCATCCCTCGAATTCCGATTGGCTGATAGGATTCTATCAGCCAATCGGAATTAAGGTAGGAATATTCTGATTGGCTGATGGAATCAGCCAATCAGATTCAAGTTCAATCCGATTGGCTGATCCAATCAGCCAATCAGATTGAGCTTGCATTCTATTGGCTGTTCCGATCAGCCAATAGAATGCAAGCTCAATCTGATTGGCTGATCCAATCATCCAATCGGATTGAATTTAAATCTGATTGGCTGATTCAATCAGCCAATCAGAATTTCCCTACCTTAATTCTGATTGGCTGATAGAATCCTAGATGGCGTCCCTTAAAGGAACCTTCATTCGTCGGGAGCTTGTCATGGAGGAAGGATGTTCCGCGTCGGCGGGATGAAGATGGGGCCGGAAGAAAGAAGATTGAAGATGCCGCTTGATAGAAGACTTCAGCCGGATGATGGACCTCTTCAGCCACCGCTTGGATGAAGACTTCAGCCGGATGATGGACCTCTTCAGCCCCCGCTTGGATGAAGACATCGCCCGGATAGGAGGAAGACTTCGGACCCTCTTCTGGACGGATCGGTGATACCCGGCGTGGTGAAGACAAGGTAGGAAGATCTTCAGGGGCTTAGTGTTAGGTTTATTTAAGGGGGGTTTGGGTTAGATTAGGGGTATGTGGGTGGTGGGTTGTAATGTTGGGGGGGTATTGTAAGTTTTTTTTACAGGCAAAAGAGCAGAATTCTTTGGGGCATGCCCTGCAATAGGCCTTTTTAAGGGCTGGTAAGGTAAAAGAGCTTTTCAATTTTTATTTTAGAATAGGGTAGGGCATTTTTTTATTTTGGGGGGCTTTGTTATTTTATTAGGGGGCTTAGAGTAGGTGTAATTAGCTTAAAATTGTTGTAATATCTTTATAATGTTTGTAAATAATTTTTTTATTTTTGTAACTTAGTTCTTTTTTTATTTTTTGTACTTTATTTAGTGTATTTATTTGTATTTATTTGTAGGTATTTGTATTTAATTTATTTATTGATAGTGTAGTGTTAGGTTTAATTGTAACTTAGGTTAGGAATTATTTTAAAGGTAATTTTGTAATTATTTTAACTAGGTAGCTATTAAATAGTTATTAACTATTTAATAGCTATTGTACCTGGTTAAAATAAATACAAAGTTGCCTGTAAAATAAATATAAATCCTAAAATAGCTACAATATAATTATAATTTATATTGTAGCTATATTAGGGTTTATTTTACAGGTAAGTATTTAGCTTTAAATAGGATTCATTTATTTAATAAGATTTATTTTATTTCATTTGATAAAAATTATATTTAACTTAGGCGGGTGTTAGGGTTAGGGTTAGACTTAGCTTTAGGGGTTAATACATTTATTAGAGTAGCTGTGAGCTCTGGTCAGCAGATTAGGGGTTAATAAGTGTAGGTAGGTAGCGGCGACGTTGGGGGTGGCAGATTAGGGGGTAATAAATATAATATAGGGGTCGTCGGAGGTTAGGGGCAGCATATTAAAGGTTCATAGGGATAATGTAGGTTGCGGCGGTGTACGGAGCGGCAGATTAGGGGTTAATAATTTTATGCAGGGGTCAGCGATAGCGGGGGCGGCAGATTAGGGGTTAATAAGTGTAAAGTTAGGGGTGTTTAGACTCTGTGTACATTTTAGGGTGTTAGGTGCAGACTTGGGAAGTGTTTCCCCATCGGAAACAATGGGGCTGCGTTAGGAGCTGAACGCTGCTTTTTTGCAGGTGTTAGTTTTTTTTTCAGCTCAAACGGCCCCATTGTTTCCTATGGGGGAATCATGCACGAGCACATTTTTTAAGCTGGCCGCGTCCGTAAGCACCGCTGGTATTGAGAGTTGCAGTGACGGTAAATATGCCTGTACGCTCCCTTTTTGGAGCCTAATGCAGCCCTTCTGTGAACTCTAAATACCAGCGGTATTTAAAAGGTGCAGGGGAAAAAAAGCACGAGTAGCTAACGCACCCCTTTGGCCGCAGAACTCTAAATCTAGCCGAATGTCTGTTACTAGAAGTGAATCAATTGAATCTGTACATATTATTGAAATATATTCCCCAGAATCACCCATTAGTCAGACAGAAATGCTTAAAACAGAAGCCATTACTCACCTTAAAAATAGATTAATTATTAAGGGAGAATTAGGTGCTTACATTAAGATACTTAAGACTAAGGCCAAAAATATTGCAAATAATATATGGTGTGGCAAAGTGAAATATTTCAAGGGCTGTTAAAATTTGTCCGAACTCAGAAACCGAGAAAATGCGACAAAGTAATTTTCAAAACTTGGGGTCTGCTCCTTTATGTGAACGATGAAATGTACAATAAAATTGAAGTACAGAATTCCCAATTGGAGCAACTGAGGGGTGAAAATTATTCCTTAAGGCTAGTTGAAGAGGAGGTGGAGCATGTCCAGGATACAATTAATGTGCTTACCCAGAACATGGCCACCTTACAAAAGTATAACCAACATTTAGTAGCCCAAATAGAAGATTTGCATAAACAACTCACACAGAGCCAGAAAGAGTCAAAGGAATTTAAAAGACAATCTTGCCATAATGAAAGTGATGAGAAATGAATTACAGAGCTTTAGGGAAGAATTTAAACCCAGGTCATTAATTGGCTCAGAGATAAACTTCCCACATAGACAATAACCTCACGTTATAAATTAAGGGAACTGCTACACTTCAGAGGGGGAGGACAGTGATTATAGTTAGTCAGAGGGCGGAGTCAGCTATCCAAATAGCCCCCATAATACTAATGTATATAAGGGGTCTCCCCATAGTAGAAGGGCAAATAGGGAATGCTCCAACCCTAACATGAAGGTCCCTAGGAAGACCCAAGATGTGTCTAATAAGATATATGACACCCCTAAATAATTATTTTCTTAAATGGTGCAGTACCTACATTTTCCAAAAAGGGAACCACTTCTATAGTTGACCACTTAGAAACTTATAAGAATGCTTTATCCATAATGATAGTGAGCAGTCAAAAATTAAGTTTCTGCCCTGGGTATTTGAAAGTGAATATCACAAATTCTTTGCTTCTCTAAAGGATATGAATGTTCATTCCTGGAGTGAAACAAAACGTGCAAAAAGGAATTTGGTTTTTATCGCACAACTGCGGGTGCTAAAGTGGCTGTATATGGTTTGAAATGTGGCCCGATTCAAAGCCCAATTAAATTCCTCTGCACTAAAAACTGCACACAGTATGGCCGAAGATTACCCCAAATTTGAGAGCTCAGAATTTGTGAATTTATTTTATGAAGCATTGCCTGCGCACATCAAGTTTAATTTGGTTAGAGAATTTGATGAGCACTGCTAATTGGACTGGCTGATCAAAGAGAGTACAAAGTTATACTCTATTCAGCAGTCCGGTGAACAGGGGGTTAAAAGGGAACCAAGGCCCAGCCCCAAAATTGTGGCAGAAACTAGGGTGTCCCCTTGTCCCCTCAATTTGGAGTCTAACAAGAAAACTTATGCGGAAATGGCCTGAGAAAACAGGCCTTCCCCACAAAGTTTTAACTCTGCCCCTCCCCATCACGGGTGGGATATAAAAAAATTGGTCCATGGGTAGAAATAGCTTGTCCAATCAAGTGGGCCAACTCAGTATGCAAGTAAGTCAATTATGTATACTATTTACTAATATGAGTCAAACTTTGACGGCTCAGAACCCTAATAATCCTTTTTTAGGGGTACAGCCAGTGGCCAGCAGTGGGCCACAGACACAGTAATAGATACTGCATAATTACCTGAGAGAGAGGGGAGAGATATACCAAATAAAATTATAAATGTCAATAATGGTACTAATCATGTTCTATCATTGCAGCCCAGAAATGGATGATTTAGCTGTGATGATGAGCAACCTCAGTCAGGAAGCTCTAACAAACCTCTTCCTTTGCAGTTTTCCCCTAACTATATTTCCAGGTTTACTCATGGGGGCAAAGCCTATGAGATAGGACAGCCTGAAATCTTTCCAGGATTTCAGCAAATAATCGAAGAGCAAATCTCTTTATCTAATGGCTGTTCCAATGATGATGAATGCTGACAGCTACGAGAACTCCTGGTGGAGTACAAGGATATTTTTGCTAGGGATTCTTATGACTGTGGGACTACAGACTTGCACTTTGCAAGAATCCAAACAGATCCCAATGCACCACAATTCTTTGTTAAACAATACAGACTTCCTTTAGCCTCATATGATTCTCTTGCACAGATCATAAGGAAGAAGTATTATCCAACAGGTGCACAGCTAATATAACAATCATATTCTATGTGTTCTTAAGCCCAATGGACAATGGCAATTGTGTGCTCACTTGAGACAGATAAACAAATGAGTGTACATGTCTGGCTGGCCTGTGCCATATATTGACCAGTGCCTAGCACAGATGCAGGGATCTAAAATATTCACTGCCATTGAATGTGCACAGGGATATTGGACCATAAAGGTACACAAGGAGGACCAGTATAATGCATGCTCATTCCAAAAGGTTCAGTATGCATTCCAAAGGCTCCCATTTGGATACATAAATTCAGGACATGAATTTGCTGTATTCATGCATAAGGCTATGCCTGATGCACTGGAAAGGGGAACCTTATCTTATGTTGATGATGTTTTAATCAAAAGCACAGACTTTGAAAAACACATCACAGAACTTAAACACCTCCTCAGCCAACTTAAAAGGTTACTTCTGAAGGGTTAAATCCTCAGAAGAAAAAGGTGGAAGCTATAATAAATTCTAAGAACCCAACTAACTTAAAGGAATTGAGATCATTCCTGGGTATGATGAATTATTCTCGCAAATTTATTGATAAGTATGAAGAATTAGCTAAACCACTGCTACTTCTTCGAAAGAAGGATGTTAAATGGCACTAGAGTGAGGCTCAAGAGACAACAATATGAGCTGAAGAGGAAACTCACACAAGCACCTTGTTTAGTGTACCCTGAAGGGGGTAAACTTTTCTACTTAGAGACAGGTTACACAGATATAAGCATGAGTGCTGTTCTGTACCAAAAGCATAATAATTTAAGTAAAGTCATTGCTTATGTGAGCAAAACTTTATCCCCAGTAGAAATAAAATTTATGATTGTGAAAAAGCCTTCTTATCTACTGTATGGGCTCTATAAATTTTCTGCAGCTATATACAGGGTGAAAAAATTATTGTAGAAACGGCGCACTAGCCTTTGCTATATCTGCAAAGTGAGAGAATAAGAGATGCAAATTTGTCTAATAGACACATAACAGCTTGAATTCTTTCCTTACAAGGCTGGCCTTTAGAAATTCTCTATAAGCAAAACAAAAAGAAAATTTATGCTTACCTGATAAATTTGTTTCTTTTTAGACACGATGAGTCCACAGATTTCACCCTTACTTGTGGGATATCGCCTCCTGGTCAGCAGGAGGAGGCAAAGAGCACCACAGCAGAGCTGTTAAATAGCTCCTCCCTTCCCTCCCAATCCAGTCATTCTACCGAAGTTAGGAAGAGAAAGGAAAAGCCAAGGTGCAGAGGTGTCTGAAGTTTACAAAAATTAATAACCTGTCTCAAAGAACAGGGTGGGCCATGGACTCATCATGTCTAAAAAGAAACAAATTTATCAGGAAAGCATAAATGTTCTTTTCTTTTTAAAGACACGTTGAGTCCACGGATTTCATCCTTACTTGTGAGATACAATACCAAAGCTAGAGTACACGGATGATAAGGGAGGGACAAGACAGGGAACCTAAATGGAAGGCACCACTGCTTGAAGAACCTTTCTCTCAAAAGCAGCCTCAGCCGAGGTAAAAGTATCAAATTTGTAAAATTTAGAAAAAGTGTGAAGAGAAGACCAAGTTGCAGCCTTGGAAATCTGTTCCACAAAAGCTTCATTTTTGAATGCCGGTGAGGAAGCAACCGCCTTAGTGGAATGAGCTGTAATTCTTTCAGGAGGCTGCTGTCGAGCAGTCACATATGCAAATTGAATGATACTCCTCAACCAGAAAGAAAGAGAGGTAGCCATAGCTTTATGACCCCTACGTTTTCCAGTAAAAACTACAAACATAGAAGAAGACTGACGAAAGACTTTAGTCGCTTGTAAGTAAAATTCAAAGCATGGACTATGTCCAAATTATGTAGAAGTCTCTCCTTGAGAAGAAGGATTAGGACAAAAGGAAGGAACAATAATCTCCTGATTAATGTTCCTGTCTGAAACCACCTTAGGAAGAAACCCCAGTTTAAAAGAACTTTATCTGAATGGAAAATAAGGTAAGGCAAATTGAATTGCAATGCCAAAATCTCAGACACTCTTCGAGCTGAAGAAATAGCAACAAGAAAAAAAACCTTCCAAGATAACTTAACATCTAAGGAATGCATAGTTTCAAACGGAAACCCTTGAAGAACTTTAAGAACTAAATTCAGACTCCATGGAGGACTAACTGGTTTGAACACAGGCCTGATCCTAACCAGGGCCTGACAAAAAGATTGAACATCTGAGTCATCAGCCAGACGTTTGTGTAACAAGGCAGAAATCTGACCCTTTAGGGAACTTGCCAATAAACCCTTCTTAGAGAAAAGACAAAATTCTGGGAATCCTAACTCTACTCCATCCAAATGAAGTGTGGGACAGCTGCCAGATCAAAAAATGTGCTCGTGAAGACCGTGGAAATCTGCCAATTCCACTTAGTATAAGCACACATGAAAATGTCCACAGCACAAATTGTATAAAAAATGTCTTTAGTGACAAAAATGAGCAACGTTTCATGACTGCTGTCACTTAATCATGCATGATTAAGTGACAGCAGTCACAAAACGTAACTCTACTCCATGAGTAGCCTTTGGATTCACACCAATAGAGATATATACGCCATATCTTATAGTAAATATTTCTAGTTACAGGCTTACGCGCCTGAATCAAAGTCTCTATGACAGAATCAGAAAAACCCTGCTTGGATAGAACTAAGCGTTCAATCTCCAAGCAGTCAGTTTCAAAGAAAATAGATTTGGATGAAGGAAGGGACCTTGAATGAGAAGATCCTTCCTTAATGGTAGTCTACAAGGTGGCAGGGATGATATGTCCACCAGATCGGCATACCAAATCCTGTGAGGCCACGCCGGAGCAATTAGGATCACTGATGCCTTCTCCTGCTTGATTCGAGCAATGACTCGAGGAAGAAGCAAACGGAGGAAATAATATGCTAGGCTGAAGGACCAAGGAACTACTAGAGCATCTATCAGTTCCGCCTGAGGATCCCTGGACCTTGACCTGTATCTTGGGAGCTTGGCATTCTGACGAGATGCCATGAGATCTAACTCCGGCCGACCCCATTTGAGAATCAGGTTGGAGAATACTTCCAGATGGAGTTCCCACTCTACCAGATGAAAGGTCTGTCTGCTCAGAAAATCCGCCTCCCAGTTGTCCACCCCTGGGATGTGGATCACTGACAGATGACAAGAATGGACTTCCGCCCACCAGATTATCTTGACTACCTCTGTCATCACTAAAGAACTCCTCGTTCCTCCCTGATGATTGATGTAAGCCACTGTCATTATATTGTCCGTCTGAAATCTGATGAACCGGGCCGAAGCCAACTGAGGCCAGGCTAGAAGAGCATTGAAAATTGCTCTCAGTTCCAAGATGTTTATAGGTAGAATAGACTCTGCCAGAGTCCACACTCCCTGAGCCTGTAGAGGACCCCAGACAGCTCCTCACCCCAGAAGACTGGCATCTGTTGTCACAATCACCCAGGATGGTCTGCGAAAGCATGTTCCCTGGGATAGATGCTCCAGAGACCACCACCATTGAAGTGAGTCCCTTGTCTCCTTCTCCAGGGCTATTTGAGGAGACAAGTCTGCATAATCTCCATTCCACAGCCTGAGCGTATTTAACTGCAGAGGTCTGAGGTGAAACCGAGCAAACGGAATGATGTCCATTGCCGCCACCATCAGTCCGATAACTTCCATACACTGGGCCACTGACGGCCGAGGATTGGACTGAAGAGCTCGACAGGTGTCTAGAATCTTTGACTTCCTGACCTCTGTCAGAAAAATCTTCATGGAGATAGAATCTATTACAGTTCCCAAGAAAGTCACCCTTGCTTTCGGAATGAAGGAACTCTTTTTTAGATTTACCTTCCACCCGTGAGTTCTCAGGAAGGATAGAACAATGTCTGTATGGAACCTTGCATGTTGATAAGATGATGCCTGGATTAGAATATCATCCAGAGAAGGCACCACCGCAATGCCCCGCAGTCTTAAAACCGCCAGCAGAGACCCAAGAACCTTTGTGAAAATTCTGGGTGCCATAGCCAGCCTGAAAGGAAGAGCCACAAACTGATAGTGACTGTCCAGAAAGGCAAACCGTAGGAACTTTTGATGATCTCTGTGGATAGGAACATGCAGATATGCATCCTTTAAATCCACTGTCATCATAAATTGACCCTCCTGGATCAATGGAAGATTGGTACGAATAGTTTCCATCTTGAAAGATGGAACTCTGAGAAACTTGTTCAGACTCTTGAGGTCTAAGATAGGTCTGTAAGTTCCCTCCTTCTTGGGAACTACAAACAGATTTGAATAAAAACCCTGTCTGTGTTCCTGTATAGGAATGGGAACAATCCCTCCCAGGGAGGAGAGATCTCTTACAAAATGTAAGAACGCCTCTCTTTTTATCTGGTTTGCAGATAACCTTGAAAGAAGAAATCTTCCTCAAGGAGGAAAATCTTTGAACTCCATCTTGTATCCCTGGGACACTATTTCTTTGGCCCAGGGATCCTGAATGTCTCGCACCCAAGCCTGAATGAAGAAAGAAAGTCTGCCCCCACCAGATTTGGTCCCAGATTGGGGGCATGCTCTTGATGCTGTTTTGGAATCCGCAGCAGTCTTTTTGGACTGTTTACCCTTGTTCCAAGGCTGGTTGGGTCTCCAAGTAGACTTAGATTGTGAATAGTTTCCATCCTGTTTGGAGGAGGAAGAGAAGGAATTGCCCTTGAAATTGCGAAAGGAACGAAAATTACTTTGTAGTCCTCTATGCTTATTTCTCTTATCCTGAGGAAGAAGATGATCCTTACCTCCCGTGATGTCAGAAATAATTTCTTTCAGACCAGGTCCAAACAAGGTCTTTCCCTTGTAAGGAATAGCTAGAAGCTTGGATTTAGATGAAATGTCCGCAGACCAAGGTTTCAACCATAAGTCTCTGTGGGCTAGGATAGAAAACCCTGAACTCTTAGCTGCTAATTTAGTAATTTATAGAGAAGCATCTGTAATAAAAGCATTGGCTAATTTCAAAGCTTTAATCCTATCTTGGATCTCCTCCAAAGAAGTCTCAGACCTAAGAGACTCAGACAGAGCATCAAACCACCAATAAGCCGCTGCACTAGTGACAGTAGCAATGCATGCAGCCGGCTGCAACAGCAGACCTTGGTGAACAAAAATCTTTTTAAGTAGACCCTCCAACTTCTTGTCCATGGGATCTTTAAAAGCATGACTATCCTCAATAGGAATAGTAGTTCACTTGGCCAAGGTAGAGATAGCCCCGTCCACCTTAGGAACTGTTTGCCAAGTCTCTTTGATAGCATCAGCTATAGGAAACATCTTCCTGAAAATAGGAGACGGAAAGAAAGGAATACCCGGTCTCTGAAGCTCGCTTAAGAACCGGAAAAACATCTGAGAAATTTGAAACTTAAAAGTATATGTCCAATTTACTCGCTTTCACAGGAGTGACTACTACTGTGGAATCACAGTCGTCTAAAGTAACCAACACCTCCCTAAGTAACAGACGGAGGTGTTCTAGCTTAAATTGAAAAGAAACAACCTCTGAATCAGTCAATGGTTCAGAATCTGAAATCTCACCATGTGATAAAACCTCTATACCCTCCATCTCAGATCCCTGGGAGGCTACCTCAGAGACTGCCACCATGGCGTCAGAAACATCACTGATATCATGCTTATCTTTCCTCTTGCGCTTGCCTTGAAGCACAGACAAAGCATCAGAAATTGTGGAGGACATAACCACTGCTATGTCCTTTAAAGTAACTACAGCAGGAACTATAGCAGAAGTGCAGGGCACTGCTGGTGGGGGCGTAGATTTTTGGGACACTTGGAGTGAAAGTTGCGGCCCCTCATCAGAAGACTCTTGGACAACATCTGCCTGAGAGGAAACTGGCTCAGTAAAAATGTTATCCCTAGAACTTACAGTCCTTCCAATACATGTAGGACAGAAAGGGATTGGTGGTTCCACATCTGCATCAAGACATAAAGCACCTGTAACTGCTTGCACCTCATCTTGATCCATCTTTTCACAAAAATATTACTATTATGTAAAAAAATACTGAAAGAAAGCAATAAAATAAAAATATCAAAAACTGTTACAGTCTCTTTAAATTCAAACGGTTTTTCTTTCTCAGATAAAAACTACACATTTTACTATAGCAAATAAACACTCATAAAAAAATAATAATAAGTAAACCTCTGCACCACAGCAACATGCTGAGGTGCTCCTACCTTCACCAATGCCACCGGATCCCAGCAGAAAACGATCCGTTACTATATCCTGCCAAAAGGACTGGATGAAAGCTTCATCTGTGCTAAAAGCGCATGAAAAGGAGATTACATGCTGCTCTAGCCCAGAAAAACCAGTACAGCCCAACCTAAGCCTGCAACTGCTTGGAAATAATGCTACAAGCAGAGGCACCAAACAAACAGGAAGTCCCGCCCTTCATGGGCGTGCTACAACACTAAGTTTCCCTCTAGAGAGAAAAAAATAGTGAAACCACCTGAGCCCTCCATTAACAATAAAATGAGCAAACTCCTTCCAGCCCCAGTGCCTGCACCAAATCACTGCCCAAACAAGACTTTATATTCAGAAAAGTCTAACACGGTCCCCACATAAAGGCTCTATTAACCCCTTATGTGCCAAAGTGCTAAGATAATCACCCTGAGACTCCTTAAATCCCATAAAAAGGTAGAACTTATCTCAAACACTGCCTGGCAGGAAGGCAGTTTCCCAAGCTTGAGAGGGCCTCTCCCACACATTGGCTTGAAAGAAAAAGTCATGCTGAGTCAGAAAAAAAATCAAGCTGAAGGATATGGGGCAGATGAAAATGGGATGTGCAGTGAGAATTATGTCCCACAAGTTCCCATAGCTTTAAAGCCACCAAAAAGCTCTACTGTAGAGACTGATATAGACTACAGCTACACCACAGAACAAAGTAGCACTCTCTGGCACCACTTTAAAATAACAAACTCTTGATAGAAGAATCTAACCTAACACCTCACTTTACCTCTTCCTAGCACTAACGCAGGCAAAGAGAATGACTGGATTGGGAGGGAAGGGAGGAGCTATTTAACAGCTCTGCTGTGGTGCTCTTTGCCTCCTCCTGCTGACCAGGAGGCGATATCCCACAAGTAAGGATGAAATCCGTGAATTCATCATGTTTTTAAAAAGAAAAGAATCTAGACGCACAGGGGCTTGCTGAGCTCCACGACTGTACTGCTTAGGATCATTAGGAAGACTTATTAGAAGATGATTTCCTGGAGGAACAATTGCTCTCCCCGTATAAAATATACAATGAGGAGCATTGTCAAACATAACCTTGGGTATATGTTGATGGTTGTTCTTACCATGCCACTATTGATAATGAACACAGATTAGTCACCGGCATTGGTATAACTTGGGAAAATGGATTCCCAAATATTTATGTAGGTTTCAACATTGGACCAAGATCCAGTCAAGTTGTAGAACTCACTGCTGTTCTAAAAAAACATTGCAATGGCTATTGAACAAGATATTCATGACTTTGTGATCATTACTGACTCAAATTAGATGCGTGACAGTTTTGTTGAATACCTGTCAACTTGGAAAAGAAATTGCATGCAGAAAACTAACAACAAACCAGTCAAACATGGCAAGTTGTTCTGCAAGATTCATAAACTGATGGTATCCAACGGGTTAACCATACACTGGAAAAAGACCAAGGGTCATTCCAGAATTCTAGGTCCTGATAAGGAAGGCAATTATCTTACGGATTCATTAGCCAAACAAGGAACCATAACTGGAAAACTCCTTAATATCGACCACTTAATGGGTGTAATTCAGGTAGAAGCCATTACCAGAAACAAGGCTAAACAACAAAGTGAGCCTAAACTGGTACAATGTAGTCAGGATTCTCCTAGTGAGGACCTGATCACTAGTAAAAAGGAAGACCCCATTGTAGGCATCTTCTATAAACACATAGACCTCTAGTTATCAACGTGTCTACCTCAAATACGCTGGAATTCCGCAGCATATTTGTGGCGAGGCTGATTCGCCTAAGTTATCAAGCCCTAGATACCGGCAAAAGTAGAATTTAGTGACGTAAGCTTCGATCCGCCGGACTCAGTCCGACACCGATCGATTCTTACATCACTCCAGATGTTCCGCACACAAGTGCGGCACTATCTGACTACTTTTGCTAGTTATCAAAAAACTAGCAGGAATCAATTGGAGTCTGACCATAGCGAAAGTTCATGTTCGCTGCTGCCAGACATACCATTGATTCCTATGGGAGCTGTCTACACCTAACACCCTAACATGTACCCCGAGTCTAAACACCCCTAATCTGCCCCCCTACAACACTGCAACTAAATAAAGTTATTACCCCCTAAACCGCCGCTCCCGGTCCCCGCTGCAACTATAATATATGTATTAACCCCTAAATCGCCGCTCCCGGACCCCGCCGCAACTATAATATATGTATTAACCCCTAAACCACCGCTCCCAGACTCCGCCGCAACTATAATATATGTATTAACCCCTAAACCGCCGCTCCCGGACCCCGCCACCACCTACATTATACCTATTAACCCCTATCCTGCCCCCCTATACCGCCGCCCTCTATAATAAATTTATTAACCCCTATCCTGCGGATCCCGGACCTCGCCGCAACGAAATAAATAGTTTAACCCCTAAACCACAACCTATATTAAACTTATTAACCCCTAATCTGCCCCCCCTACACCGTCGCCACCTATAATAAATTTATTAACCCCTATCCTGCCCCCCCTACACCACCACCACTGTAATACAATTATTAACCCCTAAACCTAAGTCTAACACTAACCCTAACACCCCCCTAACTTAAATATTAATTAAATAAATCTAAATAATATTTCTCTTATTAACTAAATTAATCCTATTTAAAACTAAATGCTTACCTTTAAAATAAACCCTAATAGAGCTACAATGGCCTAGATTTAGAGTTTGGCGTTAGCCGTGAAAACCAGCGTTAGAGGCTCCTAAGGCTGGTTTTAGGCTACCTCCGGTATTTGGAGTCACTCAAAAAAGGGTCTAACGCTCACTTTTCAGCCGCGACTTTTCCATACCGCAGATCCCCTTACGTAAATTGCGTATCCTATCTTTTCAATGGGATTTTTCTAACTCCGGTATTTAGAGTCGTGTCTGAAGTGAGCGTTAGAAATCTAACGACAAAACTCCAGCCGCAGGAAAAAAGTCAGTAGTTAAGAGCTTTCTGGGCTAACGCCGGTTTATAAAGCTCTTAACTACTGTACTCTAAAGTACACTAACACCCATAAACTACCTATGTACCCCTAAACCGAGGTCCCCCCACATCGCCGCAACTCGATTAATTTTCTTTAACCCCTAATCTGCCGACCGCCAACTACGTTATCCTTATGTACCCCTAATCTGCTGCCCCTAACACCGCCGACCCCTATATTATATTTATTAACCCCTAACCTGCCCCCCACAACGTCGCAGCCAGCTACCTACACTTATTAACCCCTAATCTGCCGACCGCAAAGCGCCGCCACCTACGTTATCCTTATGTACCCCTAATCTGCTGCCCCTAACACCGCCGACCCCTATATTATATTTATTAACCCCTAATCTGCCCCCCTCAACGTCGCCTCCACCTGCCTACACTTATTAACCCCTAATCTGCCGAGCGGACCGCACCGCTACTATAATAAAGTTATTAACCCCTAATCCGCCTCACTAACCCTATAATAAATAGTATTAACCCCTAATCTGCCCTCCCTAACATCGCCGACACCTAACTTCAATTATTAACCCCTAATCTGCCGACCGGAGCTCACCGCTATTCTAATAAATGTATTAACCCCTAAAGCTAAGTCTAACCCTAACACTAACACCCCCCTAAATTAAATATAATTTTAATCTAACGAAATTAATTAACTCTTATTAAATAAATTATTCCTATTTAAAGCTAAATACTTACCTGTAAAATAAATCCTAATATAGCTACAATATAAATTATAATTACATTGTAGCTATTTTAGGATTAATATTTATTTTACAGGCAACTTTGTAATTATTTTAACCAGGTACAATAGCTATTAAATAGTTAAGAACTATTTAATAGCTACCTAGTTAAAATAAATACAAAATTACCTGTAAAATAAATCCTAACCTAAGTTACAATTAAACCTAACACTATACTATCATTAAATTAATTAAATAAAATACCTATAATTACCTACAATTAAACCTAACACTACACTATCAATACATTAATTAAATACAATATCTACAAATAACTACAATGAAATAAACTAACTAAAGTACAAAAAATAAAAAAGAACTAAGTTACAAAAAATAAAAAAATATTTACAAACATAAGAAAAATATTACAACAATTTTAAACTAATTACACCTACTCTAAGCCCCCTAATAAAATAACAAAGACCCCCAAAATAAAAAATGCCCTACCCTATTCTAAATTACTAAAGTTCAAAGCTCTTTTACCTTACCAGCCCTGAACAGGGCCCTTTGCGGGGCATGCCCCAAGAAGTTCAGCTCTTTTGCCTGTAAAAAAAAAACATACAATACCCCCCCCAACATTACAACCCACCACCCACATACCCCTAATCTAACCCAAACCCCCCTTAAATAAACCTAACACTAAGCCCCTGAAGATCATCCTACCTTGTCTTCACCTCACCAGGTATCACCGATCCGTCCTGGCTCCAAAATCTTCATCCAACCCAAGCGGGGGCTGGCGATCCATCATCCGGTGGCTGAAGAGGTCCCGAAGAGGCTCCAAAGTCTTCATCCTATCCAATCAGCCAATCAGATTGAGCTCGCATTCTATTGGCTGATCGGAACAGCCAATAGAATGCGAGCTCAATCTGATTGGCTGATTGGATCAGCCAATCGGATTGAACTTGATTCTGATTGGCTGATTCCATCAGCCAATCAGAATATTCCTACCTTAATTCCGATTGGCTGATAGAATCCTATCAGCCAATCGGAATTCGAGGGACGCCATCTTGGATGACGTCCCTTAAAGGAACCGTCATTCTTCAGTTGGACGTCGCCAGAAGAAGATGGGTCCGCGGTGGAGGTCTTCAGGATGGAGCCGGTCGTCATCGGATGAAGATAGAAGATGCCGATTGGATCAAGATGGTTGCCGGTCCGGATCGCCTCTTCTTCCCGGATAGGATGAAGACTTTGGAGCCTCTTCTGGACCTCTTCAGCCACCGGATGATGGATCGCCAGCCCCCGCTTGGGTTGGATGAAGATTTTGGAGCCAGGACGGATCGGTGATACCTGGTGAGGTGAAGACAAGGTAGGATGATCTTCAGGGGCTTAGTTTTAGGTTTATTTAAGGGGGGTTTAGGTTAGATTAGGGGTATGTGGGTGGTGGGTTGTAATGTTGGGGGGGGTATTGTATGTTTTTTTTTACAGGCAAAAGAGCTGAACTTCTTGGGGCATGCCCCGCAAAGGGCCCTGTTCAGGGCTGGTAAGGTAAAAGAGCTTTGAACTTTAGTAATTTAGAATAGGGTAGGGCATTTTTTATTTTGGGGGTCTTTGTTATTTTATTAGGGGGCTTAGAGTAGGTGTAATTAGTTTAAAATTGTTGTAATATTTTTCTTATGTTTGTAAATATTTTTTTATTTTTTGTAACTTAGTTCTTTTTTCTTTTTGTACTTTAGTTAGTTTATTTCATTGTAGTTATTTGTAGGAATTGTATTTTAATTTATTTATTGATAGTGTAGTGTTAGGTTTAATTGTAGGTAATTGTAGGTATTTTATTTAATTAATTTAATGATAGTGTAGTGTTAGGTTTAATTGTAGGTAATTGTAGGTTTAAGTTAGGTTTAATTGGAACTTAGGTTAGGATTTATTTTACAGGTAATTTTGTAATTATTTTAACTAGGTAACTATTAAATAGTTCTTAACTATTTAATAGCTATTGTACATGGTTAAAATAATTACAAAGTTGCCTGTAAACTAAATATTAATCCTAAAATAGCTATAATATAATTATAATTTATATTGTAGCTATATTAGGATTTATTTTACAGGTAAGTATTTAGCTTTAAATAGGAATAATTTATTTAATAAGAGATAATTAATTTCGTTAGATGTAAATTATATTTAACTTAGGGGGGTGTTAGTGTTAGGGTTAGACTTAGCTTTAGGGGTTAATACATTTATTAGAATAGCGGTGAGCTCCAGTCAGCAGATTAGGGGTTAATAATTGAAGTTAGGTGTCGGCGATGTTAGGGAGGGCAGATTAGGGGTTAATACTATTTATTATAGGGTTAGTGAGGCGGATTAGGGGTTAATAACTTTATTATAGTAGCGCTCAGGTCCGCTAGGCAGATTAGGGGTTAATAAGTGTAGGCAGGTGGAGGCGACGTTGTGGGGGGCAGATTAGGGGTTAATAAATATAATATAGGGGTCGGCGATGTTAGGGCAGCAGATTAGGGGTACATAGGGATAATGTAAGTAGCGGCGGTTTACGGAGCGGCAGATTAGGGGTTAATAATAATATGCAGGGGTCAGCGATAGCGGGGGCGGCAGATTAGGGGTAAATAAGTGTAAGGTTAGGGGTGTTTAGACTCGGGGTACATGTTAGAGTGTTAGGTGCAGACGTAGGAAGTGTTTCCCCATAGGAAACAATGGTGCTGCGTTAGGAGCTGAACGCAGCTTTTTTGCAGGTGTTAGGTTTTTTTTCAGCTCAAACAGCCCCATTGTTTCCTATGGGGGAATCGTGCACGAGCACGTTTTTGAGGCTGGCCGCTTGCGTAAGCAACTCTGGTATCGAGAGTTGAATCTGCATTAAATATACTCTACGCTCCTTTTTTGGAGCCTAACGCAGCCTTTATGTGGACTCTCAATACCAGAGTTATTTTTATGGTGCGGCCAGAAAAAAGCCGGCGTTAGCTTTTCGGGTCGTTATCGACAAAACTCCAAATCTAGCCGAATATAAATAATAATTACATTGTAGCTATCTTAGGATTTATTTTTATTTTACAGGCATCTTTCAATTTATTTTAACTAGGTACAATAGCTATTAAATAGTTATTAACTATTTAATAGCTACCTAGCTAAAATAAAGAGAAATTTACCTGTAAAATAAAAACTAACCTAAGTTACAATTACACGAAACACTACACTATCATTAAAAAAATTAATCCTATTTAAAACTAAATACTTACCTGTAAAATAAACCCTAAGATAGCTACAATATAATTAATAATTACATTGTAGCTATTTTTTAAGGGTTTATATTTATTTTACAGGTAACTTTGTATTTATTTTAGCTAGTTAGCTTAGTTATTAAATAGTTATTAACTATTTAATAACTACCTAGCTAAAAGAAATACAAAATTACCTGTAAAATAAATCCTAACCTAAGTTACAATTAAACCTAACACTACACTATCATTAAATTAATTAAATAAATTACCTACAAATAACTACAATTAAATACAATTAAATAAACTAACTAAAGTACAAAAAATAAAAAAAGCTAAGTTACAAAAAATAAATAAAATAATTTACAAACATTTAAAAAATATTACAACAATTTTAAGCTACTTACACCTAATCTAAGCCCCCTAATAAAATAACAAAGCCCCCCAAAATAAAAAAATGCCCTACCCTATTCTAAATTAAAAAAGTTCAAAGCTCTTTTACCTTACCAGCCCTTAAAAGGGCCTTTTGCAGGGCATGCCCCAAAAAATTCTGCTCTTTTGCCTGTAAAAGAAAAATACAACCCCCCCAACATTAAAACCCACCACCCACATACCCCTAATCTAACCCAAACCCCCCTTAAATAAACCTAACACTACCCCCCTGAAGATCATCCTACCTTGAGTCGTCTTCAGCCAGCCGACCCACCAATGGAACCGAAGAGGAGATCCGGAGCGGCAGAAGTCATCATCCAAGGCGCGCTGAAGAAGTCTTCCATCCGATGAAGTCATCATCCAGGTGGCGCTGAAGAAGTCTTCCATCCGGCGATGTCATCTTCCAAGCGGCGTCTTCAATCTTCTTTTTTCCGGATCCATCTTCATCCCGCCGATGCGGAACATCCTTCTTCCCCGACGGACTAACGACGAATGAAGGCTCCTTTAAGGGACGTCATCCAAGATGGCGTCCCTTCAATTCCGATTGGCTGATAGATTGAGCTTGCATTCTATTGGCTGTTCCGATCAGCCAATAGAATGCGAGCTCAATCTGATTGGCTGATTCAATCAGCCAATCAGATTTTTCCTACCTTAATTAAGATTGGATGATAGAATCCTATCAGCCAATCGGAATTGAAGGGACGCCATCTTGGATGACGTCCCTTAAAGGAGCCTTCATTCGTCGTTAGTCCGTCGGGGAAGAAGGATGTTCCGCGTCGGCGGGATGAAGATGGATCCGAAAGAAAGAAAATTGAAGACCCCGCTTGGAAGATGACATCGCCCGGATGGAAGACTTCTTCAGCGCCGCCTGGATGATGACTTCATCGGATGGAAGACTTCTTCAGCGCGCCTTGGATGATGACTTCTGCCGCTCCGGATCTCCTCTTCGGTTCCATTGGTGGGTCGGCTGGCTGAAGACGACTCAAGGTAGGATGATCTTCAGGGGGTAGTGTTAGGTTTATTTAAGGGGGGTTTGGGTTAGATTAGGGGTATGTGGGTGGTGGGTTTTAATGTTGGGGGGTTGTATTTTTCTTTTACAGGCAAAAGAGCAGAATTCTTTGGGGTATGCCCCGCAAAAGGCCCTTTTAAGGGCTGGTAAGGTAAAAAAGCTTTGAACTTTTTTTAATTTAGAATAGGGTAGGGCATTTTTTTTATTTTGGGGGGCTTTGTTATTTTATTAGGGGGCTTAGATTAGGTGTAAGTAGCTTAAAATTGTTGTAATATTTTTTAAATGTTTGAAACTTATTTTTTTATTTTTTGTAACTTAGCTTTTTTTATTTTTTGTACTTTAGTTAGTTTATGTAATTGTATTTAATTGTAGTTATTTGTAGTTAAGTGTTAGGTTTAATTGTAACTTAGGTTAGGATTTATTTTACAGGTAATTTTGTATTTCTTTTAGCTAGGTAGTTATTAAATAGCTAATAACTATTTAATAACTATTCTAACTAGCTAAAATAAATACAAAGTTACCTGTAAAATAAATATAAATCCTAAAATAGCTACAATGTAATTATTAATGATATTGTAGCTATCTTAGGCCTAGATTTGGAGTTTGGCGTTAGCCGTGAAAACCAGCGTTAGAGGCCCCTAACGCTGGTTTCTTACGGACTCCGGTATTTAGAGTTCAGTTACCGACACTCAAAAATCACCCAACGCTCAAATTTCTACCGACACCTCAGACCCAGTAGTAAACATATACCGACAAAATAAACATTCACGAATCACAAAACAAATATTACACAAAGTACACTTACACTCATACAAACACTACACTATATTTATTTTTAAGATTTATTAATTTTTCATCAAAATACAAAGGATCAAAGTTGCGAGATCTCGGGTGTTAGAAAAAAAACAACACAAATCCATTTTCCCATTGACTTACATTGACACACGGGAAAAGACCCTCATATACCTACATCTAACTAATAAGATTATCACAAACATACACTCATCGATGCATACAAACAATATACACCACATGACATACAAAAAATATTTATTTATCACAAAAAGAACACGATTTAGTTACTTTTTCACACAAGCTCATGACGTCACTCACTTTACGAGGAAAACCAGTCTTAGAAAAAAAAAATTACCAATTTTTAGAGCCTCCATTGACTTCTATTGGGAAGACGTGCTCGTGCACGCGAAACCCACATTTCCCTAACGCACGCAAATAGCGTAGACAGAAAAACTCCAAATACCAGCGCTAGAAAATATATGATTTCATGCGTTAGACCCAGCTATGATAAATAGATCAAGAAATGACTATTTCCCTATGGTGGATTTATGGCTTTTACTTATTGAATATTCCCAACACCATTAAATTGTTTCAGCCTTTTATATTACATCAACTACAAATCAATATCACTAGTAACAAACTTTTATTTAAAAAAATATTACATTTAAACGGACACAAAAATAATGTCAACTTTTCAGGATTCACAAACACTACACAATGGGAAACAATTCTCATTTACCTTTATTATTGCATTCAGTTATTCAACTCATATGCTTGCAGCAACAGCATATCTACATAGGCTTAACACATGATCAGTCATGGATGCACATACATTACTTTTAACATTCACTCATACATGTGCATTCAAATGATGGGGGAAAAACACATTACATTCTCTATAGGAATCACAAAACAGAACATATGGATTTTACTGTACTTTTAACATCATGATTCCATCACCAGAAACCATTAGGAATTACGTACAACAAGAACATCATTACACCAGATTACAGATGTCACTTTATGGGAAGGAACAACAATGCCAGACCGCTATATAGAAGTCAGCATATGTGGGACACAATCACAATATATACGTACATGTACATAACACGCATCACCCATCACGCAACCACAAAGCACACATTTATATTTTATTCAGCACACAATAACAATGTAGCACAATACAACAACACAATGAGGATTTCAGAATTACATAGGCAGGTTAATAATATCATGACGTCATTAGAAGATTCAACCATACACATCACAGATTCACGACTGTACCGCCCCTTTCGGAACTTTAACACTCAATACTACAATACAACATATACGTAAAGAACAGTTTGGAACAGCATTATTAGGGAGATTTGAATGGGACAATTAATAAATATTGTCAGATCGCAAATCACTTATATATATAATACTACAGATGACAGCCGGAAGTTATTCAGCATTAGTGCGATTTGAAAGGGACGCATACAATATTGACAGCTCGGCAATCACTTATATATACAATACTACAGATGACAGCCGGAAGTTATTCAGTATTAGTGCCATTTTAATGGGACGCATACAATATTGACAGCTCGGCAATCACTTATATATACAATACTACAGATGACAGCCGGAAGTTATTCAGTATTAGTGCCATTTTAAATGGACGAGTACAATATTGACAGCTCGGCAATCACTTATATATATAATACTACAGATGACAGCCGGAAGTTCTTCAGTATTAGTGCGATTTGAAAGGGACGCATACAATATTGACAGCTCGGCAATCACTTATATATACAATACTACAGATGGCAGACGGGAAGTTCGGAATTATTATTGCGATTTTAAAGGGACGCATACAATATTGACTGCTCGGCAATCACTTATATATACAATACTACAGATGGCAGACGGGAAGTTCGGAATTATTATTGCGATTTTAAAGGGACGCATACAATATTGACAGCTCGGCAATCACTTATATATATAATACTACAGATGACAGCCGGAAGTTCTTCAGTATTAGTGCGATTTGAAAGGGACGCATACAATATTGACAGCTCGGCAATCACTTATATATACAATACTACAGATGGCAGACGGGAAGTTCGGAATTATTATTGCGATTTTAAAGGGACGCATACAATATTGACTGCTCGGCAATCACTTATATATACAATACTACAGATGGCAGACGGGAAGTTCGGAATTATTATTGCGATTTTAAAGGGACGCATACAATATTGACAGGTCGGCAATCACTTATATATACAATACTACAGATGGCAGATGTTACTTTATCGTTTACAAACAATATTGCAGCAACATTGATCGATCACATTCGATGCACATTATACACAACTATGCACTTTCATTCATGTTAGCCTGGACGTGTGCTTGTTACTATAAGATCGCGTTTAAGAAATATTGATTACGCATATGATCAAACATTACAAACATGCACTGTATGTGTGATATTTTACACTTTCACATTGAGATTCATTGTTGGAAAACAACATTTCAGCAAACAACAAAAAAACGCCCACTGTGAAAGCATTCGCGCCGCTCACATACAAACAAGTGAATACAATTAGCAATCATTACAAACTCACTACCATTGGACTAATCGTACTATAAATCCCCCAAACAACATGGCCAAAGCATCACTTGTGATCCACATCAGATCAAGTGCATACCTTGTTACGCTGTTTTGAAAGATGGATGACGATGACATGGTAGACGCTGCTGGTGCTGCTATTGGCGAACTAGCTGTTGGTCGAATCAGGCAGCCTCGGCGGCTCAGACTGAGACGAAGGGGTCGTCTGGTTTGAGGTCCTCCTGTCTACAGGGTGAGACCCACCTTGGAAAACATGAGCGACTTTGAGGTTTATGATAAGTATCGGCTCGATCGCGAACAGCTCATTGGCCTTTACGATCTTCTTAAACCTCATTTGGAGCCACGTATAAGAATAAGGACTGCTGTTCCCACCATGAGTAAGATGCTAAGCTGTCTATACGTCCTGGCCTCCGGGAGTTTTCAATCCAGAGAACTGTACATGCATGGCCTGGCTCAAGGTACATTCTCTGTGGTGTTTGATAACTTTCTGGACGCCATGGTACGTATCAGTAAGCAATACATAGGATTACCACAGAATGATGGTGATTGGAGGCGCCTGAAGCGGGAATTCTTTGATATTGCTGAATTGCCCAATGTCTTGGGAGCCATAGATTGTACCCACATTGCGCTGCGTGCTCCAATTGATGACTTGCCCTTCAGAAATCGCAAACATTTTCATAGCCTCAACGTGCAGTATGTTTGTGACGCACGGATGAGGATTATGCATGTGTGTGCGAATTTTGGAGGGGCTAGTCATGATGCCCGCATCCTCTCTCTGTCGTCCCTGTGGAGACCGTTTGAGGAAAGACAAATGCCCCCTGGTTATCTCGTTGGTGAGTATTTGTGCACAACATGGTTAATTAGTTTTACAATTGCCACTGTAGTTTTAAAATGTTAGCGTAATGTTCAGCTATAGGATGCAATTTAACCATTTTTTTTCCCCCCACTAATGTCTACTTTTAGTTCAATGCAGATATGTAGCATGTCTTACCTTAAATGCTCAGATAGAGAATGTAATGTAACCATGTAGTTTGCATTTTACACAAGGTTTGGTTTAGGAGAAATACGCATATGTAGCATGTCTTAGCTGAAATGGGAAGATATTAGCGAATGCAATTTAACCATGTCATTGTCTCTTTCCGCTAATGTCTTTTAGTTCAATGCAGATATGTAGCATGTCTTACCTTAAATGCTCAGATAGAGAATGCAATGTAACCATGTAGTTAGCATTTTACACAAGGTTTGGTTTAGGAGAAATATGCATATGTAGCATGTCTTAGCTGAAATGGGAAGATATTAGCTAATGCAATTTAACCATGTCATTGTCTCTTTCCGCTAATGTCTTTTAGTTCAATGCAGATATGTAGCATGTCTTACCTTAAATGCTCAGATAGAGAATGCAATGTAACCATGTAGTTAGCATTTTACACAAGGTTTGGTTTAGGAGAAATATGCATATGTAGCATGTCTTAGCTGAAATGGGAAGATATTAGCTAATGCAATTTAACCATGTCATTGTCTCTTTCCGCTAATGTCTTTTAGTTCAATGCAGATATGTAGCATGTCTTACCTTAAATGCTCAGATAGAGAATGCAATGTAACCATGTAGTTAGCATTTTACACAAGGTTTGGTTTAGGAGAAATATGCATATGTAGCATGTCTTAGCTGAAATGGGAAGATATTAGCTAATGCAATTTAACCATGTCATTGTCTCTTTTTCCGCTAATGTCTTTTAGTTCAATGCAGATATGTAGCATGTCTTACCTTAAATGCTCAGATAGAGAATGCAATGTAACCATGTAGTTTGCATTTTACACAAGGCTTGATTTAGGAGAAATACGCATATGTAGCATGTCTTAGATGAAATGGGAAGATAGAGAATAATATTGAACTAGATTTTTTTATTTTAAAATAAACATTTGTTACTGGATTATCGTGTACCAAACTTTTTATTGGACTACAAATACTATTTTGAGGATTCAGTTAGAATTATGTTCTGTTCATAATTTATAGGTGATTCTGGGTACATGAGCCGGCCTTGGCTCATTACCCCCTTGTGTAGCCCGACTGATGTGTCTGAGGAGCGCTACAATAGGGCTCATAAGAGAACCAGGGCGGTGGTTGAACGGATGTTCGGGCTCCTGAAGATGAGGTTCAGGTGCCTGGACAGGTCGGGAGGAGCCCTCCAGTACAACCCAAAGAAGGTGGCTAAGATCGTTGTAGCCTGTAGCGTCCTGCATAATATTGCACAGTGGGCTGGGATGCTGCAGGCCGTCCCGGCGGACCGAAACCTCCTCAGAGATGAGGAGGATGATCCTGTTCTAGAGGGGCCATTCTGGGACGAGGGGCTCAATGTCAGAGCAGACATCATCAACCGCCACTTTAGACGGTAAAGAATAGAAGTTAGACTGGAGTATTGTCAATAGATGTGAACTCTAGGGAAATGACAAGTAGAGAATTGTGCAAACATGTTAGGATTGTTCATAAAATGCTAAAAATGTGTTTCATTTATTAATATAGGTGATGCTCTGGGCATTGGGTCCTGTAGCGAGTCTTTGCCACCTGGTTTTTAAAGAGGACATCAGATGGTAAGTATAAATGTATGGACTGTTGCTGGCATGAATTGTACACAAATACATCATATGGCATACATTTTCTAAACTAGTATTTAGTTTACACATTACTTAAAATGTAAATACTCAGAAAGGGATCCTCTAGCATGACTATGGTACAATGTCACACATTAGAGGTTTGTTCTGCTCAATATGACTCATCTTCATACTTGATAGAACATAACACAAGATGCTACACACGCTTAGTAAGCTAGTGACAGAAATTTATTCTGAAATGGGGGGTGGGAGAGGGGTACAGAACTGATTCACACACTTGTAGTAATTTTTATTAAACTTTTTCTGCCATTAGGGAGCTGACTTAATCTAAAGACTGAAAGGGAAGAATTAGAAGCCTGAAAGTGAAGATTGCCCAGACTGACAGTGGAAAAAGCCAAGATTGAAATTGAAGTATACCAATGGGATCATGTCTGGCATTATCTTTCCAATCTGCTGACCTTGAAAACCATACAAAGACATGTTCACATGAATAAGACACCTATTGAAGATCAACTGTTTACCCCTGAATTGACTTTCAAAGACCATGCATTATCCAGGTTGGTGTATTAATGCATGCTAGTTAAGAATCACAGGAAGAATGTTGAATATTAGTAGCTTACATACATTAGTCATATTTAGTTCTTAATTAGATATTTAGGGATCACAATCAGACACTTAGATGATTTTACTTTTTTAGATGGTATTTCACAGTCCTCTATTTTATGAACTGATGAATAAGACACCTATTGAAGATCAACTGTTTACCCCTGAATTGACTTTCAAAGACCATGCATTATCCAGGTTGGTGTACCAATGCATGCTAGTTAAGAATCACAGGAAGAATGTTGATTATTGGTAGCTTACATACATTAGTCATACTTATTTCATCATTAGATATTTAGGGATCACAATCAGAAAAATGAATACATATTATAGTTGATATAAAGATATTTGAATGGACATGAAATATTACATTTATGTTCAGCATACATATATATTATTGAAATGTGATATACATTATTATGTATAATTAGAAATTCAGATATTTAAATTTATTTTTTATTACACAATAGAATGGTGTATGGTTTTTTTAAAAAAAAAAAAATAAATTTAATTAATAAATATCTTGAAAAAATGTTGAACAAAGTTAGAGCATAGACACAAGATGATTGTAAATGTATTTTATGAATATTTGACAACGTGTGTATTAACTTTGTTAAATATTTGTTTTTTTATTTCAGATTGTCATCTGATGACTTCAAGGAATATTTTTTGGTTTTTGTTTCAGAAACTTTTAATTTTTTAAATGGTAATAATAAACATTTTATTATTAAATACACTCTTTTGAACAGATTATAATAAATATCCATATAATCTGTCAATAAAAAACAATTTGACTCCCATGACTGGTAGTTGGCTATTTGACAAGCACATACATAAGATCAAATAATGCATTAATTTTAGAAAATCCACTGATTCCGAGAATATTACATTAAACTATCTTTTTTAACATTAATTGGGGAGTGAGATCCATCGATTCTTTTCTTTGGAAATTATTAGATGTTAAAATAATTTCGGATATGTAGTCAAAATTTGTCATAAATTATTTGTTTTCACTTTTAAGAAGGGGAAGTGGTTAACTTACATTAAAGTGACAGTGTTGTTGAATGTAAAATTAATTTTATAAGATCTTGTATCTTCCTTAGGTATCTCAAAACAATATTTTCCAAATTATTTTAATTTTTACATTTATAAATGGTAGGTCATTTAACTTGATATTTTTCACAAGCTAGTTATTGGATGCCAGGTTAATCGATTTAATTTTCTAGTGGAGTCATTTAACTATAGTTATTAATATTATGTAATTTTTAAAATCTTACCTTTTGGGTTAGACATCACATATCTATATATAATTTTCATTCCCCTTTAGTTTATTTTGACAATGTTAAATCAACATTCCAAATGTTTTGGTCCTTAAAGGGACATTCACAAAGTATATTGTGTATTGATTTTTAATTAATTCTTAAAATAATTTAAACATATTTAGAAAGTACTATAGAATTACATTCATTCTTTAAATATACTTTTAAAAAGATACATCAATGCACATATCTTAGTCAATTACATAAGGCATCTATGTGCAACCAACAATCAGCATCAAAATAGCCTATGTAGATATGTATTTAATCCAAGAATATATAATTACAATCTAATGATTGAATACCAAAACATATTAAGTAGTTCAAATATTATAATCTTATCCAAAATGCATACATAACATATAGCTTAATGTCCCTTTAAGCTGAAGACTCCGAAATACCTCCTTTACAATATATATTTCAGTCAGTGTGTAAAACAATCCAGAAGTTAATCTAAATTTCCTTTACTCATATGTTATACTAATTTAGCAAAAGGAAGGTGCTTAGGTTTCTGATTTTTAAAGCATTATTGTGAAATGTTTCTTTAAAGGGACATGAACTCAAAATATACTTAAAGGGAGACAGTTAAAAAATTAATGATTTATACATTCTGAATGAGTATTCTATTTTAAGCAACTTTAACAATTGTCTCATATTATGAATGCTCCTTGTGATGTTGCTATCATTACTTTAAAAATAAGGCATTCAATAGATAATTTATTTGCTTCAGTACTCTGGACAGAACTTGTTTTTTTGTGTTGGATTAATTTATCCAACAATCATCAAGGACAACCCAGGTTTTTTGCAACAATTGTCCGTAATCTAAAATATCATTATTGATTTGCAAAGAAAGATAACAAGATAATTCTTAACATTTGAGAATCGGATTAAATTATAAAGTTGCTTAACATTTCATGCTCAATCTGAATCACCAACGCTAAATTTGTTTGGACAGTGTCCCTTTAAGAGATTTAAAGAGTGTATTTACTTCTCTTCTTATCTTGACATACTTTGCTTGAAAAGCATATCGAGATAGGCTCAGTAGATGAAGATTGGTGGATGCACAGAGATGCCTTATGTGATTGGCTCAACCATGTGCATTTAAATTTCTTCTGTTGAGGATATCTAAATACTAAGATAAATTGATTTACATTTTAAAGTCTAAACAATTTTCTATCTCTACAGATCATTATATACAATTGTTTGGTTGTAATGTCTATTTAAAAATAAAGACGCCATTGCACAATAACATATATGAGCACTTCAGACAAATACAAGCTCGAGGTTTATTTACTAATAACAAACAAACCTGTAGTTTAACATTTATAAACAGATTATCCAAGTTACTGACATTATAACCTGAATTTGAACATTCAGAAATATTGCGTGGGAAACGCATCTTGAAACACCAGATTAGCATCTTTAAACATTAGAGTCTAATGTCACGCAATAGCACACAATCAATGTGCATTATGAAATACATTTAATAGAGCAATATCAATACTTCACAATAAGTAAAGAAATGGATTTTATGAACAATAAAGACATACAATATTAAATGTGTATTTGTATTAAAGAAACAGACTGTTATTAAACCGAGAAATGTCTACAACATTTAATAATGTGACAGTATTAGATTTTAAAGAGAATTTAATCATTAATATTTAACGGATCACGGATATTAAATCTGCGTCACACATATCCGCATGACAGGCCCATGAGTTACAAATAAGTCTACATGAAAAATGAAGTTACAGCACCATCAGGAAGTATGTGTAAGGAAGTTACTAAGATATGAAACATTAAGGAACGGCCAATCAGAGTTCATCACACAAACACAACTTGAGTCAGGATGGTCTCACAGACATTCTAACAATATTTCAAACTTTTATCCAATCAGATGTACAGATAACTTGTCCCATGGTGCATCTCATGTTTACTTCACCATATAAAAGTCCATTTCACGTTGCCATCTTTGTCAGTTCTCTAATGCCTGCAGGCAGTATATAATATTTATACAAAATTATATTCGACAACCCAGCAGGCATGTCAGCTCCCAGATTCACCAAGGAGGAGAGCGCTGCACTGGTCCACGCCGTCAAGGACTTTTATCCCCAGCTGTTTGGGAACAAGAGGAGGTTGACAGATGCGCATGTTAAGAAGGCCCTCTGGGAGTCTTTCACTAATGCGGTTAGATTGGTGTGTGACGTCCAGAGGAGCCAGGATCAAATCATGAGGAGATTCGGAGATATGAGGTTGCGGTTAACAAAAAAAGTCAACCTCATAAGGGACTGGGTACAAGCCGGTAAAAGAGGGGGCAAAAGAGAGGCCCCGCGGAAACTGTACCTACTCCCTTATGAGGTGACTTTATGCGAGCTCCTCAATCTCCGGGTCCCCAAAAGATTTAGATCCTCGCCATCCTCGGCCTCCTCTTCTTCCCTCCCAGCTGTGGGATCTGAAAGTCCTGACGCGGGGGCCAGGGCAGCTGCTTCTCCGTCCGGTGGCCTGGGAGGAGATGGAGAATCTGAACCAGGTAATTATCCAACTTCATATAATATCTTAATATTTGATTTTTTTTTAAAAAATGTGTATATAGTCAGATACTAAACCTATACAGATCTCACAACATACACTACATATGATGTTTAGATATCTGATTTTATATTAGTGACACATGAAATAAGAATGATGTTTCTTGCGCTCTACAGAATATGCGTCACAGAGCGAAAATGGAATAGCGCATACACGTTAACATGGGTTAGCTGTAAGTGGCATTGCTTTATACATGTTGGTCAAATGACGGATGCGTAATTCCGCATGGAATCATTGCGCAATGATCGCAAAAATTGAATTTTGCATACACGTTAACATGGGTTTGCTGTAAGTGGCATTGCTTTATACATGTTGGTCAAATGACGGATGCGTAATTCCGCATGGAATCATTGCGCAATGATCGCGAAAATGGAATTTCGCATACACGTTAACATGGGTTAGCTGTAAGTGGCATTGCTTTATACATGTTGGTCAAATGACGGATGCGTAATTCCGCATGGAATCATTGCGCAATGATCGCGAAAATGGAATTTCGCATACACGTTAACATGGGTTAGCTGTAAGTGCCATTGCTTTATACATGTTGGTCAAATGACGGATGCGTAATTCCACATGGAATCATTGCGCAATGATCGCGAAAATGGAATTTCGCATACACGTTAACATGGGTTTGCTGTAAGTGGCATTGCTTTACACATGTTGGTCAAAATGAAATGTGAATTATTATATATGTGAAGAATACAGTATTCTTATTTTCAATATTATACATAATAAAAAAAGAAGAATCCAAATAAATTATAACATATGCCCATCAATTGATGAGAATGAAATAACACCAAAAAATAATTAAAGCTACAGTAAACAACACAACTGATTGAAAATAAGAGTACAGGATATATTTATCATGAATTGAATTGAGGAAACAATTAACTCATGGGACTACCAAAGGATTAATATTTTTAAATTGATTTGCTAATAATGTAAAGATTTTAAACATGGCATGATTTGTATTAATGATATCCAATCCTCATTTAATATATTACAGATCTGGATGTTGGTGCTGGATCCTCAAGGCAGGGCTTGTCACAGTATGGTATGTTTCATTTTAATTGACATTTGTCTTAGAAACATGGACAGAACATTACATACTAAATCCACATTGTTCAATATTTATATGTATCTGCAAAATGGATTTTAAAACTTTTTGCAAATAAGAATAAATAAAACAGAAAAATAGTATTACATTGTAAGACTACTCTGATTTTTTTTTTTAATTTAAGATATCCCATCTATTCTGGATGTCTTAATTTTAATGTCAGATTCTTTGAATGTCCAATTTATATTCTTCCCTTGTGTATTGCTTAATCTTATTTGTATACATTTTTAAATAATACACACAATTTTGCATATGTTTAGATTTTAAAAATATAGATTCAATTTTTGAAATTGATCACGTCATTTAAGGGACATGCCAACTACATTTTACATAGAATTATTTTTAAACGTGATTTTATTGTTTTGTTTAAACATTTTATGAGCTACATTGGTTCAGTCTATTGTTTTATTTCATAAACAAATTAATGGATTTTGGTTTAGGTTAAACAATGCATTACTGGTATTATCCGGCTGTTTTGCTATGCATAAATTGGCATATTTCCAAAAGTTAAAATCATGTGTTCAGATAACAGTAGTACATAGTTTAAAAAAGTATACAATTACACATTTAGAGCTTCATGTCCCTTTAATAGATGAAAATTATATAATTCTTAGGATATCCTTAAATAACATATTAGATTTGAATTGCATGCTCAATCCCATTCATTACATCAACATATGGAGTAGAGAATTCATTAACAACAACATTGTCAAATCAATATAATTTTATATTAAAGGGATACTGAGCTAAAATTATTAATGTTGTCATTCAGATAGAGCATGCAATATTAATCAACATTTAAATATAATACTATAATCATATGTGAAATATTCAATTGCTAAATGTATTTTAAAATCAAGAATGTACGTTTATCTGCAGCTCAATTTTGGTTGACCAACCTGGGTTTTGATTGATGATTGGTGGATACCTTCAACAAACAATATTTATTGAATCCAATATTGCTTATCTGCCTTTAAGATTAAAATGTAGCAACATTCAAATTATAATAGGAGTCAATGTTAAATCATTTGGAACAGTTTGAACAGTGAAATCAATGATTGAAATAAATCATGTCAGTGTCCCTTTAATAAACAATAGATTCATTCATCTTTACATTCTTTGGATTAGACAATATTGATATATAATTCACATATTCACTGTTGGAGTTACTTTATAGATATCAGCATATTCTAACAGCACCATGATTACATATTTGTACTAATCAATTTGGTTTTGTATTGTGATAAATATGTGTTGTGTCCTAAACAAGATTACTGTACATTGCACAAATGGCTCGATGTGCCACATGTCTTTGTTTATATTTGTCAACAGCTGTTATTCAAAATGTGGTTTGTGTGTATTCTTTTAAGAACATTGATCAATGGGTATATTTAGATATGCAATAGCATCGTATGAGATGAGTTTGATGTCTAATATAGTCAGAAATTAAACATATGTTCAATACATCATTTTTAACAGAATCCCCTTGATTCAATCAAGCATTTGTTTGTTTAATGACTGCTCTATTCTTCACATTTTCAAGTTGATTATTCTTAAAATTCGCTACAGATGTGATTTAGTGCTATCCCAAATGTGTTCACTAATATATATCTATATCATTCATAGAGAGAGTTGGTGTGGGGAGCCCACAGGAATCCAGCAGTGACACAGAGCCGCCTTTACGGTCTCCTGGTAAGTCCATTGACTCATTTATATGTCATTGAAGGTGTATTGATAATCAATATTATGAGCATGATTCTGATGAAGCATAACATTTGAAACAAACATACAATTTACTCCTCTGATTATATATTAATTTTCTTTGAATATTGAAAGATTAATAATTAAAACTTTCTTAGTCTACACCTTTGTTATTCAGAAGATGTATAGCATATGTTTGTTTCCATGTTCATTTTTGACAACAGTCATCAAGTGATACACACATGAGAAATCTTAAATGTTCTATGTACTATGCTTTTATGATTTTAAAATTAATACAAACAATACATTGAAAATCTGAATCATTGAGAAAAACAAATCAAATGTCATTTGTATGCTCCATCAAAATGATGTAAATCATAACTTTGGGTGTGTATATCCTTAATGCAACATTGATGTGTGTCTTTGATCAACAGTAACATATGTTATAATATCTGATATTAACGTGTACACAACATGTTATGTTTTACAGAGATTGATTTAACATGTGTGACGGAGGAGGAAGAGGCTGCCTTGGAGTCTGATGGTATGTGAAATATATCTATCATGTTTCCAACATGTTGCTTTATTGGAAATCATTTTATTGAAGACATTCAAAGTCTACAGCTTTTGCACTTTAAAAAGGAATATTATTTGTCTGTTCAAATACACTACTGCCCCCTTTCTATATCAGGCAGCATGAAAATATGTTTTTTTTTATTATAAATTTATAATTCATGCCATCATTATGTCACATGCATATTCCAGGCCAAAACACAATAATACTGTTATAATTGTACAGACAGTCATTGATATTCATCTGAGTGCCTATATGCATACCATATCCTCATTTCATAATTGTTTAGAAATTCTAACACACTTCGAAGTATATTGAAAACATAATCAATTTGAAATGCGTTGGTTTGATTTCATGATGTATGAGATGTTAATATATTTGGATTATTTTTTTCAGATGGATCCTCCACCTCTGGTCATCTGGTTTCCGCCCCTGCCCAGTCCCCTGACCAGTCACAGACCCCAGCCCATGCCCAGACCCCTGCCCATGCCCAGACCACTGCCCAGGCCCAGACCACTGCCCAGGCCCAGACCCCTGCCCAGGCACAGACCACTGCCCAGGCCCAGACCCCTGCCCAGGCACAGACCACTGCCCAGGCCCAGACCCCTGACCAGGCACAGACTCCTGCCCATGCCCAGACCCCTGCCCAGGCCCAGAACCCTGCCGGCCCTTCCCATTTGTCATTTCCTGTCCCTCCCAAAAAACGCCCCTTCCCTGACCCTCCCAAAACACGCCCCTTCACCCCCCTTCGCCGCTCTCCCCGTATTATGGGCCGTACAGCTGCCCAGACCCCAACTCACCACTCCCCAGCTGTACGGCCTACCCCGGAGCAGCAGCTCATCCCTCCCCAACCCAATCCCATCCCTCCCCAACTCAATCCCATCCCTCCCCCCTGTCTCAACCTTCATTGTCCTGGGTGTCGGATTGTCCTTCCCAGGCACAGCTGTAAGTATCATTCAAAATCCACATTATAAGATACTTAAAGGTACACTGAAGGAAAATTGTTTCTATTGTGATTCAAATAGAGCATGCAATGTTAATCAAATTTATAATTTACTACTCTTATCAATTATTCTTCATTCTCTTGCTATCTTTATTGAAACAAAGAAATGCCTAGAATTAATTTTAAATTGAAAATAATTGTGGACATCATTTCTTTATTGTTGGATGAATGTATCCATCAACCAGCAGGGACAACCAAAGTTGATAAACAAATATGGCCTGCCCTATAAACCTACATTCTTGCATTCAAAATCTAGCTAGAGAATTCTAACATTTAAAGAATATGTGTAATTTTGTCATATTTGTAATGTCATGCTCTATCTGAATCAGTCAATTAAATATTTAGGTTCAGTGTCCCTTTAATTTGATATCACTACATATACCAATCACCACTACTTGGATCCAACAATTTATGTACAAATGTTGATACATTATCTCTTGTCTAACCCAGTGGGAATGTAATTTCTTCAGGTTGCTATGTTTACACAGCTTGTCCTCAACGCCAAAATGTTTAAGGATAGGTGTGCCTACCACAGTATAATTAAAATATTTAAATTGCTAATGTAAGTACAATGTAAATCCTTTAACAAGATTTGATACACTCAAGCTGTATAAGTGGATCATCGAAAACCAATTAAAGGGGACAACATGTTTGAGTAAACTGTCCCTTTAATGATTTCGGTCTGTCTGAATAACATATTTAATGTGTAAAGAATCAATTTAAACAAATTGATGTAAAGAATGATTTGTCTTTATGATGACAATGTATCTTTGCTTATTTTTTCGTCTATTGTGTAATTATCCTTAATATTTGATTTATTATTTATTTTAGGCTGTGACTCAGCATGGCTCATGCTAGAAGGTATAGCACGAGTAGAGCAGGCCGTGTTCAGGAACGCAGCTGTCCTGAGAGGGATGAACGACACCATGCAGGCCCAGCTCCGGGTTCAGGATTTGACTCTGCGGCAGATCATGCTATTAAATTCAAGGCCTGAATCCGGAGCTGGACATGCACAGGACGATGAAGAGGATGACCAGTAAGTGGAGGATCTGGAGATGCTCCAAGGGCGCAGATAAGAATCCTCCGTCCACATGTTGATGTTTTTGTTATAGTTGCCATTTGGCCTTTTTCTAAGTTTATTGTTGTGCCTGTTGCACTCTTTTACCTTGTCATATGTCTCCAATGGGGCTATGCTGGCCCTTGGCAACTCTCTTCATGGACTGTGATGCACTGTGTTACCTTGTCATATGTCTCCAATGGGGCTATGCTGGCCCTTGGCAACTCTCTTCATGGACTGTGATGCACTGTGTTACCTTGTCATATGTCTCCAATGGGGCTATGCTGGCCCTTGGCAACTCTCTTCATGGACTGTGATGCACTGTGTTACCTTGTCATATGTCTCCAATGGGGCTATGCTGGCCCTTGGCAACTCTCTTCATGGACTGTGATGCACTCTGTTACCTTGTCATATGTCTCCAATGGGGCTATGCTGGCCCTTGGCAACTCTCTTCATGGACTGTGATGCACTGTGTTACCTTGTCATATGTCTCCAATAGGGCTATGCTGGCCCTTGGCAACTCTCTTCATGGACTGTGATGCACTGTGTTACCTTGTCATATGTCTCCAATGGGGCTATGCTGGCCCTTGGCAACTCTCTTCATGGACTGTGATGCACTGTGTTACCTTGTCATATGTCTCCAATGGGGCTATGCTGGCCCTTGGCAACTCCCTTCATGGACTGTGATGCACTCTGTTACCTTGTCATATGTCTCCAATGGGGCTATGCTGGCCCTTGGCAACTCTCTTCATGGACTGTGATGCACTCTGTTACCTTGTCATATGGCTCAAATATTCCTTATTTTTACAAGATTATTTATAAACGTTGTTGATGTTTTCTTACATACTAATAAAAGACATGTCATTGCACAATTCTTTGTCCTCATTCTTCATTTTATTGATTGGAAGCTCTAGTTTATCTGGTTGATCCTTAAAGGGACCTACCAAAAATAATGGATTTTCAAGAATCATATATGTAATACAATTGTAAATGACTTTAAGATTAACATCTCCAATGTAATTTTATTATTTGTCTTTATATATTTTTCTCAAAGCTTTATCATTGCATGATTATGATTAGCATAGTAATTCTTTTATATATGTATATATAGATTGTTATTTGTGTATATATGTATATTTAAATTTTCACATCCATGTGTGTATTTAGAAACTCTGCATGAATTGATGCACCTTTAACAAATGATCTGAGGATTGATACAATGATATAATCCCTGTAAAGGGTTCATTTTATTGAAATAGTATTGTCTATGTGTATCCTCTTTTTAAAAACAAAATAATGTCCCTTTAAGTGATGGTGAGCACAATTGTTAATGAATGTATTTCCATTTCTAAAGCGTTTTTGTCCTTTTTACATGAACAAGGACATATAATCTTATTAATAAACAATCTTATTGTAATGTTGACAGCACATGTATTTCATTTTCAATTCTATCTTATTGTAAAAGTGTAACCAAATAAATCTCTGTGTGTAATGCGCATATTTTAGATGATAAATATTTTTTAACAAATATGTTAACAAAATACTTCTCCTCCCATATATGGCTATAGGTAGGCTGACCATATTTCAACTTGAATAAATGACACGTTTGATCAATACATGTGTCATTATTGTTATTCCAAAACAATCTAAACATATCTTAAAACATCAATGGCATATGTATTTCTCATGTGTATCTTTTAAATGTTAAAGATATACACCATAGCTATAGTTAAAGGGACAGTCAAGTCCGAAAAGATGATTCATGATTTCGTGACATTCCTAGATAGCAATCTACACACATACTAGTTACTAAAATATAAATACGTTTCTTATTGATATGCCAAGCTGTCAACTGAGTCCTTGTATTGGCTGCGGTTTTTCAGCGATCTCGGATGCGCCATGTTGCTTAAGACGTCACCTGCCAGGCTGTCCAATGATTCCTTGTATTGACTGACGTTCTTACGTGATCAAGAATGTGCCTTTTATTGGATTGCGTTTTGACGCGATCAATGATGCGCCTTTTTTTTTTGCGTTCTTACGTGATCAAGAATGTGCCTTTTATTGGATGGCGTTTTGACGCGATCAAGGATGCACCTTTTTTTTTTTTGCGTTCTTACGTGATCAAGAATGTGCCTTTTATTGGATGGCGTTCTTACGTGATCAAGGAAGCGCCATGTTAATTAAGACGTCACATGCAAATGTAAAAAAACGTCTGATTGTATTACGTAGTCCCGCAATATTTGTTTGTGCACGTGAAACACGTTTGTGAATGAAGCCAGTTTTAAAAACCTTGCGAATATGGATTTTTTGCATCATGTTACATTGTTGACCCGTAGCTGATAAAGACCACCACATTCTCTTTTGCTGGATGTCTGGTTGAATAAACGAACGAAAGCAAAATGTTTTAATGCATATGATATTTCGAGGCAAGTGCAAATCTCTATAGTCCATGTTGTTTAATATGTTTGTCAACAATATGTTCCTTTTTCTGAAAAATGACTGTTGTGTTTAATGTTAAAGATATCTAATTCATAAATATGTGCTATTGTGTTAGAATAAAGTAATCAATATGCATTTATCTTTATCATATGCTAAATATATGATGCCGACTTCTTCTAAATGTAATTTCGTCGTATATTTTATTAAAGGTTCATTAGACACTCACATTATAAATCAAATCTTTTAATTTGTTCTCTAGTTAGATAGTCCATTGTTTAACAAATACACGTTTCATTTTGCTTCTGTTCAAATAAAAAAAAGTAATTTTCAGACTCCTCGCCAAGCCTCTAAGTTTCATGTGAGTACCATCTCCAGCTTTCTCCTGTTTTGTGTATGATGGTGTATTGTCTTGTTTTACGTTTGTAATGGGGGTTCATCTATATTTTTTAATAGAGCTAACCCGATTTTCTTTGAAAGTGTTTAAAGCTTTGTAATATTGATATCAGTATATGTTAATCTTGTTGTTTCTAGTAGTGTCTATTACATACAGTTCTGTTAAAAATACAGTATACTGTCCCTTTAATGCAAATGTTTATTTTTGTATCATGTATGAGTTCCACATTGGTTAATCTCCAAATATATTATTGTTAGCATATTTTCACCCCCCACTCCTAAAAGGACTTTAAACCATATTCATTGTTAAAACAAATGTCTTTATAAAAATAAATTAACACAATAATGTCTCTTTAAGAAAATAGTCTTTATTTAACACGTCAATATAAATCTGATTTCCAAATTTATTGTTTGAACAAGTACATGTAGATATACCAACAATCTTCAAATATATGTTAGCATATGTAATTTTGTTAAAGGGACAGTTTAGAAAACAAATAATGTTTTGCATTATTCTAAAAGTCAATTTTGTAATATCAATGATATCAAATGTTTCTCACCAATTAATCATTTGTCTGTGTTTATTTTAAATTGCGAGCTAAACCTATGAGGTTCGTGTGCTCATTTCTTCGAGCTTGAAGAGTGCATGTAATCATTATACAATTTGACCACTAGAGCGCATTTGGATAGCATTTGTATATGTAAAACCTTGTGCTCATACAGCATATTATTTACCATGTATTGATCATTGATATCTAAAATGTTGTTATGTCAGAACAACAAATAAGTGGTCATTTTTCATAGTCATAGATACAAGGGTAAGCACATAAGTCACACGTATTTCTCCATGTTTTGTTGTTTCCAACTTGATAATGCGTAATACTGTGTTTTCTTTGTAATCAATAATTTTCTGACTGTCCCTTTAAGTTGTGTTATTGGCATTCAAACAGTAATATGCCATCATGGATAATTGTAATGGTAATTTTGTTTGCGATTCGGGAAACAGTTTGGACATCACATCACAGAAACCAATCAATATCATGAACAAGGATAGGTATGTGATGATGTGGTTTTCACACACTTATAACCCACACTCTGCAAACAATCTGCCTCCATGGACCCGGTCCCATAGAAGTAGATTATATACAGAGTGTGGTCCACAAGTGTATGAAAACCACATCATCACATACCTATCCATTACACATTAAATAAAAAAAACATTAAACATGAAAACAAATACTTACTTCCTCTTCCTTCCCCTCTTCCCACGGGGCTGAGGCTCTGGGAGGGGCAACTGACGACTCTGACGAGTTCTCCTTGGAGATGTTGTGGGAAGAGTGGAAGGAAGAGTACTGGGACGACCAAGGTGAGGAGGAGAAGATGGCTGAGGAGGAGAAGATGGCTGAGGAGGAGAAGATGGCTGAAGAGGAGAAGATGGCTGAAGAGGAGAAGATGGCTGAAGAGGAGAAGATGGCTCGGCAGGAGGAGATGTCCCGGCAGGAGAAGATGGGCCGGCAGGAGAAGATGGGCCGGCAGGAGAAGATGGCCCAGCAGCAGGAGGCCCAGCAGCAGGAGGCCCAGCAGCAGGAGGCCCAGCAGCAGGAGGCGGACCAGGAGGCAGACCAGCATGCGCCTCCCGGAAAAAAATTAAACATCTCTTGGTGTAGATTAATGATTCTGTTTTGGCCTTGTTCTATTCTATTAAGTATGTTTATTATTTGGTTTTGGCCTTCAATTATTTGGTTTTGTCCATCAAGAATTCGAGTTCGGCCTTCGATATTTTGTATCCGGGAGTTACGCATCTGGTCTATGTAGTCCAGTAGAACCCGCATCTCCGCTATTTCCTCTTGTTGTGCTTGGAGGGGTACCCGTGCACGGCGGGGTGCCCGTGCACGGCGGTGTGCGGGTTCTTGAGGGGCCTCTGGTTCCGCGGCCTCCTCCTCTGCTTCCGGGGCCTCTTCATCTGCTTCTGTGCCTTCTTCGTCACGGGGGGCCTCTTCCCTCCGAAGTGGAAATTCCTCCCCACCACTCTCATCCCGGGGAGATGGAGGAGGCTGTATTTGTTGTGCTGCCTCCTCCCCAGACTCTGTATATTTTAAAAAATAAAAATTGTATATATTAGCATATTTGCAAATGAAGCTTTAAATGACTTAGCTTACGATACAATTACAAATGCAGAATCATTAATCCACTTTGAAATCTAACAATCAATACGATTTCCGCATTTTCTAAACCGTGTTTGTGATATCTCTGGTCAATCTGAATGTTTTAGCGTTTGTTTTCAGTCTGTTTAAATGCACACCTAACCTATAGCCTAGATACTGATGTAACCGCAAAGTAATTGAATGCGTGTAAACAACGTTATAGCATTAATCTGATCCTTAAAGGGACATGAAACCCAATGTTTTATCTTTCATGATTTAGAAGCATACATTTATAATCAACTTTCTAATGTACTTTTCTTATCTAATTAGCTTCATTCTCTGGATATTCTTTGCTGAAAAGCATATCTAAATATGCTTAGAAGATGCTGATTGTTAGCTGAATATAGCTGCCTCCTGTGATTGTTTCCCCGTGTGCATGGCTATTTCTTCATTAAAATATATCTCAAGAATGATTCAAATTAGGTAATATAAGTACATTTGAATGTTTTGTCAAATTGTATTCGCTACCTCAATCATGAAAGTAAAGGTTTGCGTATAGTGTCCCTTGAAATACATTCGTATGTGAATTTATTCTTCAATGAGCTTACCGTCAGATGAGAATGGCAGGTTCCCGGTATCAATTCCTCCGATACCGACTACATCCACCTCGGAGATGCTGGGCCGCAACATTTCCTCCCATCGGCAGTACTCTATTTCCAGGGCAGGGCCGCCACCGGTTCCTGCGGAATGTCGGGCCTCCAGGCTTAACTTTTTCTTGAGATCCATCTTACAGTCCCGGTAGCGATGTTTTATAGAGTCCATATCTCTGTTCCGGCCACCCACTGCATTGACTGCATTCCTTATTTCATTCCAGAGCCTCCTCTTCTCAGTCGGGGTAGTCTTCTGGTGCTGCAGCCTCCTATACCTGGCCATATAGGCCTCTACGAGGGCTTCCTTCTCCTCCATCGAAAACCTCGCCTCCCTAGTCGCCTTGGCCTTCCCCTGTGACGATGCCCTCTGTTTCCCGGACTGTGAAGCCCTACTCTGTCCGCCACTGGGCCCAGCCACTTGTTCATCTTGAACCAAGTGGCTGGGTCCACCCACCGCTTCCACCCCCGCTTCCTGCCCCCCTTCCTGCCCCCCTTCCTGCCCTGTTCCTCTCCCCCTCCCTCTCCTCCCCCCTCTACCTCTCCCCTGCCTGCCCTCCATCTGTTCCCTAAACTAAACCCCAAATAATCAAACAAAAAGTGAGTGTGATGAAATGAAAGGGGGTCAAAATAAAGAACTAAAAAGACAAAAAAAGTGCTGAAAGTGTGAGAGGGATCTAAAAAAACAAAGAGGGTAAGGAGTATTTAAATAAACCAAAAGAAGAAGAAGAATAAAAGGAGGATATGTAAACTAAATGTAACTAGGGGATGGGTATGGGATGGGTATGGGGTATGGGATAAGAGTAAATGGGATGAAAGGGAATGGGACTACAGGGAATGGGGTATGGAGTGTAGTATGAGGGAGTATGGGGTATGGAGTGTATGTAGTGTTATTGATAAGTGTATGTATGTATTGAATGTGTTTGCGTGTAAATGTGTTGTGTACAGAAAAAACACTCGCTCGCTAACTCACACTACTACTAATTCTCACTAACACACTACTACTAATTCTCACTAACAAACACTCCCACTAACTCTCACTAACTCCCACTACCACTAACTCACGCTCCCACTAACTGACTCACACTAGCACTAACTCTCACTAACAACTCTCACTAACTACTCCCACTCCCACTAACTCACTCACGCTCCCACTAACTGACTCTCTCCCACTCCCACTAACTCCCAATAACTCACTCACGATAACACTAACAACTGACTCTCTCACGCTAACACTAACTCACTCACAATAATGCACAAACTCTCTAATCTTAAACCTCCAATCTCCAAAGACCCACCAGCAACACAGTCAAAGAAGCCATGCTTGTGTGGTGCTTATATACCCTGTGTAAATGTTTAATGATGTACCAATTTCCGTTGTAAATTGTGTTCAGGTGTGCTTTATTAGCAATTAATATTAGTGCAATGTGTATTAGTTGTGTGAATTTGCGCATGCTCATTTGGAGTTAGTATTTGTGGAATGTGTAGAATGCAATGATGTCATAGTGGTCGTTTTCTCTAACATTGTCCAATAGTATTCTGTTTAAATGTGAATTTGCGATGGTGTGTTATTAGTGAAGTGTTGTATATGTATGTTTGTCCTAATATATAGTGATATTGAATGCGATTATTTTTCTAGTGTATGTATATATTTTTTATTCCTTGTTGTTATTTTGCGAATTTCCGCATCTTAAAGTATATGCGTATTCCCCGTATTAAATTTTATTAAAATTCCCCCCGCTTGTGAATGTGTAATGCTTGTGTGCTTTGTTGATTGATTGTTGTTGTGACATTTGCGGCGTGTTATTGTTGTGCATGATGTGGTATGCGTCATATGACCGAGCTGTGCGTATTTCTCGCGAGATCGAGTGTTAGGTGAAAAAAGCTATTTTTTTGCTTTTCCATTGATCTCTATGGGAGACTGTCTAACGCGGGCAGGATTCCGCGTGTGACATACACGCGTTAGGAGCATCGTTAGATGGTCTTTTTTGAACTCTAAATACCAGAGTCAAACAATGCCGTGCGTTAGACATAAACCACGCGTAGCGTTAGCAACCCATCTACCGCCAAACTCCAAATCTAGCCGTTAGGGTTTATTTTACAGGTAAGTATTTAGTTTTAAATAGGAATAATTTATTAAAGTATAGTGTAGTGTTAGGTGTAATTTTAACTTAGGTTAGTTTTTATTTTACAGGTCAATTTCTCTTTATTTTAGCTAGGTAGCTATTAAATAGTTAATAACTATTTAATAGCTATTGTACCTAGTTAAAATAAATTGAAAGTTGCTGTAAAATAAAAATGAATCCTAAGATAGCTACAATATAATTATTATTTATATTGTAGCTATATTAGGGTTTATTTTAAAGGTAAGTATTTAGTTTTAAATAGGATTAATTTAGTTAATAAGAGAAATATTATTTTGATTTATTTAATTAATATTTAAGTTAGGGGGGTGTTAGGGTTAGTGTTAGACTTAGGTTTAGGGGTTAATAATTTTATTACAGTGGCGGTGGTGTAGTGGGGGGCAGGATAGGGGTTAATAAATTTATTATAGGTGGCGACGGTGTAGGGGGGGCAGGATAGGGCTTAATAAGTTTAATATAGGTTGCGGCGGGGTCTGGGAGCAGCAGTTTAGGGGTTAAACTATTTATTTTGTTGCGGCGAGGTCCGGGATAAGCAGGATAGGGGTTAATAACTTTATTATAGAGGGCGGCGGTATAGGGGGGGCAGGATAGGGGTTACTAGGTATAATGTTGGTGGCGGCGGTGTCCGGGAGCGGCGATTTAGGGGTTAATACATTTATAAGAGTTGCGGCGGAGTCTAGGAGCGGCGGTTTAGGGGTTAATAACTTTATTGAGTTGCGGGGGGCTCCGGGGGCGCTGGTATAGGGGGTAGAACAGTGTAGTTAGTGTGGGTGCTTAGTGACAGGCTAGCAAGAAAGCTGTCAAAAAGCCGAAGAGCAGCGAGATCGGATGAGTGATAATTCTCACAGTCCACTGCTCATCGCCCCGTACTTGGTGCGTGGCATTTTGACAGCTTTTTTGATAACTTAGTCAAAATTTTGCAGGTCCGCGACGGCGATGGTAGGCGAGCTTAGGCGGGCGTATTGAACCAACAAAGGCAGGTAAAGTAGACACTTTGATAACTACCCCCCATAGAAGATCCTAAAAGCAACCCCATCTCAAAAGAGTACGGTATCAGCAAGGAATATATTAGAATCTTAATGAAATCCAGATAACAATTCAAGCTAAAGGAGGGTTTGTTAATTAGAACCTCCAAAACTGGCATCAGCAATGGGTGGTACCTACAAATGTCAGAGGTCTAATGCTTCAACATGCCTATGAGGCCCCTACATCTGGTCATCGTGGCGCCAAATTAACGTATGAAATATTACGTGACTATGCCTTTTGGCCGCACATGTTGAAGGATGTTTAATCCCACTGTCAAGGTTGTTTAATCTGTCCACAGTTTCAACCCACTGTGCCAATGCATAGAGCGCCATTGCAGAAATGGGGGATGGTAATGCCATGGTTAGATATACAAATTGATTTTATTGGTCCAGTAACAAGGTCATCAAGAGGTAACAAATACATGTTGACAGTAACGTGCTTATTCACTAAATGGGTAGATTGCATCAGTGCACCTAACAATAGTGCTGAAACATGCACAGCATTGCTCATCTACCACGTGTTTTCCAGATTTTGTTTACCCCAGAGAATTGAATCCGATTGGGGAACCCACTTCACTAGGGAAGTGATGATCAAGATGTGGAAAATACTAGGGGTCAGAAGAAAGCTCCATATTGCATATAGAGCTGCTGCCTCAAGTGGTGGTGTATAGCATTATAACCAGTCCATTGTGAAAATCCTCAAAACGTGAGTGAAACGGGTAAAGACTGGGATGTAAAATTACTTCTAGTCCTAATGGCATTAAGAGCAACTCAAGTAGTGCTACTAAGATGGCACCTTTTGAATTAATGACTGGTAGAAGAATGGTTCTACCTCAACATCTATTGTACCGTACATCAGACCAGAACTTGATAAATACTGCAAATACACATCAATACATGGAGAACTTAAGGAAGCACCTGCAATATGCCTTTGCATTTGCTCAAAGCAACATAGAAAAGGCTTCAACCGCTGCTAAAACCTATTATGATCTCAAGACGTCCAAAAAGGAATATGAAATAAATTACTTTGGAAGAGGTCAGTTTAAGGAGAAGAAATTTCTTCCATCATGGAAGGATCCTTTTGTCATATTAATCAGTTGTGAGTGTGCCATCCTAAATCCCAACTACAAGTCATAGAGGGAGAATGAAGTGCTATATTCCCAAATGCACTAAAGAAATATTGTAGTTTAAATATGCTTAGCTAGCGAGCATGAGGGTTTAAAAATAATGGACTCTCTTCATAGAAGACTGTCTATGATGCATTGAAGAAAACAGTTCCGGCTAACTAGGAAGACGCTCCAAACAGTTGTAAGTAAATTCGAAAGTATTCTTTATTTGAAGCACTGTGCACTAAAAAACAAAGAGCGGACAATAGCAAAAATGACCACCACCAAAATCAAGTAGTGGTCACAAAAAGGCAGCAACAGCAGACGCGTTTCATGCGGGTCCACCGCACTTGATCACTGCTTAGCACATGCAACTGCCTGTAGTCTATTTAAAGGGACATATAATTAAACAATTAACATCACATGTATAAAACTCAGTAATTCATAAAGCCTTAAATAATTGATCCCTAATTCATAGACTGTATGTGTACAGGACACAGGAAGGAATGCACACACAACAATGCAAGTTCATAAATATACAAACAATCAAAAACAGCAAAAACAGCAAAAATAACAAAACATGAAAGGGGAGCAAAATAGATAGTAGATTCAATCTCAAAAAAATGTTTTAGTTTCTAATTCTTGATTTATAATTTTTATTTTTTATTTTTTATGATCTTAGTGAGCAATAACTGACAAAAGAAGGGGCAAATAAGGTATCATTTATTGTTGATACTATTATTTAATTCAAAATTAAATTTAATTTTAATTCAAATATTAGTCTAATTACCATAATACTCCAAAACCCAAAAATGTATTATGATTATTTAAACAAAAAGATTGACATCGGCTTCAACATTCAAGCCAAGAGGGGTCCTAGTGTTAAGATGAAAAATCCATCTAACCTCCTTTTTGCTTAAATAATATTCTCTGTCCCCACCTCTCTTGGAGAAAGGAACATGATCAATTGCTTGGAAATTAGCCAGGCTAGAATTTCCCAAATGTTCAAATTTAAAATGGGTGTCTATGATGCATACTGTCAATACACTCACCAAGTACCACTGACTTTAAGCCAATTAAAATACATGTGTCCTACATATATTTAAAATTGTAAGGGGGATTTATGTCAGGATATCTGTGAGTGATATTAAATAATATATCTATAGATATATATTTATTATTTATTCATGATAAGAACAAGAATTCATTTTATTTATAAAACTGTTTGTGAGACAGCCCCCTCTTGTTCTGAAACACAGATGTGTAGAACAAAAGTAATAGACACTTGTAAAACTCAAGATGTCACTTTAAAAGAAGATCCCTCTTCTATGTAATAAAAATTATCAGGTAATGACTTCATGTGGAGATATGGGCCTTTGAGGCTGAAGTGTATGCAGAGAAGAACCAATCTTACAGGGAGAATTGACCATTCACACTTCAATACAACTTGATACCTGCTGAGTCAAGACATACGTCTAAATGGGAAATAGCAAGAGAAAGCAGAAACACATGTTGCATTATAACTTTGAAATTCATAAATTTCAGTAAGATATACCTCATTGTTGTATAAAAATGTATATATCCATGGATCTGAGAAATGCATTTCGGGTTTGTAATAAATTAAATAAATTTGTAATAAATTAAATGAATAACTGCATTGGTATATATAAATGTTTAAGTTATTTCAAAATAAATACATTTTTCTTTGTTTTCCAGAAATCTAGTGAACATTACAGGGGAGAACTGATGTGACTAGGAAATTAAATATGTACCAGTATATCAAATGAGCTGATATACAGAATAAGTCATACAGACATTTATATTTATTAATTTATACCACTAGTCCCTCATATTCTAAAATATGATAAGTGGTATACTCATGTTTGGTATCTATGAATACATGCTAGATTATATTAAATGGGACAGATATATGACCAGACAGGGTTATTAATATCAAGAAATAGTGTATTTGATAAACATTTTCCTTTAGATATTTCAAACTGCAGCAATATTTGATGGTGAGACTGCATTTCTGGTTATCTGCTTTCACCAATAGTTCAGAAATGGTATGACAGCCACACAAATGGACTATTAGAACATTTGCAAATCCAAATAAGCAAATCAGGGAGGCGTCTCCAAAATAACCAATCAATGCTTAGCTCCATTAAACGTGAATCACAGACAAGCACCGGTAAGGGCCTATCCAATTCTTGTGGGAAGGATTAAAGAGAAGAAGGAGGGGTTATATCTATGATAAATGCCCACACACATGAGACAAAGGGGGCACACAGACTCAAAAAAGCATAAGTTTTGGAGAGGAAAATACACAGGCGTTGTGCCAAGTATATTCTCTGCCATTTTGGACACTTTCTTGAATAAAGGAAATTAACAAATTTTGAGTCCTGTACCTTTGCGCATAGTGGATAAATCCTTCTTGGATGACCCACAAGAAGAAACTAAACAGTCATTTGGTTATTTTATATTGTATAAAGGGTTGTTTCATACTTTAATATTTAAATCAAAGGTATTCTAATACTATAGTTATATTGTAGTTGTGATTTAAAAGGAGAATTTATTCTTACACTAATATTAATTAGACCAAGGGTAGTAAGTATACTGGTATTAAATATTAATGTTTAGAAATAATTTTTTTTATTTTTGTATCATAAATTAATTACAGTTATTGCTATATATATATTTTAGAATTTGCCTTATTGTAGCTAAATAAGAGGTTATTTCAGGTCAGACATATTGGCATATAAATTGGCTGTTTGCATTAATAATATACTGTATATAATTTCTAGTGTTTTAAATTGAAGTTATATAGAATCATTTGTGGGCTAAGTTGCTTAATTATACTTGTCTGAAAGTTATCTTAAATCTACTGAGATACAATAAGATTTGGGTGAAGTATCTTTGTATGTTGTTTATCTAAATACTGTGAAGTTAGCGGCCCATATTCTGGTATTTTATTGTGGTATATTAATGCAAATCATTGTGAGTAAGGTCAATTTTAAAGGTATATTTTGTTATGATCTGTTGTATAGAATATTGTAACGGAATAAGCGTGCATAGTTGATTCAAAGCTAGTATCTACTTAATATATTTCAATTTGTTTATAATATTTAACTAATCTCAAGAATTAAGGAATATATATATACATTTTAATTGGAGGTTGTTTTAAGGAAATAATATAAAGAAATTATATATATAACCCTGGTATATACTGACATTTGTTAATGTAACACAGAAACTTTCAAAACATAATCAGAATTTGTAAAACAACTGCTGGATCTAAATGTAATACAATAGAAAGTACAAAAGTGTAAATGTAATAATAATGAAAGGACCCAATCTGAAGTGTAAACTAAAGTAATCTAAAATACAAAGCACACAGTGTAAATGTAACAAAACTCTTATATCACTAGCCTTGTCTCTCCTACATATACAGAAATGAGAGAAATCTGGCAGTGCTGGAGAGTTTCGCCCTTTCAGTAAGTTAAGCCCTTCTGAAGTCTGCAGTACAATTTCTCTCCAATCTGAAGAATCCTTTTTCATCAGGCCCTGAGATAGAAGAGGAGGGACCAAGAGAAGACTTTGACATTTTTTACCTCCATACTGTTATTTCTGCACTGCACTGTCTCGCTGCTGTTAGTGAGACCTCTTCTGTAAGAGCCCAGGACATCAGTACCATACAGGGCATGTCTCTGGTTCTTAAAGGGACATTAAACACTAAACAAATGCTAGATAAAGTGATGCATTCAAAGAAAAGATTAGTCTGAAAATAACATGTAGATGTATTTATTAAAGTTTAATTAGCTGTTTAAATATTGACAAAATAAGTGTAAAGTTTTAGTGTCTATAAAACAATGGGAACTGCCATGTTGTAACTTAGGTTACCTTCTCTGTTGTGGCCAATTAGAGACAGTTATAAATAGGTCACTAGAGTGTGCAGCCAATCTGTGTGGAATATAGCAGTGTTCTGCACTTCCATTTCTAAAAGGAGCTGAATGGAGCTTACAATTTCAGAATAGAATTACAGGAAAAGGGGACAAAATAAATAATGAAAGTGTAATGCAGAGTTGTTTAAAAAAAAATATATATATATAGGAATATATATAGGAAAGGAGGAGTAGGTGGGGGACCTCTAGTCTCTTGAAAAGAAGAGCAATAGAGAAGCACACCACACACACCAAGATTGGTGCTGTGTGTGTAGTTAGCTGAGATAGTGGTGGGGGATCCTATGTAAGCAGCTAGTGTCTCAGAAATTGGAAAGATGTCTCACCTGTGGAAGGTGAGAATATCTTAACAAGTGTAATAGGAGGAAGAGGATGAGAAAAGCGCTATGTGATCCCAGAATACACTGTAATTGGATAATTTAGTATAAATGTGTATGATATGTATTGTTAAACAGAGACTGTGGTAAAAATTAGTGTTTCAACCACATCAGATAATCACTCCTTAAATAAAATTAAATTAAATTAAATTAAAAGAGGTTTTTTTGTTACAAGAAACCAATATTAAAACAATATTAAGTCCATTCAAAATATATATAAAAAAGATAATGGTAATTAGGTTTATCACACTTTGATATCCGGTAGGTATTACACTTACTAGAACAAACCTCAATCATATGAGGTAAGTTGCCGCCTCTGTAAGTGGGAAACTTCCGAAGATCTGCAGTGGTAAAGAGTACTTGGCTTTGTCTTTTGTTCTTCTCCTCTCAGAGTATGAACACCCTCTGAAGAAGAAGGAGAAACACACCATTGAAACGCGTAAGGGACAACTTTTTGCTCCATTGGGAGTGCTTTTATATTATTTTATATTATTTATACACTTCGGACTGTGTATAGCATATGCACACTTGAAACATTCATTTGGGCTTGTGCTTTATTACGGAACGACTATCTACATATGGGAGGAACTGTTCTCTTCTGACAGAGACACAACACCATTGGTTTCCCATAGACACAGCTCTTCAATCACAGGCTACTGCTAAGTGTATTTAACATACCTCATAGGTTTGAGGATTCTAAATGTGAGTGGCCACTTGTCTGTTTTAATATATTGCTTTTATCTAAATAAACAGTATTACACTATGTATTATTTTTCATACCTCATAGGTTTGAGGATTCTAAATGTGAGTGGCCACTTGTCTGTTTTAATATATTGCTTTTATCTAAATAAACAGTATTACACTATGTATTATTTTTCTCCTGCCTCTTATTCTGCATAAACCTGCTGGATTTTTGGGGAGAATACACCACCAGTCTCCTATCTGGATCGATCTGGATCTCAACCCCATACTCTGAGAGGAGAAGAACAAAAGACAAAGCCAAGTACTCTTTGCAACTGCAGATCTTCGGAAGTTTCCCACTTACAGAGGTGGCAACTTACCTCATATGATTGAGGTTTGTTCTAGTAAGTGTAATACCTACCGGATATCAAAGTGTGATAAACCTAATTACCATTATCTTTTTTATATATATTTTGAATGGACTTGTTTTAATATTGGTTTCTTGTAACAAAAAAAACCTCTTTTAATTTAATTTAATTTTATTTGAGTGATTATCTGATGTGGTTGAAACACAAATTTTTACCACAGTCTCTGTTTAACAATACATATCATACACATTTATACTAAATTATCCAATTACAGTGTATTCTGGGACCTGATCCTCCCCTAGCGCTTTTCTCATCCTCTTCCTTATATATATATATATATATATATATATATATATATATATATATATATATATATATATATATATATATATATATATATATGTATGATTTATCATTTTAAATTACCATCTCAAAGTGTTTAATGTCCCTTTAAGGGCTAAAAGACCAGGGCAGTACCATGTACAATGGTTGTGGACTTAGCCCTTCATTAGCCCTGCACCTGGGAACTACAGCTCCTTGCATCTTGTGCAGCAGTAAGAAAGAGAACTCGAGAGAGAGCTCAATTCACCTTTTTTGCAAGGAAAAGTGCAAGATGTGGAACATGTGACTTAAGGCTGGTAGTGGTGGAAAACAGCATCCAATAAGGAGTGGAGGTATCCTGTGCCTGCTGAGAATCCTGTGTCTACCGTACCAGTGACAGCCTTCCTCAAACCAGCTGTGCCTGCTGTACCTATCTAATATCCTGTGACAGTCTCACCAACAGTACCCGCTAGTATCCTGTGTCTACCGTACCAGTGACAGCCTTCCTCAAACCAGCTGTGCCTGCTGTACCTATCTAATATCCTGTGACAGTCTCACCAACAGTACCCGCTAGTATCCTGTGTCTATCGTACCAGTGACAGCCTTCCTCAAACCAGCTGTGCCTTCTGTATCTATCTGGTAACCCGTGACAGTCTCACCAACACCAGCCTATTAGTTATGTGAGTGAAAGTGTTGGAAGACAGGAAACAAGCCATAGGATACTTGCCACTACAAGGAAGGATTTTCTACTTACCTCACGCGACACTTACCTCATACAGATTGAGGTAAAGGAGAGTAAGTAGAACCCCTTGAGGGGACAGTGTGATCCGCCACCTTGGGATTTCCACCTTTTTCTCCTTTTTTGGTCACAACAGTATCACATATGGACTCTAACTGCATGCACACTCTTGTGGTTTTTCTTTGTTAAATTGCCTGTACTAACTGTATGTACTGCGATACTTTTTTGTCATCTGTGGTGTTCTACTAATATTAATATTATTTGCCATATTAATTTCTCTATATATTATACAGATAGCTGCAGGTGTTTTATATTAGCAACATTATTTTATATCAGCTACATAATTGTAAATATTACTACTGTTAACTCTGTGATAGCTTTATATGTATCTGGGTTTTTCCCCTAATATCAATTAGCAGTGCATTATTGTAACACTTTGTACTTTATGTGTCTTATTATAGATATTGTAACTAGCTCCTTACACTAAGCGCCTCTATATTTTACCTTCTCTTGGATTTATATATATATATGTATGATTTATCATTTTAAATTACCATCTCAAAGTGTTTAATGTCCCTTTAAGGGCTAAAAGACCAGGGCAGTACCATGTACAATGCTGGTTGTTAAGGAGTAAAGTATTGAGAATTTGGATTGAGGTCATATTGGCACACGGTAAGTATAGGACCATTTGTCACCAATATGATAACAAAAATGTGTTGCTGATAAGCAGTGAAAATGGCATTGCCATCAGAAACTATTCGTTGGCAGCAGTTAATATGTCAGCAATTAATTAGGTCTGTAAACTATTAACCCCTAAACCTAACACCCCTAACGTTAACATAATTAAAATACACCTAAATTAAAGTTACAATATTACTAACTACATAGTTAAAATAAATACAAACTTACCTGTGAAATAAAAATAAAACCTAAGCTTAAACACAAAAAAACTAAGATTACTTGTTTTAAAAAAATAATAAAAAAAAATAAAAAAACTATCATTACAAAAAAAGGAAAAATAGAATTAAAAAAAATAATAAACACTAAAATTACAAAAAAGAAAATAACTACCAATACAAAAAAAATAACAGACAAAATTATGCAAAATAATAAAAATTATTCCTATTCTAATACCCACATTTACCCCCCCCCAAAAAACAAACAAACAACTAATTTATAAAATTACTATCAATAGCCCTTAAAAGGTCCTTTTGTAGGGCATTGCCCTAACGTTAACAGCTATTTTGTCAATAAAATAAACCAAATACCCCTCTAAAATTACAACCCCCCATCCCCCTGAACCCCCAAAATAAAAAAAAACTAAATAAAAAAAAAACTTATCTACCCATTGCCCGAAAGGGCATTTGTATGGGCATTGCCCTTAAAAGGACATTCAGCTTTTTTTTAGCCCATTACAAATAAAAAAGCCCTAATTTAAAAAAAACCACCCCAAAAATAAAAAGAACCTAACACTAACCCCAAAATAAATACTTACCATTGATGAAGTCCGGCGATTTATCTTCATCCCAGCAGCCAAACACCTTCATCCAGACGGCTCCATCTTCCATCACGGGTCCATCATCGATCTTCTTGGCGGAGGTGGAACGTTCAGTAGATGTGTGGGGCGGAGCAGAGGCAGAGTTTCATTGGTCCGACGTGGAGGTCCACTTCATGCAATCATCCACCTCACACTGAAGATTGAATGCAATAACTATATTAGTTTTTTTTTTAGTTATTTTTTTTTTATTTTGGTGGGTTGGGGGGGTGGGGGATTGTAATGTTAGGGGGTTTTTGGTTTATTTTATTGGCAAAGAAGCTGTTAACTTTAGGGCAATGCACTATAAAAGGCCCTTTTAAGGACTATTGGTAGTTTATTTATAGATTAGGTTTTTTTTGTTTGTTTTTTAACGGGGGTACTAGAATTTTTATACATTTTTTATTTTGGATAATTTCGTTTTAGATTTTTTGTAATGGTAATTTTTATGTTTTTAGTAATGTTAGGTTTTATTATTTTTAGTAATGTTAGGTTTTTCATTTTTTGTATTTTTTTTAAACTTGTAATGTTAGGTTTTTTATTAGTTTAAACTTAGGTTTTATTTTCATTTCACAGGTAAGTTTGTATTTATTTTAACTAGGTAGTTAGTAATATTGTAACTTTAATTTAGGTGTATTTTAATTATGTTAGGGGAGGTTAGGTTTAGGCGTTATTAGTTTAATTTAAGTAGTTGCGATGTGTGGGAGGTGGCGGTTTAGGGGATAATAGCTTTATTTAGTGTTGGTAATGTGGGTGGATGGCGGTTTAGGGGTTAATAGTTTAATTTAGGTAGTTGTGATGTAGGGGGACGGCAGTTTAGAGGTTAATAAATGTATTTAGTGTTTGCGATGTGGGGGGACGGTGGTCTAGGGGTTAATAGTTTAATTTAGGTAGTTACGATGTGGGGGTGGCGGTTAAAAGGTTAATAGTCTTATTTAGTGTTGGCAATGTGGGGGGCAGCAGTTTAGAGGTTAATATGTTTTTATTTAGTGTTGGTGATGTGGGGGGAAGGCGTTTTATAGGTTAATAACTTTATTTAGTGTTGGAGATGTGGGGGATGGCGGTTTAAGGGTTAATAGGTTTATTTAGTGTTGCCGATCTGGGGGAACAGCGGTTTAGAGGTTAATAGGTTTTTATTTAGTGTTGGCTATGTGGGGGTAAGGCGATTTAGATAATTTCATTTCGGCATATTCCATATGTTAAGTAAATTGTTTTGTCGGATTCATTCCTTATTTCCTTATTCATTATTATTATTATTATCGGTTATTTGTAGAGCGCCAAAAAATTCTGCAGCCCAAAAACAAATGTTGAGTACAACAAAACATTTATAGGTATCAAATGGGTAGAGGGCCCTGCCAAGAGTCGCACTGTTGTAGTCAGCTCTTAAGAAGGTGATCTACAAACAGCTGGACTCTCAGGCTTACATGCTAAGTGGATTCAGATGATAGCAATGGAGGAGAGAAACTGGTATAAAGAAAGGTTAGTGTAGGTGGTATGCATCCCTGAACAGTAGAGTCTTTAGGGAGCTCTTGAAACTAGGGGAGAGTCTTGTGGAGCGAGGCAGAGAATTCCACAAGATGGGAGCCAATCTGGAGAAGTCCTGTAAACGGGAGTGTAAAGGAGGTAACAAGAGAGGCGGAGAGTAGGAGGTCATGAGCAGAGCGAAGGAGACAGGAGGGAGAGTATCTGGAGACAAGGTCTGAGATATAGGGGGAGCAGTGCAGTTGAGGGCTTTGTATGTCAGAGTGAGAATTTTGTGTTTAATCCTAGAGGCAAGAGGAAGCCAGTGAAGGGATTGGAAGAGTGGTGCAGCAGATGAAGAGCAACATGTAAGGAAGATGAGCCTGGCAGAGGCATTCATTATGGATTGTAAAGGAGCTAGGTGGCAGCTGGGGAGACCAGAGGGGACAGAGTTGCAATAATCGAGGCCGGAAAGGATGAGAGAGTGAATTACAATTTTAGTTGTGTCTTGTGTAAGGATATGTCTCATTTAAGAGATGTTTTTAAAGGTGGAAGTGGCAGGCTTTAGCCAAGGATTGAATGTTAGGAGTGAAAGAAAGTTCTGAGTCAAATGTGACCCCAAGACATGAGGCATGTGGGGTAGGGGTAATGATGGAGTTTTCAACAGTTATAGAGAGATTGGGGTGGTGATTTTAGAAGAAGGAGGGAAAATAAGGAGATTTAGCTTGAGGTAGTGAGAGGACATTCAGGAAGAGATGTGAGAAAGACAGTTTTTTTACACAAATTACCAAGGAAGGAGATAGGTCTGGTGCAGAGAAGTAGATTTGGGTGTCATTGGCATACAAATGATATTGGAAACTGTGGGACTTAATTAGGTAGCATAATGCTGACATGTAGATTGAGAAGAGAAGGGGACCGAGGACAGAGCCTTGCGGTACCCCGACAGAAAGTGGTGACGGGCAGAGGAGGCCCCAGAGAAGGCTACACTAAAGGTACGGTTTGACAGGTAGGAAGAGAACCACGAGAGGGCTGTGTCACCGATGCTGAAGGATTGGAGGGTTTGGAGCAAAAGAGGGTGGCCAACAGTATCAAGGGCTGCGGACAGATCAAGGAGGATTGGCAGAGAGGAGTGGCCTTTTGATTTTTCTGTAAGTAGGTCGTTGGTAACCTTAACGATTGATGTTTCTCTGGAGTGATGGGGATGAAATCCAGATTGGGTCAAGGAGGGAGTTTAATGTAAGGAAATGGGATAGGCGTGCATATACTAGTTTTTCAAGAAGCTTTGAGGCAAGAGGGAGGAGGGAAATAGAGTGAAAGTTGGATGGGGAGGTTGGATCAAAGGAAGGTTTTTTTAGGATAGGTGTGTCCAGTGCATGTTTTAGAGATAAGAGAAATATACCAGTGCTGAGGGAGAGGTTGAAAATGTGTGTGAGTATAGAAGTAATGGTAGAAGAGAGGAAGGGGAGTAACTGTGAGGGGATAGGGTCAAGGGGACAGGTAGTGAGGTGAGAACACAGTATAGGTGCTGAAACTTCTTCCTCAGTAACAGGGGAGAAAGAGCTAAGTTTATGGCTATGTGGGTTGGGGTGAGAGAATGGAATTATGTTGAGAGCTGATTTAGTTTCTAATGGAGTCGATTTTGTTATTGAAGTGGCTGGCAAAGTCTTCAGCTGACAGAGAAGTTGTATTAGGAGGTGGGGGTGGGCAGAGGAGAGTATTGAAAGTGGAGAACAGACGTTTTGGGTTTGAAGAAAGATTAGAGATAAGAGTAGAGAAGTAATGTTGCTTATAGAGATTAAGGGCAGAATAGTAGGAGTTCAAGATTAATTTGTAATGAAGAAAATCAGATGAACTCCGAGATTTTCTCCAGTGCCGCTCAACAGTAAAGGAACATCTGTATAGGTACCGTGTCTAAGGAGTATGCCAGGGCTGAGGATGAGTGTGTGATTTCTGAGCTATGGCAAGAGGGGCCAGATTGTCAAGGATGGATGGATATAAGGGTGGAATTATAGTGGCAGATAGATTGGTCAGGGTAGGAAAAGGAGGAGAAGGATGAGAGGAGAGGTTGGAGGGAATAAGCAAACTGTTGTTGCTTTAATGACATAATGCTTCTGTAAAGTTTTGGTGTGAGGAGTAGAAGGAGGGAGAGATGTAAGGAGGGATGATATGTTGTAAGTGAGGAGATGGTGGTTAGAAAGAGGAAAAGGGGAGTTTGTGAAGTTTGAGATCAGCCAATAGGATTGATCTGGCATTCTATTGGCTAATTGGAACAGCCAATAGAATGCCAGCTCAATCCAATTGGCTTATTGGATCAGCCAATAGGATTGAAGTTCAATGCTATTGGCTGATTGCATCAGCCAATAGGATTTTTCCTACCTTAATTGCGATTGGCTGATCCAATCAGAATCTAAGGCTGAGCCAATCGGAATCCAAGGGATGCCATCTTGGATGACGTCACTTAAAGGAAATTTCATTCTTCAGTCGCCATGGAAAGAAGAGGATGCTCCTCGTCGGATGTCTTGAAGATGGACCCGCTCTGCATCGGATGGATAAAGATAGAAGATGCCGTCTGGATGAAGACTTCTGCCTGTCTGGAGGACCACTTCTGCCCGTCTGGAGGACCACTTCTGCCAGATTCGTTGAGGACTTCGGCCCAGTTGGGTGAAGACTTCTCCCGGTAAGGTGATCTTCAAGGGGTTAGTGTTAGGTGTTTTTTAAGGGGGTATTGGTGGGTTTTAGAGTAGGGTTAGCTGTGTGGGTGGTGGGTTTTAATGTTGGGGGGGATTTGTAATTTTTTTTACAGGTAAAAGAGCTGATTACTTTGGGGCAATGCCCCGCAAAAGACCCTTTTAAGGGCTATTTGTAATTTAGTGTAGGGTAGGGCTTTTTTTATATTGGGGGGGGCTTTTTTATTTTGTTAGAGGGATTTGTTTAGGTGTAATTAGTTTAAAAATCTTGTAATTTGTTTATTATTATCTGTAATTCAGTGTTTTTTGTACTTAAGATAATTTTATTTAATTGTAATTAATTGTGTTAGGTTTTATTTTACATGTCAATTTGATTTAGTTTTAGCTAGGTAGTTTATTAAATAGTTAATAACTATTTAGTAACTATTCTACCTAGTTAAAATAAATACAAACTTGCCTGTAAAATAAAAATAAACCTTAAGCTAGATACAATGTAATTATTAGTTATATTGTAGCTAGCTTAGGGTTTATTTTATATGTAAGTATTTAGTTTTAAATAGGAATTATTTTGTTAATGATAGGAATTTTATTTAGATTTATTTAAATTATATTTAAGTTAGGGGAGTTAGGGTTAGACGAGGTTAATAACTTTAGTATAGTGACGGCGACGTTGGGGGCAGCAGATTAGGGGTTAATAAATGTAGGTAGGTGTTGGCAATGTTAGGGATGGCAGATTAGGGGTTAATAATATTTAACTAATGTTTGTGAAGCTGGAGTGCGGCGGTTTAGGGGTTAATATATTTATTATAGTGGCGGCGATGTCCGGTTCGGCAGATTAGGGGTTAAAAAAATTATTTTAGTGTTTGCGATTTGGGGTGCCTCGGTTTAGGGGTTAATAGGTAGTTTATGGGTGTTAGTGTACTTTTTAGCACTTTAGTTAAGAGTTTTATGCTAAGGCATTGTAGTGTAAAACTCTTAACTACTGACTTTAAAATGCAGTACCAGTCTTGACAGGGGAGGGTCTAGCGCTCACTTTGTCACAGACTCATAATACCGGCGCTATGCAAGTCCCATTAAAAATATAGGATACACAATTGACGTAAGTGGATTTGCGGTATTTCCAAGTCAGGCCAAAAAAGTGAGTGGTACACCTGTACCTTCAAGACTCGTAATACCAGCGGGCATTAAAAAGCAGCGTTGGGACCGGCCAACGCTGCTTTTTAAGCCTAACGCAAGACTCTAGCCATATATTTTTCGGGGTCCACGTCTAAATTCTAGTGTATTTAATGTTCCTTTAAAAAGTGAATAATTTTGGATATTTTTTCCCCCAGAAACTTTAATTGATTAATTTATTAAATTCTAAATATATCTCATTCTTTTTTGTTCTTTACAAATAATAGTTGGCTAGGTGGCACCGTAGAATGATATATAGTGTCTGTTTATGCCTACAGAGTACAAGCTTGGAAACTAACTATATTTTCCAGTTCATTATGTTGGCAAGAGTTGATATTACACATGTAAAAGGCATTCGGATTTGGCTCAGAAAGGGAGAGAGACCCGGAGTTACTCAAGGGAAACAGACATTTTTAAATCCCAGATTATCCTTAATTACTTTTTGTAGGTAACATTAATAAATGACTATTGTTTGTACGCAGTCAGTCATGTGTATACAAAAAAAAAATCATATACAGTAAATTCAGTCAGTATTAATTACGCAGTTTGCTTATTGATTTTACTCTATGCTTTTTAGCCCATTTCCATTAGGATTATGCAAATCTAAAACAACATGAAAATGAGTTAAGTGGAAATGTTATGAATAGTTTCTAATTCTATTTTGTTTGCTATTTTAACATTATTTTGAAGTTTGGATTGGACTGCCTACACTATTATTTAATTAAAACTGAATAAGGTTTAATGAATTAATATATCACTGGACCATGAAATGTTACAATATTTTTATAAAGATTATGTTTAAAATCCTACAGCCTTGTGTTGTTTATTTATTATTTGTAGTAAAATATTGGTCCAGATTACAAATAGAGCACTAAATCTCACTTTTGTGAAAGTGACATTTGCACACCACTGAGTAAAACCAGCGCACTTTAATATGTGTCAAGTTGACAGCAATGCGAATGCCAGTTCGTGTTCGCATTGCTGGGAAGCATTGCGTTCACAAGAGGGCGCTTCCATACGCTCCAATAGGAGCCTCGATCTCATGTCATCATACATGTCATGAGAACCTAGCACAGCAAAAGAGGTAAGTAGACCAGCGATGGCAGCAAAGAGTAAATATATATGTATATAACTATATACATATATATTTTTGTGTTAATATGTGTGCTCCACTTGTAATCTAGCCCAATATGTTTCATTTCATGAATGTTAATTGAAGGTGCATGCATAAAGTAGCCATGATTTGCACGAGTGATATTTTTTCATTAACACTAGACTTGTGTATTTGTTTTGTTATGAGTGCACATTCATTAATAAAACACGGATATTAAGAGTGCGCCATTGTAAAATAATTTTCTTATTTAATTAAAATGTACCAGCTTCTCTTGTAATACTTTGTTGAAACATAGCTATTTTCCATGACAGCATACCTAGATAGGCTTGAGAATTCACATTTTTCTTGAGAAATATATACTGTTTGCAACAATGTTTGAAACAATATCATACTTACAGGGCTCAAGTGACAGTAGCATTAGTAGACATGTGCATGGGCAAAAAAAATGTTTCCTCTGAAAGATTAATTTAAAAAATTTCAAAATGTTTGATTCAGTCAAATTTCATTCATATGGACATTTGGTTCACTTAAATATTGGTTTCAGATTTGTTAATGTTATTTCCAATGGGAACAACCAATTCAGGGGTGAAACTACAGGTGGTGCAGAAGACGCAACTGCGACTGGGTTCTTGAGGGTGGGGGCCCTCTTTTTTCAATAAAAACCGTTGACCTGTCACTGCCTGCACTGATATCATGTGAGTGTGACATGATGCTTTACTAGTGTCTCTGACTACAGGGGTTAGTGTTTCTATTTTACCCATTGGTGTTTATGTGTGTGTGTGTGTATATGTGTGTATGTATGTATGTGACTGTGTGTGTATTTATGCATGTATGTGTGTGGAACCAGCAAATTACAGACCTTGTTACTACAGCATGGGGGGGCAGGGGATAAACAGTGTCACTATACAGTACCACTATATACAGTACGGGGGGGGGGGCGGCACCATGTCACTGACTACTGTGGTCACTTTATAAAGTACTGGGGCGGGTAGAGTCATCCCAGCTTTCTCACAAGCAGATTACAGACTGCATCACTAACTCACTATATAAAGTTATTGGGGGTTAAACAGTGTCAATATAAACAGTAATAGGGGGTCAGACCATCTCACAAACTGTGGGCACAGGGTACCTCCTTTTGCAGACATGTAATCTGATTCACAATTTTTTTTCTGTGTTAAATGTAAAAAAAAAAAAAAAAAGTATTAAATTCACCTTTTTTGGGGGGTGGGGGGAAGGCCTTTCTTAGATTCTTGCACCTGGGTCCTGTGGTTTCTAGTTATGCCTCTGAACTAATTTAAAACAAATTTTAACAATAATCTTACATTATAAAATTCAAACAATTAAAAGAACCTATTTTTTCAATGCCACCAGAACATATAGAGGTCAAATACAATTATTAATAAATAAAAGTTTATCTAATGTTTTATCTACAAAATTGTACCAGCCTATGGGGCCAAATTATCATTTTGTGAGCGGACATGATCCGATATTGTCCACTCCACATTGATAAATGCCGACAGCATACGCTCTCTGCATTTATCATTGAACTGCTGGTGCAATACCACCCCCTGCAGATTTGCGGCCAATCAGCCACTAGCAGGGGGGTGTCAATCAACCAGATCGTATTGGATCGGGTGGATTTCTGTTGATTTCTGTCCGCCGCCTCAGACCAGGTGGACAGGTTATGGAGCAGCGGTCTTTAGACCGCTGCTTCATAACTTGTGTTTCCGGCGAGCCTGAAGGCTCACCAGAAACACGGGGCATCAAGCTCAGTACGGAGCTTGATAAATATGTCCCTATGGGTTTTTGGGTTTTTGTAGTTAAATCATTTGAAAAGCTTTTCTAAAATATTGTGATCTACCCTATAAGTCATTGATTTGTTGCAGCCTTACTTGACCTCTCTTGACCTTCTGACTTTGTGATTAGCAAAGTGATTGAAAATAGTTGAATGTCCCCTAGTCTCCAACCTCATTATAATTAAGGTTTGATTTGACAAGTCTGTATGACTAAAAACATTTACTACCTGAGTGACTGTCCCTAAACAACAATCATTAGTAATACTATGGCAGGATTGGACAGGGGACATAAACACATATATTGTTAGATCACCTGTACATCAATACAAACTAAGGAGCTGATAAGAAAAATATTTATATAGCTCCATTTCATCTTTCTTGCCCCTTCTTGCATCTTCTTTGGAAACAAATGGTTGTAAAAAATGAACAGCCAAATCAATTTGATCAAGCAAATCATTCGGTTTTTGTCTGATTTGCCCTGAAATGTATTTGTCTGCTCATATAGCTAAATAATTGATTAATTGGCATTAATTTAGACACATTTATATTCCTCCAAAGCCAGATTTCATATCTCTAGATTTTTTAGTTTCAAATAAGCTTTATTAGCGAAATGTGGAAAAAAACATACAAATAATGCGAGTACAACACTTCCATCAGTATTACATGAAACTATACAGTCGTACATGTTATCCAGAATATTTCGCAGATGGCAAGAGGTTCAGGTCAAACAGTCTAAAAAACTCAGTCAGATACTACAAGAATGTATACTGACTATAATACATAAATATCTAACTTCAGCTGTTTAGTGATATTAGTTCTTATTTCTGAAATTTCTTTTTATACTCAACAAAGGGAGCACAAAGAAGAATATAAATCTACGAGCACAGATCCATGAGAGAGGTAATGTTTCACCAGCTTACTTACAACACACAGCTGTGGTTAAAGATATACTCTGTATAAAGTTTCCTACCTAAGCGGACAATGAAAGTGGAATAAGATAGGACAGTCAGTTCTGGAAAAGAAGGGGGAGGGGTGATTTGGAAGAGAGTGGGAGTTACAGCATTTTCAATATCTATTATTAATGTTTTTACCAATTTATTCAGAGTCCCTTCCCTTCCCAAGTCAGCAACATCAGCTCATGTGTGGACAGTTTACCAATTTTAAGGTAATGATACCTTTCAAGTCTCAGAAGATCAGCTACTTTGTTTTTCCATTCTTGTACACTAGGGATATTCTGTTTCTTCCAATATTAGGCAATCAAACCCTTTGTGCCATTGAGCATCAGCAAGAGAAGCAGGTACTTATCCTCCCCAACAATCTTAGGTAATTGATGATATATTAAGTAGCAGGGATTAGGAGGAATTATGATTCCAAGGACCCTACTCATTTCAGCCATAATGTCATTCCAATAAGGCAGTATCAGGGGACATGTACACCAAATGTGTAAAAGAGTACCTTCGTCTCCACATCCTCTCCAGCATCCCCCACTCGTGTGAGGGTATATGTGTTTTAGTCTTTGAGGGGTCAGGTACCACCTACTTAATAATTTATATTGTGTTTCCTGGATTCTGGCCGAAACTGAAGCCCGCCTTGTCCTAACAAAAATCTTATTCCATTCTTTGTGTCCTATCTCTAGGCCCAGCTCATCTTGCCATGTTTGTGTGTAATTTGGAAGGTAGAGGTCCCCACCCTGTAGTAGTAGTTTATATAGTTGTGAGATCAAGTGAGTCGGTTGATGCGTCATCGTGCAAAGGGTTTCAAAGGGGGTCCTACGTCTTGTCAGATCTGGTCTTTCCCGATGAGTATCAAAGTAATGTCTAATCTGTGCTACCTTGAACCATGAGGCAAAAACTTCACTATCCCACTCGTACAATTCCGTCTGGGACTTCAATTTATCACATTGAAGTATGTTATATATTGCCGATTCCTCAAGACCATGAGTCTTGGTCGAGCGGTTGGGTCCTGATAAGAAGCCCAGATCGGGATTTTCTCTGAGAGGGGTGATTGATGAGCACGGGTTGGAGATATGAGGGGCTTTTTTTATTAAATTTGTCCCAGCCCACTAGTACCTCCTCTACCATTGGGTAGAGCTATACTACAGAGGGCCTACTAGCGGGAGAGATCCACGCCAGGGCTCCAGTGTTTCCCCTCCTTAAAATCGCATTGTCGACCTGAATCCAGGCCTTTTGAGATGATTTTTGACATGACTCCACTAATCTCTGGAGGGATATTGCCCTTTGGTATGTCCGTAAATCTGGAATTCCCAATCCGCCTCTGTTCCGTGGCAGGAAAATAGTTCTCCTGTTAACTATCGGCTTCAGGTCTCTCCAAACATAAGACTCTATGGCTGATTGTATCTGGTGAATGATGTGGGAAGCTGCGGTTGAAGGGACAGTCTGCATGATATAAAGCACCCGTGGTATCACATTCATTTTAACTACCCCAATGCGGCCTAGCCAGGAGATGGTTTTATTTCTCCAATTCGATAGATCTCTAAGGATCTCATCTCTAATGATTTTATAATTCAGGTCCACTATCCCCTTTATGCTAGGCGTCAGAAAGATGCCGAGATATTTCAGTTTATCATGTGCAACTTTTATTGGGCAACCATCATCCAATGTGTGAAATTCGGTTTGTGGGACTGTGACATTCATAATCTCAGACTTCAAGGGGTTTAAGAGGAAATTTGATACACTACCAAAATACCTGAACTCTTCTAAGGCCACCTTGAGGGACGGTCCTATCCGATATCAATAATAAGACATCATCAGCATACATGGCAAGCTTGTGCTCAGAGCCTTCTACTAGGATTCCACATATTTCGGGATTTGCTCAGATCCTACTTGCCAAGACTTCAATTGTCAAGGCAAACAGGAGAGGGGACAGAGGGCATCCTTGCCTGGTTACATTACGGATTGTAAAGGTATTGGAAAGTGTACCATTTACCCTTACTCTAGCATTCGGTGATGAATATAAGGACATGATCCTATTTATAAGTTTAGGTCCAAAACCAAACTTCCCTAGAGTGTGTTGCATGAACGTCCAGCTGACCCGGTCAAATGCTTTCTCAGCATCAGTTGAAACCAGGGCCAGCGGGATTGAGTTGTTATGAGCATATGTTATTATCTGAAGGACCTTTAGGGTATTATCTCTGGCCTCGCGTTGTGGGATAAAACCCACTTGGTCAGTAGATATCAGCTGTGGGAGATACCTATTGAGTCAATTGGCTATAACTTTCGCTAGGATCTTGATGTCCGAGTTGAGCAGCAAGATGGGGCAATAGTTCTCCGACTTGTTTTCTGGCTTTCCTGGCTTGGGGATCACCGTAATATGGGCTTCAAGCATCGTGCAAGCAGACATGGGGCATCCGATAGTTGATTAAATTCTGTCAGTGTAAATGGAGATTCCATAGCTTCAGAGTCTTGTACTGAGAGTCTATGAACCTCAACGTCAGCAAGATACTCATGTATCCTTTGTGTCTCACGTGCTCGAGAGGAAGGATCATCCCCTATTCCATCAGTAACTGGATGTTATATAGGGTTTCGTAATAAGATCCAAAAATCTCAGCAATTGACTTCCCATCCTCTCTTGGTTCCCCATCAGAGTGGATCATACTGTGCACATAATGTTTCTTTTTTTTACGTGCTATGGCCCTAGCCAGTAATCGCCCGGCTTTGTCCCCTTGCTCATAATATTGTTGCCTTAATATTAAGGCCGCCCTTTGGTAATCCACTTGAAGGAACTTCAAGAGTTCTGCTCTCACCTGGACCAATGTCTTGCTTAGTGTGTCATCTGCTGGGGCTATCTTATGCGCCTTTTCCGCCTCCTCTACCCTAGCTAGCAAGTTTTGGTACATCTCTCTCCTTTTCTTGACTAACCCAGCTTTCTTCTTGAGGAAAAGGCCTCTAATTGTACATTTATGAGCCTCCCAGATCATTGCGGGCTGGGAGTCTGACCCTCTATGTATTTGAAAATATTCTGTAAGTGCTCTTTCTAATCTGAAAACCGGATCATCCAACATGAGATCATCCAGCTTCCAGATATAAGGTGTGGCCAGAGCATTAGACCACAATACAGTGCATGTGACCGGTGCGTGGTCTGACCATGTGATAGGAAGTATATTACTACTCGTGGTGATCATGAGTCCTGTTGCGTCTGTAAACCAGTAGTCTATTCTGGAGTATTTTCTATGGGGGTGGGAGTAGAATGTGAAGTTCTTGGAGGTGGGGTGTTGTGACCACCAAACGTCATGTAGTGCTGCGTCTCTAAGTGAGGATGACATGCGCTTGAGGGTCCTATGGGGGATGCTAGAGACCCCGTTAGAGGTATCCAAGGATGGTTCTAGGGGGGCATTTAGATCGCCACCTAAGAATATAATACCAGATTGTACTTCGAGCATTTTATGCAGAACCGTGTGAAAAAAGGTCTGTTGAGATTGATTGGGACAATAAACATTGACCAATGTTATAGGTCTACCATACATTAGCCTACGAGAATCATGTACCTGCCCTCTGGGTCTCTATGTATTTGTGTGGGTTGGAACGGCACATCTGCACCCAAAAGAATACCCACCCCATTTTTTTGTGAGGGCCTGAAGCAAAAAAAGCAGTGGGATATTGCTGACTAAACCATCGAGGTTCATGGCCTGATGTGAAGTGTGTTTCCTGCAAATAGATAACATTTCCCCCATGCCTGTGCAAATCTCTTAACACCATAGAACGTTTAGCTGGACTATTTATGCCTTTGACATTTATGGAAATCAGTTCAATAGGTCGGGACATAATTCCCGCCCATGGGTTTGCCATTTTAATAGAGAGGGGGAGAGAGAAAAAAAAGGGGAGAGGTGGGGAGAAGAGGGAGGAGAGGATGGAGAGGTGGGAGGGAGGAAAAGAGGGGGAGGAAGAAAGTGGACCAAGGTTAAAGAAAAGAGTACAAAGCAATTGAGTAAGAAAGAAGGCGACTTACGTCACAGTGCAATAAGTGTGAATAGAGTCAAGCCTATGTATTGAACATTTTATATAAGTATTACACTGTATAGTATCCTACACAGGTGTGTAGTGTTCCCTGCCTACTTACACTACATATCATTTCTTTAGAAAAACAATTAACAGTAACAAGTGCATTTAAAAAGTGCATTTTTTCATGACTTACTCTCTATATATGTAAGAGGGGACTCACATACTGATCCTCTCACACAAATATATTAAGAACGAGAATTTAAATTTTATAACCTATCGTGAACAGTATATTAAACCAATAACCTGTGCTTTATGGGAGTAGACCCCCCTTCTGAAGTCTTGACACTAAAAGTTAGCCTTCTACTAGTATTCCTATGGCCTGTGGCGATATAATTAGTTCCCTACTACTTGTCTATTCGTTATAAGCCAACTGAAGTGAATGGCTGTTTAACTTTTAGATAGTTCAGTAGGATATTATCGTTGGTGGCAGATAGTTGTAGCTACCTAAGCCATTATTAAAGAGCTATAGGGGCTAATTAACAATCCTTTTATAGTTATATCAAAGGTCTTATCTTGGTCTGGTCAATTTGGGGGCTACTTCTATATCTCGTTCTTAGCAATAAGTTAGTAGTTAGCTACAATTCTAAAAGCTATCATAACTGAATCATGTCACATATTTGAACAACATTAAGTATAAACTTATCTGAGTCGACCTCAGTGTCCTATGAGTTGAGACCTGTACATAGGTCCTTATGCAAGGGCCAAGTAAGTCAGAGCATTTAAGAGTAATGATAGAAGAATGTTCATATTTGCTCAGTCAGGGATATGTTGCAAGCCACTGGGTTCTCCATCCGCTGGGCCTTCCGGAGCCACGGGAGCTTTCATAGGTAACCTGATGTTAAGTCCCAAGGCCTGGTTGAAAGATGGTAGGTCCGCTGGGGTCTTGAGGACATGTGTAGTATTATTTTTGGTAACAATGAGGCTCGTGGGAAAACCCCATCTGTATGGGATTCTGTTGGCCTTCAGAGTAGATGTGACAAACCTGAGGTCCCTTCTCTTTTGGAGGGTGGTCGGGCTTAGATCAGAATAAACCTGTAAGTCCACTCCTCTAAATTCTATCTGTTGTTTGTTTCTAGCCAGCCACAGCACCTCTTCTTTTTCTTTAAAAGAGAGTAATTTTAGAATGATGTCTCTGGGAGGGGCCCTTCCTGGAGGTTTAGGGCGTAATGCCCGATGTGCTCTTTCTATTTGGATCTCAGGACCCCTGTCTTAATTTCTGAGATAGTTGACAAAATCTTGAATATACGCTTGTATTGCAGGAGGTTCTATTGTCTATTGTTCTTGCAGTCTGAGGTTATTCCTCTTACTGCGGTTTTCAAGGTCCTCAATCCTCTCCAGTAATGTGTGTACAGTGCTCTCCTGTGCTTGTAGAAAACTAGCTTGATGCTGGAGGTCTGAGCTAAGGGCCTTGTGCTTTTCCTCCACTTGAGTTACTCTGCGATCTACAGCTGAGATGTCTCTTTTTAATTCATGGAACATAGATTTAAAGTCTCTCATAGCCTCTTTTATATCTTCTTTTGAAGAAAGGAGCTTGATATCCTCTTTAGTCACACAGTTCTGATGAGGAGACATTGTTTCGGAGCTGTGGACCTGTGCCGCAGTGGCTTTAAGATGTATCTCAGGTTTTCCTATTGGTGTTGCAGGTTCACTGGGTATTAAATAACTTTCCATCATGGTGGTTTGGGAGTTTTTAGGTAGTCTGGTGTGTCTTTTATTAGACATTATTCATGTATAGGCAATCTGTGTTATGTGGCTTGATATGTAAGACAATGTGATTCGCCTGTCCTATTCAAACAGTTCTGCAGCTTGTTATGCCTCAGCAATGTGACTAAACAGTACTTTGTGTGGCTCTGTACTGTTCCCACACAAAGCTATTTCGCTCACCAGGGGGCTTCTAAAGTCAGGGACACATATAAATAATATAGGATTGCTGCCAGAAACCCCCTACTGTGTTGTAACTTACAGGCCAGTGCCAAGGATATGCAATCTTTGCCAGTACAGGTTGTGTTGGGAGTGTTCTCACTAGTGCTGCGGCCTATAGTCATGCAAACCAGGTTGCTCAGTGATTGACAGTTATTATGTTCCCCTTATCGGCTTTGCATTACACACTGCCCCTATTATCAGTTTGTGTCAAGGGTCAATCCAGTTAGTCTCCGGAATAACTCAGGCAGCTGCGTTCCCTTATTATGAGCCCGTATCAGGCAATGTCTCCTCCCGCCAGCGATGTCCAGAAATCTGCGCAAGTACAATTTTCTGCTGTCGCCAGTGACTTACGCCACGTTAGAAACTGCCGGCGCCTACAAAACCTGACTAAAGTATGAAATCACCCGCACTGTCTAACACGCCTCCCTAACATAGCCCGACACGTCTAACACGCCTCCCTAACATAGCCCGACACGTCTAACCCTCTATCCGCTATCCCCCCTCACTATCCTAACAATAAAATATGTATTAACCCCTAAAACGCCACTCCCGGACCCCGCCGCAACCTAATAAAGTTATTAACCCCTAAACCGCCGCTCCCGGACCCCGCCACCAGCTATATTAAATCTATAACCCCCTAAAGTGAGCCCCTACCCCGCCGCCATCTATATTAAATTATTTAACCCCTAAAATACTAAACTATCCCTACCACTAAACCTAAGTCTAACCCTACAAATAGCCCTGAAAAGGGCTTTTTGCGTGGCATTACCCCAAAGTAAACTGCTCTTTTGCCAGCCCTTAAAAGGGCTTTTGGCGGGGCTTTGTCACAAAGTAATCAGCTCTGTTGCCTACAATCTAAATCCCCCTATACCGCTGCCACCTATAATAAATGTATTAACCCCTAATCTAATCCCCCTACACCGCCGCCAGCTATATTAACTATATTAACCCTAATTATATTAGGGTTAATATAGTTAATATAATTATTATATTATATATATTAAAGGGACATTAAACCCACAAATTTTCTTTCATGATTCAGATAGAGACTACAATTTTAAACAACATTCCAGTTTACTTCTATTATCTAATTTGCTTTATCCTTTAGATACCCTTTGTTGAAGAAATAGCAATGCACATGGGTGAGCCAATCAAAGGAGGCATCTATGTGCAGCCACCAATTAGCAGCTACTGAGCCTATCTAGATATGCTTTTCAGCAAAGGATATAAAGAGAATAATGAAAAATAGATAATAGAAGTAAGTTAGAAAGTTGTTTAAAATTGCATGTTCTTTCTAAATCATGAAAGAAAAAAAATAGGTTTTGTGTCCCTTTAACTATATTAACCATAATTATATTAGGGTTAATATAGTTAATATCGTTATTATAATATATATATATTAAGTATAATAACCCTATCTAACTCTAACATCCCTAACTAAACTCTTATTAAAATAAATCTAATATTAATTTTATTAATTAAAATATTCCTATTTAAATCTAAATACTTACCTATAAAATAAACCCTAAGATAGCTACAATATAATTAATAATTACATTGTAGCTATGTTAGGGTTTATATTTATTTTAAAAGGTAAATTGTTAATTATTTTAACTAGGTATAATAGCTATTAAATAGTTATTAACTATTTAATAGCTACCTAGTTAAAATAATTACCCAATTATCAATAAATTAAATAAACTACAAATATCTATCTAAAAATACAATTAACCCTTTAAGGACACAGCTTTCAGTTTGCTCAATTGTTTTATGACGGAAAAATTCTGTCGTATGTCCTTAAGAGGTTAAATAAACTAAACTAAATTACAAAAAAAAAACCCCACTAAATTACAAAAATAAAAAAAAGATTACAAGATTTTTAAGCTAATTACACCTATTCTAAGCCCCCTAATAAAATAATAAAGCCCCCAAAATAAAAAAAATTCCCTACCTTATTCTAAATTAAAAAAAGTTCAAAGCTCTTTTACCTTACCAGCTCTTAAAAGGGCCTTTTGTGGGGCATGCCCCAAAGAAAACTGCTCTTTTGCCTGAAAAAAAACACAATACCACCCCCCACGCGGAGCATCTATCCCGGCCGACGACTGAACGACGAATGAGGTACCTTTAAATGACGTCATCCAATATGGCGTCCGTCGAATTCCGATTGGCTGATAGGATTCTATCAGCCAATCGGAATTAAGGTAGAAAAATCTGATTGGCTGATTGAATCAGCCAATCAGATTCAAGTTCAATCCAATTGGCTGAACCAATCAGCCAATCAGATTGAGCTCGAATCTGATTGGCTGATTCAATCAGCCAATCAGATTTTTCTACCTTAATTCCGATTGGCTGATAGAATCCTATCAGCCAATCGGAATTCGACGGACGCCATTGGATGACGTCATTTAAAGGTACCTCATTCGTCGTTCAGTCGTCGGCCGGGATAGATGCTCCGCGTCAGAGGAGCGAAGAATGAAGATTGAAGATGCCGCTTGATGGAAGATGCTGCCGGATGGATGAAGACTTCTTCTTTGCCGCTTGGATAAAGATATCGCCCGGATCGGATGAGGAGTTCTGCCCAGTGTGGTGAAGACAAGGTAGGGAGATCTTCAGGGGGGTAGTGTTAGGTTTATTTAAGGGGGGTTTGGGTTAGATTAGGGGTATGTGGGTGGTGGGTTGTAATGTTGGGGGGTGGTATTGTGTTTTTTTTCAGGCAAAAGAGCAGTTTTCTTTGGGGCATGCCCCACAAAAGGCCCTTTTAAGGGCTGGTAAGGTAAAAGAGCTTTGAACTTTTTTTAATTTAGAATAGGGTAGGGAATTTTTTTTATTTTGGGGGGCTTTATTATTTTATTAGGGGGCTTAGAATAGGTGTAATTAGCTTAAAAATCTTGTAATCTTTTTTTTTATTTTTTTATAATTTAGTGTTTGTTTTTTGTAATTTAGTGTAGTTTATTTAATTGTATTTTTAGATAGATATTTGTAGTTTATTTAATTTATTGATAGTGTAGGTGTATTTGTAACTTAGGTTAGGATTTATTTTACAGGTAATTGGGTAATTATTTTAACTAGGTAGCTATTAAATTGTTAATAACTATTTAATAGCTATTATACCTAGTTAAAATAATTAACAATTTACCTGTAAAATAAATATAAACCCTAACATAGCTACAATGTAATTATTAATTATATTGTAGCTATCTTAGGGTTTATTTTATAGGTAAGTATTTAGATTTAAATAGGAATATTTTAGTTTATAATATGAATTAGATTTATTTAATAAGAATTTAGTTAGGGGTGTTAGGGTTAGATAGAGTTAATATAGTTAATATAAATACTATAGTAACTATATTAACTATATTAACCCTAATATAATTAGGGTTAATATAGTTAATGTATATAATGTAATAACTATATTAATTATAATATACTTAGGGTTAATATAGATAATATAGCTGGCGGCGGGGTAGGTAGATTAAATTAGGGGTTAATAATTTTAATATAGATGGCGGCAGTGTAAGGGGCTTACATTAGGGGTTAATACTATTAATATAGGTGGCGGCGGTGTAGGGAGGGCTGGTTATAGGGCAAAAGAGCTGTTTACTTTGGGGCAAAGCCCCGCAAAAGGCCCTTTTAAGGGCTGGTAATAGAGATAATTATTTTAGGGGGATTAGATTAGGGGTTAATAATATTAATATAGCTGGCGGCGGTATAGGGGGATTAGATTAGGGGTTAATTTTTATATAGGTGGCGGCGGTGTAAGGGGTCAGATTAGGGGATAGATAAGGTAGATGGGGGCGGTGTAAGGGGTTCACATTAGGGGATAGATCAGGTAGATGGCGGCGGTTTTATGGGTTCACATTAGGGGATAGATCAGTTAGATGGTGGCGGTTTTAGGGGCTCACAGTAGGGGGTTAGTTTATGTAGATGGCGGCGGTTTAGGGGTTAAATACTTTATTAGGGATTGCGGCGGGGCATCGCAGTTGACAGGTAGATAGACATTGCGCATGCGTTAGGTTTATTTAGCAGCTAGTTTAGAGAGTTACGGGGCTCCAATAGTCAGTGTAAGGCTTCTTACGGCTGCTTTTTGTGGCGACGTGAAAATGGAGTAAGATTTCTCCATTTTCGCCACGTAAGTCCTTACGCTGTATATTGGATACCAAACTGTGCTGGTTTGGTATACCTGCCTATGGCCCAAAAAACTACGGGCGACGGCAGAAATATACGCGAGTAACTTCTAGGTTACACCGTATATGTGATACCAAACCAGTGCAAATATTGGCGTCGCCAGCTTTTGCGGGCGACGATTTTTATAATAATATTATTGCACTTATTTTAGTGTAAGCTCGGCAGGGACATCAGAGCTTTTTTAGAAAGCAGTCATTTCCATCTATGGCTAGGCTCCGCCCCCCCATATCTCTAGATTTTTTATATTAGAAGTAAAATTGGAAATATTTTTTTAATAGGACCATTAACTCTGCATTTTAATAACGGATACAAAAATTCATTATTAAGAGTGAAACATTATTGCAATATAAATTAATTATGTATATTACTTTCTTTTGCTGTAAAATGCATCTGACAATTGGACTTTCTCCACTTTCTCCCAGGGAGGCTTGTGTTAAAAGTTTTAGCTAATTTATCTGTAAACTTTTGTTTACCCCCCACCTCACAATCTCTGTACTAGTTTGCTTCTTTACGGTGAATTATGAGTATTCCTTTAACAATCAAGATAGGAAAATTATTCTTTGCAAAAGCAATAGTTAAGGTGCTAATATTATATATATATATATATATATATATATATATATATATATATATGTTGCTATTACATAAATATTAAAAATGTTTACTAATTGACTAAATTGAATCTGTGCTAAACCACCTTAAGGGAAGAGAACAGGACAGGCTACCCCAGTCTCTTCCTTAATAGAGTTAATTAGAGATGTCGCAAACATAAAATTTTGCGATTGCGAACCGCGAACGTGAACTTCCGCAAAAGTTCGCGAACGGGCGAACCGGGCGAACCGCCATTGACTTCAATAGGCAGGCGAATTTTGAAACCCACAGGGACTCTTTCTGGCCACAATAGTGATGGAAAAGTTGTTTCAAGGGGACCTACACCTGGACTGTGGCATGCCGGAGGGGGATCCATGGCAAAACTCCCACGGAAAATTACATAGTTGATGCAGAGTCTGGTTTTAATCAATAAAGGGCATAAATCACCTAACATTCCTAAATTGTTTGGAATAACATGCTTTAAAACATCAGGTATGATGTTGTATCGATCAGGTAGTGTAAGGGTTACGCCCGCTTCACAGTGACAGACCAAACTCCCCGTTTAACGCACCGCAAACAACCGCAAACAGTCCATTTGCACAACCGCAAACTCCCCATTTGCAAAAGGTTGGATACCAAGCTAGCCATGCCCCGTTCCTTGTCCTCACTGATGTCATTGAAGGTCTCTTCCTCCACCCAGCCACGTTCAACACCAAGGGTCCCCGAAAGGTGACAACAAGCGCCCTGGGACGCCTGCTGTGTTTGGTCTTCCACCTCCTCAAAGCCACCTTCCTCCTCTGACTCCTCTTCTTCAGACTCCTCTCTCTGAATTGCCTCTCTCTGCATTATTATGAGGTGTGTTAAGTAGTACTATTCCTATCAGTTTAATCCCTGTTACGTCCCCTATCAGGGGACGTGTATATGGCATGGATTTTAGGAACTGGGAGATGGAAAAAGATGCTTGGTCGGTCCTCCTACTTGAAATTTGGGGCACTGCGCGTGCAATCTACTGTGCCACCAGATATGAGTGGTGTGTTAAGTAGTACTATTCTTATCAGTTTAATCCCTGTTATGTCCCCTATCAGGGGACATGTATATGGCATGGATTTTAGGAATCGGGAGATGGAAAAAGATGCTTGGTTGGTCCTCCTACTTCAAATTTGGGGCACTGCGCATGCAATCTAATGTGCCACCAGATAGGAGTGGTGTGTTAAGTAGTACTATTCTTATCAGTTTAATCCCTGTTACGTCCCCTATCAGGGGACGTGTATATGGCATGGATTTTAGGAACTGGGAGATGGAAAAAGATGCTTGGTCGGTCCTCCTACTTCCAATTTGGGGCACTGCACGTGCAATCTACTGTGCCACCAGATATGAGTGGTGTGTTAAGTAGTACTATTCTTATCAGTTTAATCCCTGTTACTTCACCTATCAGGGGACGTGTATATGGCATGGATTTTAGGAACCCGGGAGATGGAAAAAGATGCTTGGTCGGTCCTTCTACTTCAAATTTGGGGCACTGCGCGTGTAATCTACTGTGCCACCAGATATGAGTGGTGTGTTAAGTAGTACTATTCTTATCAGTTTAATCCCTGCTACGTCCCCTATCAGGGGACGTGTATATGGCATGGATTTTAGGTACCGGGAGATGGAAAAAGATGCTTGGTCGGTCCTCCTACTTCAAATTTGGGGCACTGCACGTGCAATCTACTGTGCCACCAGATATGAGTGGTGTGTTAAGTAGTACTATTCTTATCAGTTTAATCCCTGTTACGTCCCCTATCGGGATCCATCCCTCATTCATCTTAATAAAGGTGAGGTAATCTAGACTTTTTTGACCTAGGCGACTTCTCTTCTCAGTTACAATACCTCCTGCTGCACTGAAGGTCCTTTCTGACAGGACACTTGAAGTGGGGCAGGCCAGAAGTTCTATCGCAAATTGGGATAGCTCAGGCCACAGGTCAAGCCTGCACACCCAGTAGTCAAGGGGTTCATCACTCCTCAGAGTGTCGAGATCTGCAGTTAAGGCGAGGAAGTCTGCTACCTGTTGGTCGAGTCGTTCTCTGAGGGTGAACCCCGCAGGGCTGTGGCGATGCATAGGACTTAAAAAGCTCTGCATGTCCTCCATCAACAACATGTCTGTAAAGCGCCCTGTCCTTGCCGGCGTGGTCGTGGGAGGAGGCAGATTACTTTCACCTCTTCCCCTGTTAGATTCCTGTTGTGCTGTGACATCACCCTTATACGCTGTGTAAAGCATACTTTTTAATTTCTTTTGGAACTGCTGCATCCTTTCCGACTTGCGGTAATTCTGTAACATTTCAGGCACTTTATGCTTATACCGGGGGTCTAGTAGCTTGGACACCCAGTACAGGTCGTTCTCGTTCAGCTTTTTTATACGAGGGTCCCTCAACAGGCACGACAGCATGAAAGACCCCATTTGCACAAGGTTGGATGCCGAGCTACTCATGTCCCGTTCCTCATCCTCAGTGATGTCACTGAAGGTATCTTCTTCCCCCCAGCCATGTACAACACCACGGGTACCAGATAGGTGACAATGAGCACCCTGGGATGCCTGTTTTGGTTGGTCTTCCTCCTCCTCCTCCTCAAAGCCACATTCCTCCTCTGACTCCTCTTCCTCACAATCTTCTTCCAGCGTTGCCGCTGGTCCAGCAAGCGATGTTGATAAGGTTGTTTCTGGTGGTGATGGTGACCACAACTCTTCCTCTTCTTCTTCACGCTCATCTACAGCCTGATCCAGCACTCTTCGCAGGGCACGCTCCAGGAAGAAAACAAATGGTATGATGTCGCTGATGGTGCCTTCGGTGCGACTGTCTAGGTTTGTCACCTCCTCAAAAGGACGCATGAGCCTACATGCATTGCGCATGCGCGTCCAGTAACGTGGCAAAAAAAATCCCAGCTCCGCAGAGGCTGTCCTAGCACCCCGGTCATACAAATAGTCGTTAACGGCTTTTTCTTGTTGGAGCAGGCGGTCGAACATTAGGAGTGTTTAATTCCAAAGTGTCGGGCTGTCGCAAATCAAGCGCCTCACTGGCATGTTGTTTCGCCGCTGGATATCTGAAAAGTGCGCCATGGCCGTTTAGGAACACCTGAAATGGCCACACACCTTCTTGGCCTCCTTCAGGACGTCCTGTAAGCCTGGGTACAAAGCATTGTACGATCAGATTACACACATGTGCCATGCACGGCACATGTGTCAACTTGCCCAAATTCAATGCCTCCACCAAATTTCTTCCGTTGTCAGAAACCACTTTGCCGATCTCCAGTTGGTGCGGAGTCAGCCACTGATCCACCTGTGCGTTCAGGGCGGACAGGAGTGCTTGTCCGGTGTGACTCTCTGCTTTCTGGCAAGTCAACCCCAAGACGGCGTGACACTGCCATATCCGGTATGTGTAATAGTACCTGGGGAGCTGGGGGGGTGCCGTTGATGTGGAGCAAGATGCAGCAGCAGAAGAGGAATCAGCCAAGGAGGTTATGGAAGAGGATGGAGTAGGAGTAGTAGAGGAGGTGGCAGCAGGCCTGCCTGCAAGTCATGGCTGTGTCACCAACTCCTCTGCAGAGCCACGCATTCCATGCTTAGCAGCCGTCAGCAGGTTTACCCAATGCGCAGTGTAGGTGATATACCTGCCCTGACCATGCTTTGCAGACCAGGTATCAGTGGTCAGATGGACCCTTGCCCCAACACTGTGTGCCAGACATGCCATTACTTCCTTTTGCACAATCGAGTACAGGTTGGGGATTGCCTTTTGTGCAAAGAATATTCGGCCGGGTACCTTCCACTGCGGTGCCCAATAGCTACAACTTTTTTGAACGTCTCAGACTCCACCAGCTTGTATGGTAAAAGCTGGTGGGCTAAGAGTTCAGACAAGCCAGCTGTCAGACGCCGGGCAAGGGGGTGACTTTGTGACATTGGCTTCTTACGCTCAAACATGTCCTTGACAGACACCTGACTGTGGGCTGATGACCAGGAACTGCTCAAGGCGAGAGATGGAGTGGCGGATGGTTAAGAGGGGGCAAGGAGGACAGCAGTGGCTGATGTGGCTGAAGATGCTGGACCAGGAGGAGGATGGCGGCTTTGAGTTTGTGTGCTGCTTGTACTCATGTGTTGATCCCATAGGCGTTTGTGATGTGCGATCATGTGCCTTCGCAAAGCAGTTGTACCTAGGTGGGTGTTGGACTTCCCACGGCTCAGTTTCTTTTGGCACAGGTTGCAAATGGCATCGCTGTTGTCAGAGACAGACACACAAAAAAAATGCCACACTGCTGAGCTCTGCGATGACGGCATTCTGGTGGTGGCAACAGCATGCGTTGATTGACATGCTGTCTGGCTGACCCCGGGTGCCGATGCATGCTGTCTGACTGTGCCACTAGCTCCTTGCAACGACCTCCCCCTGCTTCCAACTCGTCTCCTCCTCCACCTCTCTGTCTCCCCAACTGAACTTTCCACCTGTTCTTCTTCCCTTCTAGCGGGCACCCACGTGACATCCACGGATGCATCATCATCATCAACCGCTTCACTTGTATCTGACAACTCAACAAAGGAAGCAGCTGCGAGTACAACATCATCATCACACCGTACGTCCATGTCTGTAATGCTGCCTGACTGAGACATATCACTGTTATCTACATCCTCTGTCAATGATGGTTGCGCATCACTCATTTCTTCAAACTGATGTGTAAATAACTACTCTGACAGATCAAGTGAAGCGGCTGTGGTGCTAGTGTTGGTGGTGGTGGCAGGCGGGCGAGTGGTAACTTGAGAGGTGCCCGAAGCTAAGCTGGAGGAGGATGGTGCGTCAAGGTTCCGAGCGGAATCTGTAGAAAATTGGGTGTCCTGTGTTAGCCAGTCAACTATGTCCTCAGAACTTTTTGAGTTCATGGTACGTGGCCTCTGAACACTGGGCATTATTCTAGGGCCAAAGGGAATCACAGCACCATGACTACAACAGCACCTGTGGGGTGGCATGCTTCTGCCCGTCATTTTTTTTTAAATGTACACTTACACTACTATTAAACAAGATATGAGTGGTGGCACTGGGCAAGTGGGCACAGTATACGCTCTGAGCCTAAGACAAAAAAGCAAACTGATGTTTCACAGTCCAAAAAGTTTTTTTTTTTTAAATGTACACTTACACTACTATTAAACAAGATATGAGTGGTGGCACTGGGCAAGTGGGCACAGTTTATGCTGTGACCCTGACACAAAAAAAGCAGACTGATGTTTCACAGTCAAAAAAGTTTTTTTTTTTTTTTAAATGTACACTTACACTACTATTAAACAAGATATGAGTGGTGGCACTGGGCAAGTGGGCACAGTATACGCTGTGAGCCTGACACAAAAAAGCAGACTGATGTTTCACAGTCAAAAAAGTTTTTTTTTTTAAATGTACACTTACACTACTATTAAACAAGATATGAGTGGTGGCACTGGGCAAGTGGGCACAGTATACGCTGTGAGCCTGACACAAAAAAGCAGACTGATGTTTCACAGTCCAGAAAGTTTTTTTTTTTTTTTAAATGTACACTTACACTACTATTAAACAAGATATGAGTGGTGGCACTGGGCAAGTGGGCACAGTATACGCTGTGATCCTGACACAAAAAAGCAGACTGATGTTTCACAGTCAAAAAAGTTTTTTTTTTTAAATGTACACTACTATTAAACAAGATTTGAGTGGTGGCACTGGGCAAGTGGGCACAGTATACGCTGTGAGCCTGACACACATGCTGGCAGGCAGGCAACTGCAATTAGATTACCCAAGCAGACTGATGTTTCACAGTCAAAAAAGTTTTTTTTTAAATTTACACTACTGTTACACCAGATATGAGTGGTGGCACTGGGCAAGTGGGCACAGTATACGCTGTGAGCCTATTAATCAGCAGCAGCTACACTGTGCCTCCTCTCTCTAAGAATGCAGCTTCCGAATAAATCTAAAATGGATGCTGTCCAGGAGGTAGGAGGGTCTGGGAGGGAGGGTCTGCTGCTGATTGGCTGGAATGTGCCTGCTGACTGTGAGGTACAGGGTCAAAGTATTACTCAATGATGATGAATAGGGGGCAGATCGAACATCGCATATGTGCGCCCGCCGCTGCGAACGCGAACAAGCTATGTTCGCTGGGAACTATTCGTGAGCGAACTATTCGCGACATCACTAGAGTTAATGTTATATCTGTATATCAGTTTATGATTGGTTAGTAATGGTTCTTCTGTTCTGGGGGAAAAATTTGAAAATAGAAAAAAACATAAAATAATATGCGCATTTGACAAAATAACGCTGCAATATTCATTGTAAAAATATTTTCAGATATTAAGGTACATATTTTTGCAGCTTGCAATTTGTGTTTAATGTCCCTTTAATTGTACACACTGGGTACTATTTATAATCGTACAGACTGACAATGTTCTCCAACAGTGGGATAACAGTGAGCAGGCAACAATGCCTCCTGCTCTCACACAATGAATTACACCAGAGCAGGAGCTGTCAATTACCCTGGTAAGATTAGGGTGTTTATAATCCACTATCACTGAGCTGTCAGAGAGGTTAATAAAACAATGGTCTTAAGATCACCACATCTTAATTATCAGTTGCAGACCTTGCTCACTTAAAGCTGTACCTCAAGGGCTCTGAAATTATATAAATATATATTTACCATAAATTGCTATGTGTGTTGTTGTTGTTTTTTTATTGTTAAATAATATGAAATCTCCCCTGTTAAGGCAGGTTCATTAAAAAGTCTGTTTGAAGTCAGATTGGATAGAGCAATGTGAACAGGCAGAAACTACCCACGTAGAGGTTTAGAGAGCAATTAAAGCTGAAAAAGAAATGACCATGAAAAGTAAGAATAAATGTAGCCTCTGCTTTAATGCAAAATACTTTAAATAGTTTCCCCATAGTGTACAATTTTTGATTAACACCCTGGAATAATGACTCAATTTTCATACTGAAATATATTGAGTCATATTATTGAATTATCATATTATAATACCATTATAATTATAATTCAATATTATATTGTAATATTATTGAATTATAGTTTGCAATTACAAGGCTTGCATCAAAAAAGGAGGCTTAGAAAGGATTTATTATAATTGTGAGATACAGCAAGCCAACAACTGTTACATAAAAAGGAAGTTAAAATCATGATTGCATTTACAGATGTGTAATCCTTCAATTAACCACACAATATTTTTCAAGTCAGCATACGCAACTCTCAAGCAATAAAAATACAGACATTATCACTAATGTCTTTGCAGATTAATCTTTATAACATTGTTATCTAATCAGATGTAATGGTATCTCCTGAGTCATTTCATCAGATATAAGGAAAGGAATAGAAAGCTAAACTAAATGGGCAATCATTTTCTTAAACAGAAGGAAAAGACATATGCTGAATGATTAATTTACCAATAATAAATGTAGAAAGGTGAACTGCAGATAGAGCTCAAATCAATAGCCCCTACATACGCATGCACAGCAGGGTATGCATCTAGGTATTTTTCTAACAAAAATAGATCATTTTCATTAATAAAGGTAAAACATATTAGGTATGAACCCTATTTTCTTAACCCTTTGACGAGTAGCGGCTCTCCCTGTACATCCATGGTTTTTAAATGGGGCATGCTGTTTTAAGAGTGTGTTCTCGCCACCAGTGGTGAAACTGCACTATTCTAGGAGGCCTGCTGGTGGGAGGTTGTAATAGTGCAGAATTAAGGCCCGAAATACCCATAACAACCAGCGACGTACAAGATACCTTGTGGTCGTTAAGGGGTTAATGACTGTCTGCCATTGATTTTATGTGCAGAAGTTTACAAGCCACATTCTAGCACTCATTTAGAACATTCCAGGCAGCATCTAGGGATGAAACATTGTGCATTTTTACATTTTCCATTTCCAAATGTTCCCAAAGATGTGTAGGTGGTTTGAAGTATAATGAAGCCATGAAAATGATCACTTATTGTGCTTCAGTGAACTTTAGATATACCAGAATAGGTTTTACACACTTTATGTGAGGAGATGGCAGCACCAGACACTAACACCAAACACCTTGAGTGTAATAAAAAATTCCTAATTTTGATTTGTCGGTGAAAATGACATTTTCCCCCATTATCCGATGTTACATTTCAGTATTATTTGACCCATGATAAATGTTTAAGGTTTGTTTTTTTCAAGCAAAGAAGGGGTTTAGAGACAGCTACTCTCCCATGAAGACTATGATTTGATGTCATCTCTTGACTGCTTACTGAGGTACGATGTTTCTGGTTCAGCTGGGCTTGGATTGTGACAGCAGTTGCTTTTCTATTTCATAATGATATTAGCTTAGTCTTTGGATGAAATGCTCACTTTAGGTCTGCCTGGTATTTGCTTGGAAGAACATCATTTGGTTTTAAAAATATATTCAGTGTGAATTGTTTTACCATAAAAGATATTCAACTTAGCTGCACCAGGAGAACAACTTATTCCTAAACTACTTCCATTCAAACTGATCCCTTGACTTTACAAAAGCTTTTTCAAATAATGTTTCTTCTTCAAAGAACCTGACAAGCTATGATTCACGCAAGAAAAATTGATAGAGATGATCTCCTGTTCAAGAGGACTAAACAAACAAAGTCAGTAATACGATTAACCACGACTTATAATTGTCATTGGCAAACCATTAAGTCAGTTCTTAATAAGCATTGGCCAATCCTTTTAAGTGATGGCAACATTGCTGAAGAAGTTGGGACTTATCCCAGCCTTACAGCAAAAAGAGCAAAAAATCTCAAAGATAACCTGGTCTCGAGCCAATTTAAACCCTAATGGCAACTTTCCTTGTGGAAAGTGCGTGACATGTGATTTTATGAAAAGGACCAAGACATTTTCTGGCAATAGTAAAAAATCTTTTCAGATTAATTACTTCTTCAATTGCAATACGGAGGGGGTTGTGTATCTCCTGGAATGTTCTTGCCCGGCGTTTTACGTGGACAAAACGAAACGTATCTTTAAAGATCGTATAAAGGAACACAGGGATGATATAAAAGGTAAAATACAATCTAGCAGCATTGCGAGACATTATCAAGCTGTACATAACAGCAACCCAGGTTGTCTACGCTTTACAGGTATAGACAAAGGTATTGTGCATGGAAGAGGGGGGGACGATAAATGTCTGCTCCAAAAAGAGTGTAAGTGGATATTTACTTTGAACACTCTTTCGCCAGTTGGTCTTAATGAAAAGTTGGATATGGCTGGTTTCATCTAAAAAAGCCCCTTTCTATTATAATATTCATGTATATTAGAGTATTTGGATGTTATTAAAATGAATAGCTTTCTAACATCATTACTTGCTCCCTGAGTTTCTAACTTTAGTTTCAATTTTAATTAAAGACTACTTATTTCATTCTTTTGCTTATCTTTTGTTTTTCATTTTCATTTTTTTTTTCATTTGCAATTATGAACGTCATTAACCAATTTGACTTATGATGTCTCATCAACTTTTTTGCTAGTTACTTCCTTCTTCTTTAGAATTAGTTAGGTTTGGTAAGTATGTTACACATTGTTTAGCATCAAGATTAAGGTACATAATTGGTTAAAACTGTGAGGAGTCTTTGTGGATATATTCCCTCCCAGCAGGGCTAAGATCCATCCGCCCTGAGGAAGCCCCGTCATTTGGCATTGTGGGTGAAATGATCAGGATCGTAGGCATTGGATCACAGACGCACATGTGACCAACCAGGAAGTAAGCACACAGTCCTACCACACTGCAGTCTCAGCGTGCAGCATTCAACTGGCTCAGCAAACTGTTTCATGGGACTCAATTACAAGGCAGTATTTCAGGAAGCAACTGGTAACAAACAGCGGACCTCAATTGTGGACACCTCCAGAATCAGATAAGTGCATGCTTATGGTTTAACATAGGAATATAGCTGCTTTCACTTGCAATATGGGGGGTTAGCCTGGACTGACTCCCACTGCTCATTTGGCTTGTTTGCTGTTTTCACACAACATCTTCAGCAATAAGAAGTACTATGCTTTACTAATACGCATGGAGCTTTGGCAGCACTTATCCCATTTTGCATACCTTGGACTTATGCTAAGTCTGGTTGAAGACAATACCGCTATATGTGGAAAATCATCCTGGTGTGATTTGGTTGTTTTCTTCAGCAATACACTCTTGTGAGAATTTTATCTCAATATATGCAGGCATCTCTATGTAACTGCTGTGTCTCTATGTAACTGCTGTACTGAGGCAATTCATTATGGAGAATGTATTACTATGTTCCACTATCTATCTTATTGCTAATAACCATTGCAATAGTTATTCTTCATACTTGTATGTAACTCACTATCTATCTTATTGCTAATAACCATTGCAATAGCTATTCTTCTTTACAAAGCACCTATCACTGCTTAGATCCCTAAAAATGTACCTGTCCGGTTATTATCCCTTGTATTGACTTGGGTACCGTGTACAGCTTGGGTGTAGCAGTGTACTAGGTGTCTTTGGATTGTATTTTTGCCAATATTATGATTATGATGTGCACATCTTCAGGGTTTTAATTGGCCACATGTACTATATTGTTTGTTCAACATACTTTACTTTGTGTTGCTAACATATACCCAAGGCCAGCGCACAACTGGCCTATGGCTATGTTTGGACACTTAGGATTTACTTCTTTCTGTACTATTAATAAATTATTTTTTGTTCTCTGTGATTGTACTGGTCAGAGATTCATTCCATTTGTTTAATTTAGCTACACTTTTGAGCTATTTTTTATAAAAAAAAAGAGTGCTTGATTCCCTATCTATACAGGGCCTTAAGAAATTTTTGATGGTCCTTGTTCTCCTCTTGTAGTTTGTTGAAGAATATATATATATATATACACATATGTATTTGTGTATTTATATGTGTATATATGTATTTACAGACATTTATATACATATAAACACATAAATACATATGTACACATATATAGACAGATATATAAGTGCATTGGAGTCCTTTGCAATTCAGTAGATAAAAACATCAAAATCCATATTTATGCAATATTCAATTTTAATAAAGTATTATAGTGTATTTTAACCATAAATATTTCTCATTTCAATGTTCTGCACATATAAGAATATGTTCTATGTATTTTTATATAGATATTCCTATATCTTTATATATCTATACCTTTATATAAAATTATATATATATATATATATATATATATATATATATATATATATATATATATATATATATATATATATATATATATATATAAGTCAGAGATACCAGCACTCTCTATATTAAGTATCAGGCCGGGGTGCACTCAAGCATATCCATAGAAGTAATAGTTCAAAGGAGGCACTCACCTTGTTGCAAAAAGTGTTTAATTAAGTGTGAACATTTTCAGGATATAATTCCCGTCCTCAAACTCCTGAAAAAAATCAAAGCAGCACTATAGCCAAATCTTTTTACCTGGCTGTGTGCTCGTCACAATGGGGTATCAGCAGGACCCCAATAGATACAGTCCATATGTAGAAAGTAACAGCACCACAGCACACCAGTATTCTTAAAGGTGAATTATTTCTTTATTGGTGATATCATAACCATAAAGCAGCAACGTTTCAGACCTACATGGTCCTTATTCATGCATAGTTTAAAAACATTAAAACACACATTTAAAAAGGGTGATTAAACCAATCAGGTTTCAGCTCACATTACTAATTGATTTAACGCATACCTGTCCAGGTATGACAACTGAAATATTTACTTTTTTTATTAGCGGCCTCTAGTGGTGCCATTCTGAATGTCACCCCAGTTCAGTATAAAAATCTATAAAAACAAGTATAGATCATAGTCCCTATTCAGACCAAAAGGATATAAAGTATTTAATTTCTTAATCCACCAGACCTCTTTTTGTTTTAATTAAAGTTCTCTATAGCCTCCTCTCCTATGTATAGGAATATGATCAATTACTTGGAAGCGCAACTGACTAACTGTATGTCCCATTTGAGGAAAATGTGCAGATACCGGCATAAGGCATCTATAAAATCTAAAGATATGTCTTTACCGGTATCTGCACATTTTACTCAAATGGGACATACAGTTAATACTACTATGTTTAACAAAACCTGGTGCAACCCTTTAAAGAAATGTTTTATAGAAAGACATAGAAAGAATAAAGTGGCATACATTACTGTCACTTTAAAGAAAGGGATTTCTGCACACAGAATCCTTAATCAAATTGTAATTTATTAAGTTGCGATTATAAAAACATGTCATTGACCGGGTAGTGTCCAGTGTCCTGAACAAACCAACAAAAAACATACAACATCTAACAAAAAAACCTAAAACCTAAATAAAGCAAGAAAAACCTTTATGCATATAAACATATACAAAGTACACATAGAGTCCTTAAAGCGAGGATCAAAAGCATCCGGCTATATATCACTAGTCAGAGTTACTCACACACTCCACAGAGGATATTGAAGGCTTGCAAGCTTGGGATCCGGAGGAATACCTTTGTTTGCGGCAGTGTTTAAACCAACCGCCATTCAGCTTAAGCTCTCAGACATGCCGATACCTTAGATGATGTCATTAGGGGGCAGGTTAGTGATCTTACACACCTCTCCTCTGGTTGGTTAGATTCCAGAAAATCTTTGTCTCATAAGCTGTCATGCCTGTCAAGTGTAAGGCTTGTATAGCAGCTTCTATGTGGTTAACTTCCAGTGGGAAAATACCAATACAGCAAAGTCCCATAAACACAGTTCTGTGCACACACACCAGCTAGGGTACGTGCGATCCAAACCCCTCATTCAGGGTGTACCACGAATGTCCGGAAACTCCTCCTACTGGTTGTTTGTTTGCTGAAAGATCCACATATAGCAGATAATGGGTTTATCTTGCAAAAAAGGTTAGATTCATAGCAAAGTATCCAAAAGCCACATTGTTTCAAATGGTATAACACACTGAGTGCCAACGTCACGTACGTTTCACCCCACCATAGACTTGTGTGTCAGGGGCTTCATCAAGGCATAATTAATCTCCCAGAACCACCTCTTTTTATAGCCCAGAAGGAGGGGGAGAAGGGGCAAAAAGAAAAGAGTTACCTGGGTCACAGATGAGGGAAAGATACTATCAGACAAGACAAACGAGAGGGAGGGGAGAGCAGTATGGCCAGTACAGGGGGAGGCCTCGGGGAATGGGGACTCGCAGGGGTTACTAGATAACCCAAAATATGAAGAACTACAGGTGGTTAATATTGATCTCCTAAAAAAAGGATTATCCTTTTGCCCCTCAGCCAACTTAGACAAATTTGAGGTCATAAAAGACCTCCATTTATTTGCAAGGAAGATAGTCTTGTCTCAAGTAATGAAAGGATCGGACCTTGCTGCCCCTAGTGCAATTACAGATGATGAAGAGACAATTAGAATTCTTGAGTCTCTCCTTGCTGATAATGAGCAAGGGGGGACTCATGATCACACTTTGCAAGAAAAGGTGAAAATGTTTAAACCAAAGTCATCATAAATGCCATCTCTGTCACTGGTTCCAACTGTCAATATTTTTGTGAAACAGGTTGAAAAAGAGATTCAATCTCTTGGTGAAAAACAGGGGTATGACAATTTGAAACCATGTGAGAGAGGTGCTTTAAAAGAGTTAAACAATGCTAAAAATGTTATAATGAAGCCAGCGGACAAGAGTGGCAATCTTGTCCTTATGGATGAGTGTCTCTATGTAAAGGAAGTTAAGCGCCAACTAAATGATAAACATCAATATGAGAAGCTAGATGTGAATCACCTGGAAAAAATAAAAAACTCCTTATTTAGAATATTAAATGATGCCAAAAGTCGTGGCATAATAACCCCCAAAGAGTTTCTTTATTTGTATCCTGAACACCCAGTGATGCCAGTATTCTATGTTCTTTCAAAATTGCACAAGAATATGAAATGGCCTCCTGGCAGGCCAATTGTCTCCGAGATTGGAAGTGTCGCTGAAAGAATTGGCGAATATGTAGATCTACTTCTACGCCCTTTTTTAGTGATACTTCCCACAGAACTGTGTTTATGGGACTTTGCTGTATTGGTATTTTCCCACTGGAAGTTAACCACATAGAAGCTGCTATACAAGCCTTACACTTGACAGGCATGACAGCTTATGAGATGAAGATTTTCTGGAATCTAACCAACCAGAGGAGAGGTGTATAAGATCGCTAACCTGCCCCCTCATGACGTCATCTAAGGTATCAGCATGTCTGAGAGCTTAAGCTGAATGGCGGTTGATTTAAATTCTGCCGCAAACAGAGGTATACCTCCGGATCCCAAGCTTGCAAGCCTTCAATATCATTTGTGGACTGTGTGAGTAACTCTGACTAGTGATATATAGCCAGATGCTTTTGATCCTCGCTTTAAGGACTCTATGTGTACTTTGTATATGTTTATATGCATAAAGGTTTTTCTTGCTTTATTTAGGTTTTAGGTTTTTTTGTTAGATATTGTATGTTTTTTGTTGGTTTGTTCAGGACACTGGACACTACCCGGTCAATGACATGTTTTTTTTGCAACGTAATAAATTACAATTTGATTAAGGATTCTGTGTGCAGTAATCCCTTTCTTTAAAGTGACAGTAATGTATGCCACTTGATTCTTTCTATGTCTTTCTATAAAAAATGTATATGAATATATACATATATATTTATGTGTTAATATGTGTATGTACACATATTAACACATACATATATATGTATATAATCATATACATATATACTGTATCTACATTGCGGTCTATTGGAACACACACTTTTTTTAACACCCCACTCCCACCAACTTTAAAGCCCCAAAACTGCTTATTGCAGTTTTTTTTTAAGTAAAATTTGCCCGTGTGCGGGAGTGCAATAATTTAGAGCTCCAATTGTAATCTAGCCCAGTATTAAAAGCAAAAAGCATGAGATAATGTATATCTAATTTGCATGTCTTATCCAGAGTTCTCTGGTGCATTGATAGTAGAGTTCTTATTTAAAATGGAAGTTTTAATTTTTTCCATATGCAGTGTATTATATGCTTACTCTCACTTATAGTATGCTTAGGTTACTATTACAGTATTATTAATGGGGTGATAGCTTCTTTTAGAAGGAGAGATAGACAGCTTAGTACCATTTTTATTTCCAATCAATATAAGGAGTTTTGACTTAAATAATATTTTAGAATAACTCCTTGCTATCCTTAACACTATTGTCCAGCTTGCTGTTATAACCCTTATTGCACGGTACTAAGTCCTTTATCCTATTCATGTAATTTAGTATTTGAATTCCCTTTTCAGATTACTAGTTTTATTTGCATATAAAATGCAGCCATCTTTTCTAGTATCAGTGTTTAAGCAAGTATAGGCATATGTCTTGCCACCCATCAACTCTACAGCTATGCTTTAAATTATTGGAGGGTATCAATCATTTTCTCTTACATGACCATCCCACCCAGATATTTTAAGATTTGGGCTTTCTCAGGCAGCATATATGTTAATAGGAGCCATCCCATTTAAGGTATCCTCTATAGCTGTTACATTGGCCTGTACTCAGTTCATAATTATGGAATATATTTTGCTATTTGGCCTCCCTTATGTATTAATATATCTTTGTGTTAACTCCAGAGTTTGTTATTTCTATACACTTATCTAATATATTTTTCATATTTTTATTCTTCTGAGCAACAATATGTCCTATGTCCCATGGGGTGGTTCTTCCCCCTCCCCCTATTTTTGTATTTGTTTGAGTTCTTACCTATATTGGTTAATATGTTTTGATATGAAGGAGTTGAGCTCTAACAAGATTTTATGTAGGAATTGATTAACAAATGTGGGCATTGTTAACATTGTTATGTTACATTTGCTGGGTACAGTTATTCATATGTCCTTATACTATTCACATTCCTGGGTCTGAAAGGGGCCATCTTTGCTTTATCCCCCCACATTTCCCCTTACCACAATGATGACATTTAGAGTGGTCCACGAGAAGTAAGTATTTATTATTAGGGGAAATTGTTTCACTTTCTTTTTGTTTTTCTTTTGGAAGTTAATTACACATATCTTTATTACACAAATATGTGTTTATCTGAGTGCCTACTTTAGTAACATAAAAAGAGAAGTTTACCTGAGAACTTATTATGTAAGAGCATTCTATGAAGTTTCACTTATGCAGAATACGCTGGAGTGAATTTTTAGGCGCTATCTTATAACCAGGGGTATCACTTGACACTCAACCTGCATAGCTAGCATCCCCAAATAGCATTGAAATTTCCCTGCTCTGTACACTCTCCACAGTGAAGCATAACATGGTAACAGCACAAGTATCTCTGGGTGGCCTCTGATCACTTTAAGAACAGTCTTTGTCCTCTTAGAGCTCCACCTCCCTTAGACACTCTGCTTCAATACCATAGTTCATTTGCAGTAGGGATGCTTTGCACCTGAGAAAGAGTCTATCTGTAGATACATGCTGGAAATATGGTGGTTTGTTCATACGGTAGACAAGTGAAACAGGTGGATCCTCATAACAACAGACACTCAAGTCAGAAGGAGTCTAATATGGAAACAAACAGCACAAGATGAGCACGCACCCTGATACAATCATAATTATGCCCAACAAAACTTGTTTCACTTTTTTTGTAAGCATCACAATTTCATTTAATAGCTTAAATTATACTATGTCATCCTATGTCATTTAAAACAGTAAAACATTGTGGATATATAATATAAGATACATACATGTATTATGCTTTTACAGAGAATAACTCACAGCTTCTCTATACAATTTAAATGATACCTTAAACATGAATACTAAGCAAGTAAAAACTGCTAGACTTCATCAAGAGACTGTATGGCTTTGCTAAGGGGCATATTTATCATTGTGAGAGTGGACATGATACGAAGTAGCGTATCATGTCCACCGCACATCCATAAATGCCATGTGACACCAGAATTGTTATCTTATAACCGGGGGTATCACTTCACACTTAGCAGTATTCTACACCTTCACCTGGAACTGTTCTGTTTATTATAAGGTATCACAGACTTTTATAGACAATGGTTACAGAATATGGGGTTAAACAATGACGTAATCATAATCACACCATTTCACACAGTATGCTTAGAACAAAGAACTTCATTAAAAATAAGAAATAAAACAGAGTTGTACTGAGAAACAAAGAGTTTTAGATACCGGTGTATTTGGGCGCATCGCCATGATATAGCAAGGCCATTGGACAAATTATTGAGATAACGTGTTCAGCTTCATATTTTTCTCACATCATAATAACTACCTTATAATGAAATAGAATAAACTCATCTTAAAATGGAGTCTAAAACAAAATGTATTACAAAATGGCATCATTATGGTTGTATATTCTTACATACATGATGAAAACCTTGTTAAATGACTAACTAATGTATAACACTAATCTATGAGATATGACTCTGTACACAGATTTTGTACCAAACTTTATTTTCTTTACTTTCATCATTTGTAATGCTTTACAACTGTTGTACATCTATATTATCTTTTTGAAAAATGTAATAAAAATTAATAAACTAAAAAAAAAGAGGTTTACTTTATGAGACCCATGAGTAGTCTCTTTACTTTAGGTTACTTTCTGTTGCTATAATAGATCCATGTGTTTTAGAGGTCCAAAAGTGGTCTCTTGGGCAATTTAGAAAGTATAATTTAATTGGCATGCTAATTTTTTGTTATTGCAATTTTTCTGTGGTTTATTCTCTGTAACATTTTGTCACTAGGTACATTTATTGTTGTTTTGCTGGTTACAAAGGAGCATTGTAACCATTATATTGATGTATTTGATACATATTTGTATACCTATTATCCTACAGATTTTTATTGTCTGTATGTCTGCTATTAAACCTAAAAAATCCCCAAAGTTTTCTTCTGAGTGAAGAACAATGCTGTTTTGAGTATTTCTTAACATACCTTTGTCTTTGGCTTAACTCACCTTCTGGTTAACGCACAAGTGAGAGTCAGAACCGACTTTTGTTGCATTCCTGAAATAAGTCTATGTGGTGAGGAAGTTAGTGTGGCCACACTGCCCGACCTCCAGATGTTACTGCGTCTGAGGCTTTGCTCAATGAAAACTTTTTACTTTCAATTTGTAACATGAGCGCAATAAAAGGAGCACAATCGATTTAAATTGAGTGTTGTTGGTGCTCAATAGAGCTAATATCTTTGTGCTCCTTCCTTTTTTTTACCTCCGTAGGTCTTCACACTACACACAGATCAGTATAAAATCAAAACTTCTGGATATCTCTCTATATTACATAGCCCACACCAAGGATCATTCTTTTAGTGGAGAACCATCATTCTAAGCACAGTTTTCTGTCTTGGAGTTAAGCATGATTCTGCACTCCAAATTGTATTCCTTATATATAAGAGCCCTGCAATTTCTGTTGCTCTTATCTACATAAAATCTTTAGCATTTTGTCTTCCTTGGCCACAATTACTCTAATTTATTCATTGATTTTGTCTTAACAACTGCAATCTAATTTCTAGTGACCATAACAGCACACACTTCTATTCTCTCCACTAAAACATAATTGCTTCTGTTGGACTTAGTCATCTTAGTCATGGATCAATAACATTTGCACCACTCTACCAGTTCCTACTCTGATTTTACATATATCACAGGGACAATATACTGATGATATCCTGAATATCTTGCAATAATCTTAGACTTTGTCAGACTGTTGCCTACCTTTTATAGCTTTAAGATCTTACCTAATCAAATCATGGTCAATGACTCATTTTACTGCATTCAAGCTCAACCAGAAAATGACTATGCTACTTTATTTGAAAGAAAAATGTTGATTAGGAAGTGCAGATAGTAAGTTTCACATTTACATTAAAAGGACAGTCAAGTAAAAATTAAACTTTCAGGATTTTGAAAGAGCACACAATTTTAAACAACTTTCTAATTCACTTTAATTATTTAAATGTGCACAATCTTTTTATATGCACACTTTATGAGGCACCAGTTCCTACTGAGCATGTGCAAGATTCACAGAATATACTTATTTGCATTTTGTGATTGGCTGATGGCTGCCACATGATGCACTAGGAAGGATTATGTAACTAAATTACATTTGTCAGAATACATTTTACTACTCATTTGAAATTTAAACTAAGTGCTTTTGCATTGTCTCTTTATTATGATTGTATTGATTATGTTATTCTACTGTGTTAATGGTCCTTTAAGATAGGCTTAGAAACAGGAATTTCCTTAAGATCTCTGGCATTAATGTTAATGGGACAGTTCACCCAATTTTCTACCTTTTAAATTGTTCCCAATGATCCATTTTAGCTGCTGGAGTGTATTAAATTGTTTACAAGTGGGGGGCGGAGCCAGCAGCGCTTGAGAGTGGATGCACATTTTTGAAGCTCCAGCTAGTATTGCTCTAAAAATTGATTTTACATGCTTCTTAAGGCACTTCTCATCCTCTAAGTATTGAAGAACATGAGACAGATTCCTGCTTAACATTCGATGAAGGTGATAATATTGCATTGAGACAGTTTTCTTAAGTTAGAACCGGAGGCCTTATCTGGAGTTGGACGGGCGGTGGCCATTTTCCTGCCCACGTGGTGGGGAAGCTACCTTGCACAGACCAGCCTATACTTCCCTATGTGAACTAAGACTTTTCTCGCTATCACCCTAACCCTCGGCATCTAAGATGGTGGAAGCCCATTGGATCCTAGCCAAACTAAATAAACTTCTAGAGTCTTATAGACTCACTTTCATCTCAGCTTTGATCGGAGCTCCAGACTCTGCGGATGTCGGTGGAGTACAGCAGGAAGCCTGCATATGTCCGGCCAACAGCGGCAGCGTGAGTGGTGATGCTTTGGGGCCCCAGCATCTCCCGCATACTTCAGCGGCTGAGTCTTTGAGTGTTGCTGCCGGTGGGGGCTGGCCACCCGTTCAGTGCAGATCCCGCAACGCTGGAAATGAAGGTTTGGCTCCGGATTCCAGTGCTTTCTCGCACAACCCTACCCTTACCTACTTGCCTTTGTCACTGCAAAACCAAACATCTATGGGTCCTACACGTGGGTTAGCCTCGGTCAGTGATTATGCTTCTCATCTAAGACGCCAGGAGAAGAAAGATAAGTGCAGCTTTCTCTCTGACCAAACGCTTAAACTGCACTTGAGACTCAGCTTAGAACAAGCTCATGTGCTTGGGGACAGACTCTCCTTACCCTGGCCCTCCGGCGTGGGATAGATAAACCGAGATGAAGCTATTGAAGGCCCTCCTAAATAGATAATGTAACTATGAGGGTGAACTGACATTAAGATACCGTGGGACTGCACTCTATTATTCACTTCTTGAACAGAGTGCTTGTTTTATGGTTATGGGACGGACTATGTTCTTATGTTCTTATGCTATTTGTTAAGTGGCAGGTTAATGGGTTTTATATAGTAAATAGTTTTATATGTTCCGCCAGCTCATGCTATGTTAGGTAATTATCACTTGGGGTTGCTTGCTAGACATGGTATATTTCACACTCATCAATGGGTTAATAAACTCTGTAACCCACTCAGTTTAGAGAGCCAGTCAGAGCAGATTTTATTAGTTTAGATGTTTCAAACGATGACATTTATGATTCTAGGGTTTTTGTGGTCAGCAACGCTACTCACCCTATATGTTAGTATTTATAAGCTGGTTATTACCCCATGCACTACATATTAATGTTGTAGTTTATACGCTCCAAATGACACCACCTATGGCTTTAGGATCCTCTGCGATCAATAACATTATTCTATCTGTATGTTGTTTTTTGCAGGTTGACTAGTTAATCTTTAGATTTCTGAAATAATTTGCATGTTATTAAATATAATGTTGGACTGTGTGCTAACATTCTCAGTACGTCATTGCCATAGATGTCAGTTTATACCATTTTCCACGTATGTATGACCACCTCCCCTCCTCCCCCCCCCATTCTCATATAATGTACCTTCCTGCTTGGAAGGGCTAGTTATGCGGTCTGTCTTATTTGTACCGCAACCTTTATCATTGAAAGTATTAATGTGACATTTCTCTACTTCATTTATACTGTAATGCTAGTAATATGTGACTATGAAATAGTCCACAAGATATAAGAGATTCTCAAAATATTTTTGTATTGCAAAGCTGATTATACATGGCTGCAGGGTGTTTCCCCAAAGTTTACAAGTACTCATGCTATATTATATATGTTCACAGAATGTTTCAAGATGTAGGGGGACCTCTTAATTCTCTATGTCATAAAACTAGGAGTACATAACAACAAAATGTTTTACAGCAAAACTAAATCTGGAAAAGTGAGGTATTTGTTTTGTATGGGTAAAACTCTTTATGATATAATGGTTATGACTATATCTTTGTAAGTATCATGGATATGATGTTGTTCTTGCCCCGTTGCTCTTTCTATATGTTAAAGGATTACTTTCTGTTATAATTTTTAAGCTAAACAACTAACATATTAAAGTTAATAAACATTAATTAAAACCTACTGACCTATATTTTCTCCAAAACAAAGTTTCATAACGTTCTAAAAGTTATATCTTTTATTCGCTGATGATGTCACGTTATCCTGCCCACTATTTTCAGCACTGTGTGTTTAAAATACTTAAACCAATAACTTTGTGTTTAAAGCGCCATTTTGAAACCTAGGTATTGTAAACGGATTGGTACAGAGCAAAGGATACCCACGGAGTGGGTTTGGAAAACAATTAAATTTGCAGACAAGATTTCTGATATACGGTAGGGATATATTAATGAAATGCTATTGATAAAAAGCGTATTTAGTTAGTTAGTAACAGGCATAGAAAATATTTACTTACAGTGGCCCTTTAATATCCCTCTTGCACTGTGACATGTATGTTGTAACCTAATTTTAACCTCAATAAAAAATATAAAAAAAAAAAAAAATTTTTACAAGTAGCTCCTTTACCCCTATTTTGGCCTTTGAAATAGCTGATTTAGCCTGTGGTTTCCCAACCTGTACTGAAAGTTTTTATACTGGAGTCTCAGCTATTGAATAGCCTAAGTAAACACAGCTAGTAGAAGAAACTACACTCTCAGTGTGGTACAGGATAGTTAAAGGGACAGTAAAGGCATAATTAGACATTCATGATTTAGACAGAGCATACAATTTGAAACAACTTTCCAATGTACTTCTATTATTTAATGTGCTTCCTTCTCTTGTTATCCTTTGCTGAAAGGTCTATCTAGGTAAGCTCAGGAGCAACAAAGAACTAGGTTCTAGCTGCTGATTGGTGGCTGCATATATATATACCGATTGTCATTGGCTCACCCACGTGTTCAGTTAGAAACCAGTAGTGCATTGCTGCTCCTTCAACAAATGATACCAAGAGAATTAAACAAATTTGATAATAGAAGTAAACTGGAAAGTTGTTTAAAATTGTATGTTCTACCTAAATTATGAAAGAACAATTTGGGGTTTCATGTCCCTTTAAGTAATAAAATGAAAATTTTCCATTGTTCTCTCTATGTATTGAGCTTTAGTTTTCCAGACAAATTTAAGTGTGTGTACACAAAGTGATAACATAATGAGATCTGATATTATCTGAAGCTCAACCCATTGTAATATGCAGTGGTTTAAAAGCACAAAACCAGCTACTTCATATACACAAATAAACCTGAACATGCAATTTCTCATACATGTTATACTCTGCAGCTGGTATAACAAGTCATTGAAAATACATTGATATAAAAACAATTTTACAATGTACTGTCTCTTTAAGTTTTATGCAACTGAATTTCCCTTTTTTTAACTAGTAAAAAAGTGAAATTTAATCAGATTAACTTTAAAAGGAAACTGTACTGTCAGCCACATAAAAAAGTAACATGTTTTGTTTTTTTTTTATGAAAAAAAAAGTTAAGTAAAAGCTTTACCTATTACATTTGTATCACTTGTGCACTCCCTCCTAATCTTCGTTGGCTGATAGGTAAATCCTGCTAATGTTTTTAATGAGCATTAGTAGAAAGAATCTCTAAGCCAATTAACTTTAGCACAACTAATGTATTAGTTTAAATGTAAATATCTTTTATGTCATTTTTAAATGCTGCTCTTTAATATAGATAACAGAAAAGTTCTGAGTATAGTGTCCCCTAACTTACCAGCAAGGTAATCTATGTTAATATCCTTTTATATTAAGGCTTTTAGCAATTTTACATGTTATAATGACTTCAAACAGAGGGATAGATACAGTCCATTACACACACACAGAATAATTATGTACAGAAGTCCAAATTGCTTGCACTGCTCCATATTTTTGTCCTTAAAACATACTGAAAAAAAACCAGTGTATCTCTTTTCTAAATATCAATATATAAGACATACTTATTATACATAAATAAAATAAATATCTTGATTCATTCATAAATATAAGCATAAAAGCAATGTACTCCATCTGTGGCATTATCTAGCCACTAATTGCAAAATTCATAAATATGGGATAACTTCATGATATATAAAATTTAAATGATTAGACTTTTCTATATAGTATATTGCTGGCAAACAGCATATACAGTAAATACTTATTCCTAAATATTTCAAAAACACATGTATAGCTCCACATCTATAATAGGTTCCCCTTCCCAAAAATTCAGGATTCCATGCTTAGGCAATCCAATAAAAATTGCTAATTAAAAACCAGAAGATAAAAGGCTAAATTACAAGTGGCATGCTATCGTTAGTGTGTGCACAATATTCAAATATTGTATCAATGTAAACTTTGCACATATTACAAATTGAAAGATAACACAACAGCACGAGCACAAACTAAATTTGTGCTCATCGGTTTAGCGTGACCATAGTTCTGGCTTAACACGAAGTTGCATCAAACACAACATTATTATATTGAAATAAAGTGTTACACTTATATATACACTACCTAATAAAATTATTCTTATAGGGGGGGCGGAGCCGGCCAGCGTCTGTGATGGCCGCATGATCTTTAGCTCCGGTTAAAGGAGCGTTCTCCACGGCATCGTTAGGGGATAAAAGGGCCTCAGCAAACCTGGAAAAGACCACCGATTATCTGGAGAGGTGCAGGGGCACCGCAGGAGACATCTATCTTGCCATTCAGTGAGAGCTGGCGACGAAACTTTAATCCGGAGGGCCGCAGGCCTAAATGCGCACTAGCTAAAAGTGAATAACCAGCACGCACGCCAGTACTACAGGGGGTAAGATTGAAACACTCGGTGAAACAATACCTGTATATAAACTTGTTAGATGCCCCCTGTGATGGTGATGCCAACACACACTAATGCTTGAGAAGTAGCCTAGCAGTGTGTTCAGTAACAAAGCTTGTTTGGGCCTTTCCGGACAGGAAACAGCTACTGAGGCAGAAACCTGATACACCTTGCAACCTTTAGTAAACATTATGGACGACACACAGGAGTATATTATTGCATATGACCTGACCTAATCATGTAAATAGCCCCTAGCTCCGCATCAAACAGCTTCAAATGGCACAGATCTGCGAGGGTACAAAAAACCTTAATAATACACCACCCATCTTTTTACTAGTTGTATTCAAGCAGACCTGCTAAGATTGACAAAGCGTTGTGTGCAGTTTGTAAAGAAACAAATCTACTTTGCCTCAAAAGAGTAATTTATTTTCCTTTCTCTATCCTGGCCTGTAGGGCCCTGGGTCGCCACAACACCATCAGGCATTCAGCCTAGATTACAGTTTAGAGATTGAAGCCCTTCTATCATACTGCTACTGAAGAGTCAGCAATGGCATCAAGACGCACACCTAAACCAGACAAAAACATTAAGGGTTTGGCACCCCCCAATGCAAAAATGGATAATTTTTTAAAAGTTCTAGAATCTTCTAGGTCGAATGCTTCGGAGCCACCAGACACTGAACAAGCTACTTCTGATGTAGACGCTTCGGCTCTCCTCACTAAAGCCGATATACAGAACCTGCCGACTAAAGCAGACTTTGCCTCCTTTTTCACCCAGGTAGGAAAAATCATTAAGGAAGGACTATCTGAGGTCAGGAAAGATCTCTCAGACCTGGGGGATAGAGTTATGCAGGCAGAGGAAGACTTGGAACAATTTACTAACACTACTGAACTTCAAAACCGAACTCTGTAGGTCCACGACGACATGATACAACAACTTCAAAACCAAGTCGAAGATCTCGACAACAGAGGGAGACGGCAGAATCTTAGAATAAGAGGCATCTCTGAGAAAGTCGCGACATCCCAAATCCAACAGCACCTGCAACAGCTATTTCAACACGTCCTGCAAGAGGATACAACAGTCATACCCCTAGACAGAGCCCATCGAGCTCTGCGCCCGAAACCACCAGAAGATAAGCCACCGAGAGACATAATCCTGAAAATTATGACAGCCTCACGAAAAACACACCAAATCCTGTTTGAAGGAGATACAATACAAATTTATGCTGATTTAAGCAATATTACACTTTCCAAGCGCAGAGAGGCAAGATACCTCACCACACACTTACAGGACTTAAAGATACCCTACAGATGGGGTTTCCCTTTCTGCATCAAGGTGTTACACAACTCCCAAATTGTCACATACAGCCACCCAGATGACCTCGAGCACTTCTGTAACAGTCTAAAGATTCCAACTCCATCTATACGCTCGACACAACCTACCACATTGTCAGGGGATAACCCGCAAGCACCGGAACCAAAGCAACAGAGACTCGCCTGGACAAGAGTTTCAAGGAATACCAATAAAGGAAATCTAAAACCAGCCCACCAGGAAGAAGGACCATCCTGAACCTGCAGTACATGAGCCAAGAGACTGGTTAACTTCATAATTACCTATTTTTTGTTGTATCGTTGTGCCCAGACTTTAGAAGTTCCTGGTAAAGTGCATAGAGAACGTTCTATTTATATATATATATACAGCTATACTGCTGTCTTAAAGTAAATTTACGCTAACAGACTAGCCCCTACCCATCCCCCAATTAGGCCTCCCCACAAAAACCTTCAAATTCCAGAGGGAGAAGCTCCATTATAGTAACCTCCTCTATTTACTATGACCCCCCCTTCTTACTCAGAATACTGTTTTAAGTATTGTTGTTTATTAGATTTAACTGTTACAGGTTTTATTGTTATGTTATTAATGTATTATATGTTTAACTCATGTTTTTTACTCCTTCCAGCAGATTCTTTTTACTGGAAGAGATTGCTGCTCCTTATACTATTCCTCCTTTCCCTCCCACCCTTTCCTTGGCAGAGACAAAATTGAAAGGCATCAACTACAGGCTTTAGACCTCAGGTATTGTGACATACAGCCCATACGCACTAACATTGGGCTCACAGATTCCCGCTCCACTATATATGTAGCAACTTATAGACAGTCCAAACAACACTACACAACTGTGCTCCTCCACAACGTACATGGCAGTCCCTGATATTCTATTAATTTCCCAAAATGTTAAAGGCCTAAATTCACCCACCAAGAGATCCATTGCCCTTAACTGGTTTCATAGACATAAAGGGGAGGTTCTCTTTTTACAGGAGACACATTTCTGCAAACACGAGACACCAAAATGCTCCTCTAAACAATTTCCAGTTGGATATTTTAATTCGGCCCCTGCTAAGCGAAATGGAGTAGGCATACTATTTAAACACAATATCCCCTTCCAACTCACTCAGAAATGTGTAGATAATGAGGGACGATTTTTGATTCTCGTAGGCACACTCTACAACCGCCCAACCACACTAGAAACATATTATGCACCAAATACTGGCCAAGCTCGTTTTTTTAAAAAACTGCTTAGAACACTATTGGAGGTGATGCAGGGCACGCTGATTCTTGCAGGAGACAGTAATGTGGCTATTGAACCACCGCTAGATTGTTCCACGCATAAAAGCTCAGTACCCAAAAGCTCCAGAGGAGTCATCTTAAGAGCCCTGCGAAATGCAACATTATTAGATACTTGGAGACTTCAACACCCTACACAAAGAACATATACTTTTTATTCAAATCCCCAAAAGTCATACTCCAGAATAGACCACATATTCATAGATGAGAGGAGCCTACACCTAGCGAAACACTCAGATATCCTGCCAACCCCATGGTGTGACCATTCGATGGTAACACTGTCCCTGGCTCTGCCGGACAAACCCCTTACTGATCCCCATTGGCGCCTAGACGAAACACTTCTGCTGCAATCATTAATTAAAGATAAAATTGCGCGCTTGCTCAAAGACTATTTCCTACATAATGCAAACCCAGATACATCCCCCGCCTTAGTCTGGGAAGCCCACAAAGCGGTAATTAGGGGGGAATTCCTGAAACAAAAGTCTATATTGAGGAAAAATTATAATGAGAGATACTATATGCTACTGCAGCAGCTCCGAGATACAGAGACACTACATATGCAAACCCCAAATAATGAACAGTACATAACTCAATTAACTAAAACTAGACGCGACTTGAATGATTTGCTCAGCAAGGAGATGCAGAGAAAAGCTATCTATCTAAACAAACTCTATTTTGTAGAAGGTAATAAGGCAGGCCCCTTGCTAGCTAGAGCCCTAAAAGATCGCACTAATAACCGATTTATCCGTAAATTGTCGCTGCCAACCACGCCAGGGGAACATAGCCATGACAGTAGAACAATCGCAAATACCTTTAGAGATTATTATCACACCCTATATAACATCCCTGCAACACCACACTCCTCAGACAGCGAGGCAATAGATGCCTACATACAAAGAGCTAATATTCAGAGTTTACCAGACCATATTTCGGAACGCATGGATGACCCCATATCCCTGCCAGAGGTTATTGCAACCATAAATAGTAAACCATTGCGTAAAAGCCCCGGCCCGGATGGCCTCTCGGCCTTCTACTATAAACAGTTCCAATCTATCTTGGCCCCTCACCTAACTAAACTCTTTAACTCCCTTGATAAAGATGGACTCCTCTCCCCTAACCTCCTAGAAGCACACATCTCGGTAATCCCTAAACCAGGAAAATCCCCCACAGAACCAAGCAACTATCGCCCGATATCCCTACTAAATGGGGATATAAAAATATATGCCAAGATCCTAGCAAACCGTATCAGTAAAATACTCCCAACCCTAGTGCATGTAGATCAGGCTGGCTTCGTTCCGCTCAGAGAGGCCAGGGACAATACAATTAGAGTTCTCCATTTAATAGAGTATGCAAAAACAAAACAGATCCCTGCAGTCCTGGCCTCCACTGATGCGGAAAAGGCGTTTGACAGACTGAATTGGCCCTTTCTGCACAGTACACTACAGCATTTTGGCTTTGGGGACCTAATAATCAAACAAATTTTCCACCTATACAATAAACCCTCAGCAAGAGTCCGTGCAAATGGGGTACTCTCACAAAGTTTTAGCATTAGTAACGGGACTAGACAGGGATGCCCGCTATCGCCCATTCTTTTTGTCCTCACGATGGAGATCCTAGCCTGTCACATTAGGAAAAACCCAGATATACACGGTATTAGCATCGGCCCAGACTCCCACAAACTAGCCATGTTTGCAGACGATGTGTTAGTTACCCTAACTCTACCTGACACATCACTACCCAACCTGACCCAGGAATTTAATAACTTCAGTAAATATTCACATTTCCACATAAATTATTCCAAGTCAGAACTCCTAAATATCTCCATGACTACTAACGACTTCACGAATTTCATACCAACATGCCCATTCAGAATTCAAAATTCACATTTAAAATATCTAGGCATAGTATTATCTTCTAACCCTGCACAATGGTTCGCTCTGAATTACCGGCCCCTCCTGCACTCTATACAACATTCTCTATCCTCTTGGAGAGAAAAACCTTTGTTGTGGTGGGGCAGGATACAATCTATTAAAATGACAATACTCCCCAAAATTTTGTATATCTTACAGGCAATGCCGATCACCCTTCCTAAGACATTTATACAACAAATACAGAAAGCCGTGAATACCTTTGTGTGGGGAGGATCTCGCCCAAGAATAGCTCGGGGAACAATGTATAGATCCCTCCAAAATGGAGGACTAGGTCTACCAGAGATAAGCCTATACTATCACGCGTCTGTACTACAGAGAATTTTGGATTGGCATTGTAGAAAAGACTCTAAAGCATGGGTAATGATTGATTCTCAACTGCTCAGGTCCCCTAACCCAGGCCCCCTCTGCTGGCTCCCTAAAGCTAGGCGCACCCCTGCCTGCCAATCATCCGCACTTTATAGTCATATATTTAATACTTGGGACTACTTAATTAAAAATACACCAGCTCTGTCCACCCTAGTTTCCCCGCCTACTCCAATTTTCCCTAATATAGAACTGATGGGGGGTTACGAAACCAGGAAAAAAGACACACAAATTACTGAACTGCTGGACTTCGTGCCCATGGCGCTCCTGATTACACAAGGCAAACTCAAAACTAGGGAGGAACTTACACCAATTTTATTTGGCTCTTTTGCCCCCTGGCTAAAATACGCCCAATTATGACACTTTATCCAGACAACTCCCCATAAAGAAGACCTTCTTAGATTGCCAACACCATTTGAGCAAACTTGCTTAGCTGGGAAAACTGCCAGAGGTACATTGTCATTAGCTAAAGGTATGCTCCAAAATGCACAAACCTCCACACTTCCCCCATATGTAGCTAAATGGCATAGAGAATTGGGTACAATAATGGACACTAAACAATGGATACAAATTTATCAGAACACACGCACCTCCTCTACCTCACCTAAAGTAATTGAACTCAACTATAAAGTCCTTATGCGCTGGTATTTGATGCCAGCGAGATTAAACAACATTTACTCTGCCTCTTCCCCATCGTGTTGGAGAGGTTGCAACGAACGAGGCACCACAATACATATGTGGTGGTCGTGCCCCAAACTGCACTCATACTGGAAGGGAGTTGAGACCACATTGGGGAAACTAGCGGAAATAGACTTCTCTTTAAACCCAAGATTAATCCTGCTAAACGAGACACCCCCCCCCCCCTCCAATGCAAAATTAGAAAGACACTAATACGTATAGGACTCAATTGCGCTAAAACACTGATTGCCCTGCATTTGAAGTCCCCCTCAATACCAACACAAGATAGCTGGTTACAAAGCACTGACAAAATGCTCTCATGTGAGGAATATGGCTACTTTAGAAGAGGCAAATCTGCATTCTATGCGGATGTCAGATTTTATTGGGACTCTATCACGCAAAAAGACCCCCACACCATAAGTACATTAACAGACTAGGTGGGACATAAATACATTATTGAACTTCCTTCGCCTTAACATATTTAAAAAATTAAAGGTTGTAGACGTCATAACAGAGCTGCATATAATTCTCATTCGGGGACGTCTCTGCCAGCTACCCTCCCTCCCTCCCTCCCTTCCACCTCCCTTCTCTCTTCTGTTGTGTTTGTTATTTCCTTTTCTTTCTTTTTTTTTTTTTTTTTTTATATATTGCTCTATGGTTTAGCTGGAGAATATTTCAGGCTTGGAGTTATGAGGTGTTGGTCTATTGCAGTAACCGCACATCAACTATAATATAATGACAGGACGAAAACCAAAATTTACATAAAACGAACATGGACAATAAAGGACTATGCTAAGGTCTGCAGCTACAAAAAGCTATAATACCCAGGAACCTACAAGCCAGAAATACGAAACTAATGGTTATTGAAGTGTCCTGTAGCCTATACAAGTAGACCTCCATGAAATTGTTTGCTCAGATTACAGTCCTGTGATTTCTTCTGTTGAATTGTTTGTTTGATGTTAAAATCAATAAAAAATTATTCTTTAAAAAAAAAATATTCTTATAAATAGTTTATATAATATATATAAATATATATAGATAATATTTATAAGGGTTAAAAGGTATATGACATATGACAAGGTGTTCGAATGGAAAGGTATAATGTATATATACATATATCTACATTTTTAAATATGTGTGTGTATGTATGTATGTATACATATTTATATATTTGTATACATGTTTATTTATGTGTTTAAATGTGCATATATGTATATTGTTAGTATATTACTAGGTTACAAAATTATTATTTATTATTATCTTAGCAATAACCTTCAGTAAAATGTTGATGTATTTATCTCAACAGTTGCCAACCAATACAATGTATATACGTAACAATATATTTATTAATAATCAATATTTATTCCTTAATTCTAGATTAGTTATCCTTATAGACACCTTGAACAATATTTATGTAAAAACTAGATTATGAATCAATTATACACGCTTATTCTGTTGCAATATTCCATACCAATCAGATCATAAAAATATGTCTCTAAAATTAACCTTACTCACAATGAATTGCTCATTAATAATACCACAAATGAATTCTACTAGAACAACTTATAATTAGCCAATAATTTTAAGTCAATGACAAATATGACTTATAAATCTGGAGTTCTAAATTACACAGGACTATGAATATACATTTAAAATACCAAATATGCTCTTTAAATTACCAGCTTCAATTAAACTCTAGCAACAATAAATGTCTTTGTTTTAAAACATTGAATTGCAAAACTCCATACATTACCACAAGACCATTTTGCAAATTTCAGCTTTTTCAGATTAATCCAGTTCACCGTCGTAAATAAGAAAGGTATTTGCAATTTCTGGAGATAAAATTAGCTAAATTTTGCTTTCTGTAAACCAAGGTAGCAAGTTAAGTCAGAGAGTTAAAACTCAGCAGCATGACCCTTTTTTATTCTAGTGCAAGAGAATATATCATGTGATAAATCCCACCTTTTTATTCTAATCATTGGTGAACCTCTTGGATACGCACTTGTCTTTTGATAGGCCCTTTGAAGCTGAGCATCTCATTGGCCCTTGATGTTGAACATTTCATTGGCTTACTGGGAATGTACATAGTTATTTGATACTACAATCCCCTTTTGGCTGCAATTCTCGTATAACCCACCAGAGGGCGATATAGGCATTAAAACATATTAATTTTCAACACTGCTACAGTTTAATTGATATATACCTTAATATGTTCATTAAACACACCTATAATTTCCACCATTAATAAATTATATGTTCAATATATATGGGATTATTTTATACTATTTACCCTGAGTATTTTCATACTAAACATGTTATACTACATATAATATTTTAGAAGATGCCTTTAAAGTTACATTTTTACGAGTCGACTAATAGTATGGATCAATAAAATATATATGTTTATCTGACTTATTTTTTATATCAGTTCAGTTGATATACTGGTATATATTTCATTTCCTAGTCACCATCTTATTTAGAAACCTCACCTTCACATCAGGTTATTCCCTCTAATATTTATTAGACTCCAGAAAAAAACAAAGTAAAATGTTATTTTGAAATAAGTCAAACATTTATATATACCAATGCAGTTATTTATTTTTAATTCATTATATCCAACACAGTATGTAAAATGTGATGTATCTCTTAGATCATTATATATATTATTTAGGCAGTCTGTGGTAGACATTAAATATTTGAAAATTACACAATTTCATTTTATATGAAATTCTAACTTCTCCTTTTAAAACCAAGATTTAAATTCTTATATGCTTTCAGCACTCACAGGGTTAAAGATATTTCTCTGTTTTCTCCTGCTATTTTCCATTGAGACGTGCATCTGAGCCTCATGTATTTGAACTCAGTATGGGGTATTTAACATTTAGATGATAAGAGTTACAATCCCTGAGAATCTTTGTATATTCAAATATCAGTTCAGACTAAGCGACTGTTGTCTACAGTGGGTCTGTAACTTTATTATACATCTTGGGCAGGAAGCTTTATATATGGGCATTCAAACTTGAGAGTGTTATATGCTAAGAATACTTTGAAAGCAAATAGAGAGAATTGTAATGTTACAGTATTAACTGATACAAATAGCTTCATATATCTATCTATATATATATATATATATATATATATATATATATATATATATATATATATATATATATATATATATATATATATATATATATATATTATTTAATAACACTCACAGATATCCTGACAATATACATACATAAATTCACTTTTATAAACTTTGGAGACCTTTCCACTCAAATAACTGAAAACAAGAAATATAATTTTTATTGAACATTAATATAAATTATTATACAATAATACTCATACATAATCCTCAATAATACAGATTTGTTGATAGCATATGCAGAAACAGAACTGCTATGTGAGAGGTGCCCAAGTGATCCTCATTCCGACACACATCCAACACACTCAAAACACATGAAAAATACTGCTTTCCCTAGTCATCCCTAAGGGAAAGAAAATGAGTCATCATCTGAACAAGAAAGTTCAACAAGTTGTAACATAGGGGAAATTAAACTTTGTAATCCTCAATTTGAAGCAAAATGTCAACACTTACGCCTAGATTTAGAGTTTGGCGGTAGCCGTCAAAACCAGCGTTAGAGGCTCCTAACGCTGGTTTTGGGCTACCGCTGGTATTTAGAGTCAGTCAGGAAAGGATCTAACGCTGGTATTTAGAGTCGTGGCTGAAGTGAGTGTTAGAAATCTAACGACAAAACTCCAGCCGCAGCAAAAAGCCAGGAGTTAAGAGCTTTCTGGGCTAACGCCGGTTCATATAGCTCTTAACTACTGTGCTCTAAAGTACACTAACACCCATAAACTACCTATGTACCCCTAAACCGAGGCCCCCCCACATCGCTGCCACTCTATTAAAGTTTTTTAACTCCTAATTTGCCGACCGCACACCGCTGCAACCTACATTATCCCTATGTACCCCTAATCTGCTGCCTCTAACATCGCTGTCCCCTATATTATATTTATTATCCCCTAATCTGCCGCCCCAAACATCGCTGCTACCTTACCTACAATTATTGACCCCTATTTTGCCGACCGGACCTCACCGCTACTATAACAAAGTTATTAACCCCTAATCCGCCTCACTAACCCTATAATAAATAGTATTAACCCCTAATCTGCCCTCCCTAACATCACCGACACCTAATTTCAAGTATTAACCCCTAATCTGCCTACCGGACCTCACCGCTACTCTATTAAATTTATTAACCCCTAAAGCTAAGTCTAACCCTAATACTAACACCCCCCTAAATTAAATATAATTTTTATCTTACAAAATAAATTAACTCTTATTAAATAAATTAATCCTAATTAAAGCTATTATAAACCCTAATATAGCTACAATATAAATTATAATTATATTATAGCTATTTTAGGATTAATATTTATTTTACAGGCAACTTTGTATTTATTTTAACCAGGTACAATAGCTATTAAATAGTTAATAACTATTTAATAGTTACCTAGTTAAAATAATTACAAAATTACCTGTAAAATAAATCCTAACCTAAGTTAAAATTAAACCTAACACTACACTATCATTAAATTAATTAAATAAAATACCTACAATTATCTACAATTAAACCACACTAACCAACACTACACTATCAATAAATTTATTAAATACAATATCTACAAATAAATACAATTAAATAAACTAACTAAAGTACAAAAAATAAAAAGAACTAAGTTACAAAAAATAAAAAAATATTTACAAACATTAGAAAAATATTAAAACAATTTTAAGCTAATTACACCTACTCTAAGCCCCCTAATAAAATAACAAAGCCCCCCAAAATAAAAAAATGCCCTACCCTATTCTAAAATTAAAATAGAAAAGCTCTTTTACCTTACCAGCCCTTAAAAGGACCTTTTGCGGGGCATGCCCCAAAGAATTTAGCTCTTTTGCCTGGAAAAAAAACATACAATACTCCCCCCGAACATTACAACCCACCACCCACATACCCCTAATCTAACCCAAACCCCCTTAAATAAACCTAACACTAAGCCCCTGAAGATCTTCCTACCTTATCTTCACCACGCCGGGTATCACCGATCCGTCCAGGCTCTGATGTCTTGATCCAAGCCCAAACGGGGGCTGAAGACGTCCATCCTCTGGCTGAAGTCTTGATCCAAGCGGAATTAAGGTAGGAAAATTCTGATTGGCTGATTTAATCAGCCAATCAGATTCAAGTTCAATCCGATTGGCTAATTGGATCAGCCAATCAGATTGAGCTTGCATTCTATTGGCTGATCGGAACAGCCAATAGAATGCAAGCTCAATCTGATTGGCTGATTGGATCAGCCAATCGGATTGAACTTGAATCTGATTGGCTGATTCCATCAGCCAATCAGAATTTTCCTACCTTAATTCCGATTGGCTGATAGAATCCTATCAGCCAATCGGAATTCGAGGGACGCCATCTTGGATGACGTCCCTTAAAGGAACCTTCATTATGTTTTAGGACGTTGGAAGAAGAGGATGGATCCGCGCCGGAGGTCTTGAAGATGGAGCCGCTCATCATCGGATGGAAGAAGATAGAAGATGCCGCTTGGATGAAGATGTCTACCGGTCCGGATCTTCTCTTCTGCCCGGATAGGATGAAGACTTCTGCCAGATGATGAACTTATTCAGCCGCCGCTTGGATCAAGACTTCAGCCGGAGGATGGACGTCTTCAGCCCCCGCTTGGGCTTGGATCAAGACATCGGAGCCTGGACGGATCGGTGATACCCGGCGTGGTGAAGATAAGATAGGAAGATCTTCAGGGGCTTAGTGTTAGGTTTATTTAAGGGGGTTTGGGTTAGATTATGGGTATGTGGGTGGTGGGTCGTAATGTTGGGGGGGGGGTATTGTATGTATTTTTTCCAGGCAAAAGAGCTGAATTCTTTGGGGCATGCCCCGCAAAAGGCCCTTTTAAGGGCTGGTAAGGTAAAAGAGCTTTTCTATTTTAATTTTAGAATAGGGTAGGGCATTTTTTATTTTGGGGGCTTTGTTATTTTATTAGGGGGCTTAGAGTAGGTGTAATTAGCTTAAAATTGTTGTAATATTTTTCTAATGTTTGTAAATATTTTTTTATTTTTTGTAACTTAGTTCTTTTTTATTTTTTGTACTTTAGTTAGTGTATTTAATTGTATTTATTTGTAGGTATTGTATTTAATTAATTTATTGATAGTGTAGTGTTAGGTTTAATTGTAGATAATTGTAGGTATTTTATTTAATTAATTTAATGATAGTGTAGTGTTAGGTTTAATTGTAACATAGATTAGGATTTATTTTACAGGTAATTTTGTAATTATTTTAACTAGGCAACTATTAAATAGTTATTAACTATTTAATAGCTATTGTACCTGGTTAAAATAAATACAAAGTTGCCTGTAAAATAAATATTAATCCTAAAATAGCTACAATATAATTATAATTTATATTGTAGCTATATTAGGATTTATTTTACAGGTAAATATTTAGCTTTAAATAGGATTAATTTATTTAATAAGAGTTAATTTATTTTGTAAGATAAAAATTATATTTAACTTAGGGGGGTGTTAGTGTTAGGGTTAGACTTAGCTTTAGGGGTTAATACATTTATTAGAGTAGCGGTGAGGTCCGGTCGGCAGATTAGGGGTTAATAATTGTAGGTAGGTGGAGGCGACGTTGGGGGCGGAAGATTAGGGGTTAATAAATATAATATTGGGGTCGGCGCTGTTTGGGGCAGCAGATTAGGGGTACATAGGGATAACGTAGGTTGCGGCGGTGTACGGAGCGGCAGATTAGGGGTTAATTGTATAATGCAGGTGTCAGCGATAGCGGGGACGGCAGATTAGGGGTTAAAAAGTGTAAGGTTAGGGGTTTTTAGACTTGGGGTACATGTTAGGGTGTTAGGTGCAGACTTAGGAAGTGTTTCCCCATAGGAAACAATGGGGCGGCATTAGGAGCTGAACGCTGCTTTTTTGCAGGTGTTAGGTTTTTTTTCAGCTCAAACAGCCCCATTGTTTTCTATGGGGAAATCATGCACGAGCACGTTTTTGAAGCTGGCCACGTCCGTAAGCACCGCTGGTATTGAGAGTTGCAGTGGTGGTAAATTATGCTCTACGCTCCCTTTTTGGAGCCTAATGCAGCCCTTCTGTGAACTCTAAATACCAGCAGTATTTAAAAGGTGCAGGGAAAAAAAAGCCAGCTTTAGCTACGCGGGTCATTACCGACAAAACTCTAAATCTAGCCGTTTATTTGCAGTTAAGAAAGTGTAGTCCCCATTTGATGTATAAGCCTGGCTGTATGCCACAAATAGAGTGCAATCCTCTCCTCCTGAACCTTACAGTGTAAATGTACACATATATGTATAAGTGGGATATTTCCTACTCCATTCACCCAGTTCTGGGATGTTTAACATGTCCATACATATATAGTACGTATATCAATGACCCAATGATGCAATAAGTGCTTTGCGGCTCACATATCTTTCAAAGGGTACGTATATGGTACTTGTGGTTATGTTCGCTTGTCAGCCGCAAAAGTAAGTCCTTCTCCTGGAGCCTTTACTTATCACCATTATTTGCAGTGGTTGTCCAACTGGTGCTGCAATCCTGCATACAAACAAACCATCTCACTGTTTGGTTCAGCCATCTGGATTACCAATGGATACCGCCGAGAGGACAGTAGGCTAATAAAAGATGAGTTGACAGCATCGGTAACACACTACGACACGCGTTTCTGGACTCCTCCCTTTTTAAAGGAGTATACATGACATCTCTATCCACCCCTTCAAATAGTCCATATTGATGCTGTGATTGGCTAAGACACACACACCTTCCATACACATAAACTTCTCTCATTCCACCTCTAAATACTTAAGGTGTACACCGTGCAATTATAAAAATATTTCGTATTGTAAGTATTTAACATTCCAATGTTCTTAAAGTAGAAGAAAATGTTCTTTGTATTTCTAAATATTTATATATATATATATATATATATATATATTGGTTGTGCAGCACTCACAGTAACAATCAAGAATAAATGGCTTCTGCCCCGTATGCACTTTAATGTGAAGTATATACAATTAAAAAATGAAAGGCACTCACCGGGTCTTAAATGTAGTTTCAGGTGTTATCCCGTTCTCAAACCAACATCAAACATTCACACAAATCCCCACCCGATGCATTGTCCGTGGTGTACCAGAAATCATAGGAACCATGTGGTATCTCTCCTCGTCATGCATTGCTATGGTGACCGGACACCACTCGGCAGTCCTAGTGAAATTAAAAATAATCCATCAAGTGATTACAAACATAAAAAGAGGCAGAGGATTGATACATGGTATAGTGTAAAACAGCAAGATGTCATGGATACATACCAGATATAGAAGACTCTAAAAACATCATAAAAGCTCAACTTTAATTCAAATGACTACTGCTGAGCCAATCAATAGTTATGGAACCAACGCCCATCAGCAATACGCAGCTGTGAACTACTGAAATGTATTCCAAATATATTCCTAAAGTTGCCAGGGATGGATAACAGTACACAAATGCACTCTAATTGATCTGTTCTAATGGCAACCTATATTATAAGGATTCCAAAGTAATAGAATATATATAGGTGTACAACACTATATTTAAAATTAGAATAGAGGCATACACAATAAAGGGTGAAAATAAAGAGCAGAAACAAGAGGGCATTTAAAATGAAACAAAATGTAAAAACCAATTCAAGAGATACAAAAAATATCAGCATACACAGTATTAAAAAAAATACAAAAAAATATAAATTCATCATAGACAAAATTAAAAAATTACAAGGAGAAAGGCCAAAATGAAAGAATAAATCTTCAATTGGCACAATATGGATATATAATAGCAAAAGCATATTAAAGATATATTAAATATATTAAAAAAAGGAGAAGAACCAATTACTCAGGAAACAAAATGGATATGATCCCATATGGAAATAATGATAAATCTGGGCCTCTCATAAATAACTGTGCCAATCAAGGTGGACATTCAGTCCTTGGGGTGCCATGGTCCCCAGTTCATATATCCATCCTGCTTCCCATTGAAGCAGCATCTTGGCACGATCCCCTCCTCTTGGTGGCACTGGTATGTGGTCGATAATTATATATTTTAGGTTAGACACTTTGTGATTTTCTTGAGCAAAGTGCCTGGCCACTGGCTGGTCTGAGGTACCCTTTTCAGAGGCAGTTTTGATGGCGAACCTATGGTTCACCATCCTGGTCCGCAAGTCGTCCATAGTCTTTCCAACATAAAACAGTCCACAAACACAGTGTAAGAGATACACTATGAACTGTGTGGTACATGTCTCTCTATGTTTTATATCATTTTTTTGTTGTTGGAATATGGATGCCTGAACGTTTTCCAGTGGAGAGACCTCCACAAGTGGTACAGCGTAGACATGAAAACAACCCAGTTTTTGCATGGATACATTCCTTTTCGATTCAGGATCAATGATCAATACTCTTTACCAAATGTCAGAGATTGGAGACATAACGGTGCTGGTTACACTTGATGTAACCAGCCTTTATACTGTCATACCACTTACGGAAGGAATCAGGGCAGTCACCAGACAATTGGCTCAATATCCGTATGTTAGTCCACCAATCTAGGCCATCAAAGAGCTTCTTACTGTATGCCTAGAGATGAACTACTTTTGTTTTGAAAGGGAATATTTTCTGCAAATAAATGGGATGGCCATGGGTTCAAAAGTGGCACCGACCTATGCCAATCTCTTCATTGCCAAGTTTGAGACTGTGGGCACTACACTATTTGCTGATCAACATGTCAACTTATTTAAAAGGTATATCGATGACCTGTTCCTGCTTTGGACAGGAACAGAGGTGGAGCTGACTCATTGGTTTGAAGACCTGAATACAGTTCATCCATAATTAAAATTTTAAATAACACATACTAAGAATACTTTGGTGTTGCTTTTTGGTAATTAGAAGGCCGCTAAATGCCACTGCGCACCACACGTGTATTATGCCCAGCAGTGAAGGGGTTAATTAGGGAGCATGTAGGGAGCTTTTTGGGGTAGTTTTAGCTTTAGTGTAGTGTAGTAGACAACCCCAAGTATTGATCTAGGCCAATTTTGGTATATTTCATGCCACCATTTCACCGCCAAATGCGATCAAATTAAAAAAAACGTAAATTTTTTCTCAATTTTAGGTTTCTCACTGAAATTATTTACAAACAGCTTGTGCAATTATGGTACAAATGGTTGTAAATGCTTCTCTGGGATCCCCTTTGTTCAGAAATAGCAGACATATATGGCTTTGGCATTGCTTTTTGGTAATTAGAAGGCCTCTAAATCCCGCTGCGCATCACACGTGTATTATGGCTAGCAGTGAAGGGGTTAATTATGTAGCTTGTAGGGAGCTTGCAGGGTTAATTTTAGCTTTAGTGTAGAGCTCAGCCTCCCACCTGAAACATGATACCCCCGATCCCTCCCAAATAGCTCTCTTCCCTCCCCCACCCCACAATTGTCCCCGCCATCTTAAGTACTGGCAGAAACTCTGCCAGTACTAAAATAAAAGGTATTTGGCCCTTTTTTTTAAAAAAAAAAAGCAAAAAAAAAGCATATTTACATATGCTGATGTGTAGGATCCCCCCTTAGACCCCAACCTCACTGATCCCCCACCAAACAGCTCTCTAACCCTTCCCCTCTGCAATAATGGGCACCATCTTGGGTACTGGCAGCTGTCTGCCAGTACCCAGTTTTGTAAAAAATGTGCCTTTTTCTTTAAAAAATACCCTTTTCTGTAGTGTAGCTTACCCCCCTCCACCAAGACCAACCCCTTCCAGGTCCCTTAGATTACATTTTTAATATAGAAATTGTATAAGTGTTTTTAACTTTTAGCTTTTTTTTTTTTCTGTAGTGTAGCGGTTCCCACCCGCTCCCGCCCCGTGCACGCACCCGCCCACCACCCCCCGTGCACGTGCGCACTCCCGTGCGCGCTCCCGTAGCTCCTGCCCCCGATCCCACCCCCTCTACTCCCCATCGATGGCCGCCCACCCGCCTCCCACGTAAGCTCCCACCCACCAACGATACCGGCCATCGATGTCCGGTGCAGAGAGGGCCACAGAGTGGCTCTCTCTGCATCGGATAGCCAAGGGGGGTTATTGCAGGATGCCTCCATATTGAGGCATCACTGCAATAACCGGAAAGCAGCTGGAAGCGAACAGGATCGCTTCCAGCTGCTTTCCAGACCAAGGACGTATGCCACACGTCCTCGGTCATTAACTGTATTTTTTTTGAGGACGTGTGGCGTACGTCCTTGGTCATTAAGGGGTTAAAAAAGCGACGCATTTCTTAGCTTCTAAAGAGCTGTTAGATATGGTATATGCGTACCTTAATTCACATGTTTGTATTGTATTTGGTACATTTATCCCTCTATGGATTGCTTGTCATAGTTGGGATTGGACTCTAGGAGGCTTTTTTAGGGATGCAGTCTGATCCCTAAAGTGACAAGCAACTTGCTTCTAATAACACTATGAGGCCGAATTATCAAGCCGTCAACTATGCTGCATTCACCGGGACCAATACGCTCTCCTAACATCACCTAACATCGCGGCCACGGACCTGAATACGATCTCCATATTTATAAAAAAAGCCGGCAAAAAGCCATGCACCAAGTACGGGCGATGAGCAGTGGTCTGTTGTTAACTAACAGTCATCGATCTCGCTGCTATTCGGCTTTTTCCCAACTTTATTTATACCCTGTCACTAAACACTGCCACTATAATAAAATGTTTAACCCCGATACCGCCGCTCCCGGAGCCCACCACAACTTAAATAAAACTATTAACCCCATATCCCGCCACTCCCGGACCCCTCCGCAACTAAATAAATGTATTAAGCCCTATCCCGCAGCTCCCAGAGCACACTGCAACTGTAATAAAGCTATTAACTCCTATCCTGCTACTCCTGGACCCCTCTGCAACTAAATAAATGTATTAACCCATAAACCCCTGGCCTCCCACATCACTACCACTAACTAAACCTATTAACCCCTAAACCATCAGCCCTCCACATTGCCATAAACTAAATTAACCCCTAAACCTAACAACCCGCTAACTTTACATTATAATTACCTCATCCCTATCTTATAATAAATTTAAACTTAACTTTAGAATTAAATTAAACTATATTAAACTATTAATTAACCTTCCCTAACTATTATCCTACAATTACATTAAGCTATATTAAACTATTAATTAACCTACCCTAACTATTATACTAAAATTACATTAAACTACACATTAAATTAACTATATTACATATTTAAAAACCTATCACTACTGAAATTATTTAAATCTACAATTAAAAATTAGTAAGTTACAAAAAATAAAAAACACTGGCCTAGATTACGAGTTTTGCGTTAGGTTAAAAAGCAGCGTTAACAGGTGCTAACGCTGCTTTTTTACGCCCGCTGGTATTACAAGTCTTGCAGGTTTAGGGTCACCCCACACTTTTTTGGCCTTACTGCAAAACGACTTATGTAAACTTCGTAAAATCTTTTTTCTATGGAACTTTCATACCGCTGGTATTACGAGTCTGTCCTAAGAGGCCAAAAAGTGAGCGTTAGACCCTAAAACTTCAAGATTCCTACCGCATTTGAAAGTCAGTAGTTATGAGTTTTATGTACAACGCGGTACCATAAAACTCATAAATAAAGTGCTAAAAAGTACACTAACACCCATAAACTACCTATTAACCCCTAAACCGAGGCCCTCCCGCATCGTAAACACTAAAATAAAATTATTAACCACTAATCTGCTGCTCCGGACATCGCCGCCTCCTACATTATACTTAATAACCCCTAATCTGCCGCCTCCAATGCCCCGCAACCTACCTACACTTATTAACCCCTAATCTGCCGCCCCCAACGTCGCTGCCACTATAATAAACATATTAACCCCTAAACTGCCACACTCCCGCCTCGCAAACATTAGTTAAATATTATTAACCCCTAATCTGCCATCCCTAACATCGCTGCCACCTACCTAAATTTATAAACCCCTAATCTGCCGCCCCAACGTCGGCGCAACTATATTAAAGTTATTAACCCCTAAACCTAAGTCTAACATTAACCCTAACACCCCCTAACTTAAAAACAATTAAAAGTAATCTAAATAAATATTCCTATCATTATCCAAATTAATAATAGTTACATTGTATCTAGCTTAGGGTTTATTTTTATTTTACAGGCAAGTTTGTATTTATTTTAAATAGGTAGAATAGTTATTAAATAGTTATTAACTATTTAATAACTACCTAGCTAAAATAAATACAAAAGTACCTGTAAAATAAAACTTAACCTAAGTTACACTAACACCTAACACTACAATATTATTAAATAAATTAACTAAATTAAATACTATTAAATAAATTAAATTATCTAAAGTACAAAAAAAAACAAACATTAAATTACAGAAAATAAAAAACAAATTACAGATATTTAAACTAATTACACCTAATTTAATAGCCCTATTAAAATAAAAAATGCCCCCCCCAAAATAAAAAAAAAACCCTAGCCTAAACTAAACTATCAATAGCCCTTAAAAGGGCCTTTTGCGGGGCATTGTCCCAAAGTAATCAGCTCTTTTACCTGTAAAAAAAAATACAAACAACCCCCCAACAGTAAAACCCACCACCCACCCAACTAACCCCCCAAATAAAATACTAACTAAAAAAACCTAAGCTCCCCATTGCCCTAAAAGGGGCATTTGGATGGGCATTGCCCTTTTAAAGGGCAGTTAGTTCTTTTGCAGCCCAAACCCTAACCTAAAAATAAAACCCACCCAATACACCCTTAAAAAAAACCTAACACTAACCCCCAGCTGAAGATCGACTTACCGGGAGACGTCTTCATCCAAGCCGGGCGAAGCGGTCCTCCAGACGGGCAGAAGTCTTTATCCAAGCCGGGCAGAAGTGGTCCTCCAGACAGGCAGAAGTCTTCATCCAGATGGCATCTTCTATCTTCATTCATCCGGCGGGGAGCGGGTCCATCTTCAAGACATCTGACGCGGAGCATCCTCTTAAAAACAACGGCTTCTTCATAATGAATATCTCTTTAAGTGACGTCATCCAAGATGGTGTCCCTTAGATTCCGATTGGCTGATAGAATTCTATCAGCTAATCAGAATTAAGGCAGAAAAAATCCTATTGGCTGATGCAATCAGCCAATAGGATTGAAGTTCAATCCTATTGACTGATCCAATCAGCCAATAGGATTGAGCTTGCATTCAGCCAATAGAATGGAAGCTCAATCTGATGGATCAGTAAATAGGATTGAACTTCAATCCTATTGGCTGATTGCATCAGCTAATAGGATTTTTTCTACCTTAATTCCGATTGGCTGAAGGCATAAGATGCCTTCTGGATGAAGACTTCTGCCCGTCTGGAGGACCACTTCTGCCCGGCTTGGATGAAGACTTCTGCCCGCCTGGAGGATCACTTTGCCCGGCTTGGATGAAGATGTCTCCTGGTAAGTCGATCTTCAGCTGGGGGTTAGTGTTAGGTTTTTTTATGGGTGTATTGGGTGGGTTTTACTTTTAGGTTAGGGTTTGGGCTGCAAAACAGATAACTACCCTTTTAAGGGCAATGCCCATCCAAATGCCCTTTTCAGGGCAATGGAGAGCTTAGGTTTTTTTAGTTAGTATTTTATTTGGGCGGTTGTTTGGGTGGGTGGTGGGTTTTACTGTTGGGGGGCATTTTTAAGGGCTTTTAAGGGCTATTGATAGTTTAGTTTAGGCTAGGGTTTTTTTTTATTTTGGGGGGGCATTTTTTATTTTAATTGGGCTATTAGATTAGGTGTAATTAGTTTAAATATATGTAATTTGTTTTTATTTTTCTGTAATTTAGAGTTTGTTTTTTTGTACTTTAGATCATTTAATTTATTTTATTTAATAGTATTTAATTTAGTTAATTTATTTAATTATATTGTAATGGTATTAGTGTAACTTAGGTTAGGTTTTATTTTACAGGTACTTTTGTATTTATTTTAGCTAGGTAGTTATTAAATAGTTAATAACTATTTAATAACTATTCTACCTATTTAAAATAAATACAAACTTGCCTGTAAAATAAAAATAAACCCTAAGCTAGATACAATGTAACTATTAGTTATAGTGTAGCTAGCTTAGGGTTTATTTTATAGGTAAGTATTTTGTTTTTAATAGGAATAATTTAGGTAATGATAAGAATATTTATTTAAATTACTTTTAGCTATTTTTAAGTTAGGGGATGTTAGGGTTAGGGTTAGACTTAGGTTTAGGGGTTAATATGTTTATTATAGTGGCGACGACGTTGGGGGCGGCAGATTAGGGGTTAATAAGTGTAGGTAGGTTGCGGCGACATAGGGGGCAGCAGATTAGGGGTTAATAAATATAATGTAGGTGGCGGCGATGTTGGGGGCATCAGATTAGGGTTCATAAGTATAATGTAGGTGGCGGCGGTGTCCGGAGCGGCAGATTAGGGGTTAATAAGTATAATGCAGGTGTCGGCAATGTTGGGGGCAGCAGATTAGGGGTTAATAAATGTAAGATTAGGGGTGTTTAGACTCGGGTTCATGTTAGGGTGTTAGGTGCAAACATAAATTTTATTTCCCCATAGGAATCAAGGGGACTGCGTTACTGAGTTTTACGCTGCTTTTTTGCAGGTGTTAGACTTTTTCTCAGCCATCTCTCCCCATTGATTCCTATGGGGAAATCATGCACGAGCACGTTACACCAGCTCACCGCTGACTTAAGCAGCGCTGGTATTGAAGTGAGATTTGGAACAAAATTTTGCTCTATGTTTACTTTTTGTCTTTTAACGTCGGGTTTGTAAAAACCTGTAATACCAGCGTTGCATGAAAGTGAGCGGTGAGAATAACGTGCAAGTTAGCACCACACCCCTGTTACCACAAAACTCGTAATCTCGACGTAAATTAATAAAAAACAAGCCATAGTATCAAAAATAAAAAACAATTACACCTAATGTAATAGCCCTATCAAAATAAAAAATACCCCCCAAAATAAAAAAAAACCCTAGCCTACAATAAACTACCAATGACCCTTAAAAGGGCCTTTTGCAGGGCATTGCCCCAAAGAAATCAGCTTTTTTACTTGTAAAAAAAATACAAACACCCCCCAAAAGTAAAACCCACCACCCACACAACCAACCTCCCCAAAATAAAACCCTATCTAAAAAACCTAAGCTACCCATTGCCCTGAAAAGGGCATTTGTATTGGCATTGCCCTTAAATGTGCATTTAGCTCTTTTACTGCCCAAAGTCCGAGTTTCGAAGACCGGACATCCATCCTCATCCAAGCGGCAGAAGTCCTCATCGAAGCCGGCAGAAATCTTTAGCCAAGCGGCAGAAGTCCTCATCGAAGCCGGCAGAAATCTTCATCCAAGCGGGCCGAAGTCTTCATCCAAGTGGGCAGACGTTTTCATCCAGACGGCATCTTCTATCTTCATCCAACTGGCATGAAGTTGTTCCATCTTCAAGACATCCAGCTTGGAGCATGCTCTTCTTATGATGGTCAACGAAGAATGAAGTTTTCCTTCATGGTGTCCCTTATATTCTGATTGGCTGATAGAATTCTATCAGCCAATAGGAATTAAAGGGGAAAAAATCCTATTGTCTGTTGAAATCAGCCAATAGGATTGAGCTTGCATTCTATTGGCTGATTGGAATAGCCAATAGAATGCAAGCTCAATCCTATTGGCTGATTGCAACAGTCAATAGGATTTTTTCCCCTTTAATTCCTATTGGCTGATAGAATTCTATCAGCCAATTGGAATGTAAGGGACGCCATCTTGGATGACGTACCTTAAAGGGAAACTTCATTCTTTGTTGATCATCATAAGAAGAGGATGCTCCGCGCCGGATGTCTTGAAGATGGAGCCGCTCCACGCCGGATGGATGAAGATAGAAGATGCCGTCTAGATGAAGACTTCTGCCCGCTTGAATGAAGACTCCGGCCCGCTTGAATAAAGACTTCTACCGGCTTCGATGAGGACTTCTGCCGCTTAGATGTGGATGGATGTCTGGTCTTTGAAAACTGTAAGTGGATCGTCTTGGGGTTAGTGTTAGGTTTTTTAAGGGTTTATTGGGTGGGTTTTAATTTCAGGTTAGGGACTTTGGGCAGTAAAAGAGTTAAATGCCCTTTTAAGGGCAATGTCCATACAAATACCATTTTCAGGGCAATGGGGAACTTAGGTTTTTTAGATAGGGTTTTATTTGGGGGGTTGGTTTGGGGGGGTTTGTATTTTTTTTTTACAGGTAAAAGAGCTGATTTCTTTGGGGCAATGCCCGGCAAAAGGCCCTTTTAAGGGTCATTGGTAGTTTAGTTTAGGCTAGGGTTTTTTATTTTGGGGGGTCTCTTTTATTTTGATAGGGCTATTAGATTAGGTGTAATTTTTTTTAATTTTTGATACTGTGGTTTTTTATTTTTTGTAACTTAGTGTTTTTTATATTTTGTAACTTAGTGTTTTTTATTTTTTGTAACTTAGTTGTTATTTTTTTGTAATTTAGTCATTTTTAATAGTAGATTTAAATAACTTGAGTAGAGTTAGGTTTTTAAATATGTAATATAGTTAATTTAATTGTTAGTTTAATGTAATTTTAGTATAATAGTTAGGGTAGGCTAATTAATAGCTTAATATAGTTTATTTTAATTCTAAAGGTAAGTTTCAATTTATTATAAGATAGGGATGAGTTAATATTTAATGTAAAGTTAGCGGGTTGTTAGGTTTAGGGGTTAATAGCTTAATTTAGTTTATGGTGATGTGGGGGGCTGGCGGTTTAGATGTTAATAGGTTTAGTTAGTGGTAGTGATGTGGGAGGCCAGGTGTTTAGGGGTTAATAATTTTATTACAGTTGCGGCGGGGTCCGGGAGCGGTGGGATTGGGGTTAATACATCTATTTAGTTGCGGCGGGTTCCGGGAGTGGCAGGATAGGGGTTAATAGATTTATTTAGTTGCAGTGTGCTCTGGGAGCAGCGGGATAGGGGTTAATACATTTATTTAGTTGCGGCGGGGTCCGGGAGCGGTGGGATAGGGGTTAATACATTTATTTAGTTGCGGTGGGCTCCGGGAGCGGTGGGATAGGGTTTAATATATTTTATGTAGGTGGCGACAATGTCGGGGCGGCAGATTAGGGGTGTTTAGACTCTGGGGTTATGTTAGGGTGTTAGGTGTAAACTTTGCTGGTTTTCTACCATAGAAATCAATGGGATATCTGGCAGCATCGAACATGAGCTTTTGCTGCTTTCAGACTCCCATTGATTCCTATGGTATCCGCGGCCTCCAGGGTGGTGGATTGAAAACCAGGTACGCTGGGCCAGAATAGTGGCGAGCGTACCTGTTAGAAATTTGATAACTTGCAAAAGTTGTCAGATAGTGCCGAATTTGTATTCGGAACATCTGTAATGATGTAAACATCGATCTGTGTTGGATTAAGACCGGCGGATCATATGTTACGTTACAAATTTCAACTTTTGCCGATCTGTAGGCTTTGATAACTAGGTCGAATCAGGCTCACCACAATTACGCTGCAGAATTCCAGCGTATTTGCGGTTGACGGCTTGATAAATATCCCTGTGCACACATAGTTATATTTAACTTAATGATCAACACTTATTGGTGTATTATGCGTTTATTTATTTTGCTAAAGGTACAATTGTGCATATACTGGTATCACATATAATAAATGTAAGAAAGATAAACCTGAGTTAACCTAGGCGTAACAGTCAGAAAATAAGTAATGTTGATATGTGTAATAATGAGCAAATTACTGGGGTACAAAAATAAGAATTTATTACAGTCCTCAAATAATATTAAGGTACTCAAAATAGTAAAAATATTAATAATAAAAAAAAATGAATAATAAAAATCGGACGTCTTCGATATAAAATAGCAATTAAAAGAAAAGAGAAAATTGCCACCACTGAGAGTCAATTGATACAATCAACACAGTCAATCGCTGTCAAAGAATTGAAACAAAGTTCAAGTGCAATATGTATTGTGAAGCTGCAGTGCATAAAGGTAACCAAGGATATTTGTTGTGACTACACATTAGCTGGCTTCCGGAGTGAATAATAGACACGGGATAAGACAAACTTTTAGCCGCTCAGCCTCCATGTTGTTTGTTCCTCTGCCGTTATGGTCACGTGTGTATATAATATCAGTGGAATCCAATCTTATTGGTAGATCATATATTTCAAAAGGTACAGCTGATCCGCTTTCTTAAGTAGAAGGAAAGAAGTAATCTGCTCTTTAAGTGCATAAACGCACTCAGAATGAATCCTCAGAGGTTTGAAGTGCTGAGACTTTAATACATTTTGCTTTGTTTTTGGCACTTTCCAGTGCAGGCTTTCAGCTGTCAGGGTTTTTTCCCTGCTTTGTTTGCCATGTGCTGCTGGCAGCCATTTTGCTTACCTTTTCTTGCTGAATCTGGTGCAGAGTGTGTGATACCAGTATATGCACAATTGTACCTTTAGCCCCTTGGCGCTCCTAATCCTTTTCTTTGTATATTTAGCTGTTCTTGCTTAATGTGTGGGGATATTTTAGGTTTTTTAGGAGTTTGGTAATACGCTCTGCGCATACTCTCTTGCTATTGCTAGTGTCTATATCCTGTTCAGGTCTCTTAACTTATCTAATCCAATCTAAGGCATCACTTATTATTGATTGGGTGGCACTAAGACCCAGTGTTTTAGGGTTTTTGGCTGATTTATTTCATACTGTGTCGGAGCAGTTTCGACTCCGCCTTCATGCAGCATCCTGTCTCTTTTGATTGGTTGTGCCTTTATACACCTCTGTGTCTATGAGGTGTCAGCTTGGAGGTTGGATGACAGTGGAATCGGTACTGCTGCCGACACATTTATTGACAGACTTAGGAAGTGGGTCCTTATGTGTCTAGAGACTTGATTGCACTTTGCACTTTATACTCACGGGTCTCTTGTTTCTATTTGCTCATGTTTGCATTCTCGATATCATGTTGGAGCGATTTCGGCTCCACCCTTATACCGCCTCTTCCATCCTTGGATTAGTTGTGCCTCACACACCCACTTGCTCATGAGGTGTTTGTTTTGAGGTCTGATGGTGGTGAAGCCGTCACTGCTTTGGATATGTTTGTTTAGTAAGTGGGATCAGAGATTTGATCACAGTTCATATTGACATGTATATATACATATTTTATTAACACACAAATGTAACTGATGTATTGGGAATCTAAGTTATATATACCATTAGGCTTTTTTGATCTAATATATGTTTTAATAATAGGATCCCACATATTGTATTAGGTCTGAGGAACACATATATATTGTAAAATATTATTACACAATCTGATCCCTTATTATGTTATTTTGTGATTCGAGAACATTAATCTGTGGGGGTTTGTGGGGAGATACATTGATATATATTGTAATCTCTGAAGTGTTTGGTTTAAGTACTGTGGTCAACATTATTTTCAATACTATGTTGTATTGTCATTTTTATGTTTGATAATATAATGCCAAACCTCAAATGTATGATACAAGGTTTGTTCCTAATATTGTCAAGTACCCTTGTATATTGCTGTTACTATGTCAACAAATGAGTAACTATGTGAGTATACACAGTTGATATTGTTTAATTGATTAACCTATGAGATAGTTTGTTACCCTTTATATAGCAAGTGTATTTCAAAATGTTTTTAGATTAGCCTGAGGAAACAGCTCTTTTGAAACTGAGAAATGTGTCGCTTTTTTAATAAAGAAACTGTTTTTATTTATACACTTGCTGCTTTGGTGGACTTTGTTTTATCATTGTTTTGGGATTTTGGAGTGCATCCAGCCCCTTGCCTGTGGAGTTCAGCTAGCTGGGCAACTGTGATTTCCCAGTCTGTTTTTATTGCACCTGGAGGTGCTCTCTCTCTAGTAAGTGCAATCATATCATATTTTGTTGTCTCTGCTTTGACGTTATTAGGCTATTGTTGTTTGCTCTTTACTTCCATACAGGCATTTGGTGGTCTCTTTTTAAGAAGATTTGGCCTAACATCACAGTCTGTTGGAAACAGTGAGCTGGACTACTGTGAAGCTCCAGCCTGCTCCAATAGCACCATTGGGTGCATCACACTTGAGAGTAGATTTCTTGTTCTTATATCATTATTACTTTTCGTGGTGGTACTAGGCCATTTGTGGCGCCTCTGTGTTTTCCTTTTACAGATCATCACCCGCCAGGATTTGAACGTCCTTTGACAGAGAGCTGCCTTATTCCGGATTATATGGACTTTTTTGTATGCTTTTGTGTGTGTTGTGTTTGCTGTATTGACTTACGGTATATGTTTAAGTAGGAAGTGCCCCCTACAGGATTATTTGTGCTATAGTGCATTTATCTCTTTATTACTGTCTTAAATACAATTTCACAAAATATGTTCTATTTTACACAGTTCTCTAATTTATTTGTATATTTCTAATATTTTTATCATCTCAGAAATACCCTTGCATTCCTATTGGCTGATTTGAATCTTCAAATTCAAATCAGCCAATAGGATGAAAGCTTTGGATCGCTCTCATACACTCTTTGTTATTTGTCATATGCTGCCATAAGTGCCGATTTTACACATCTGCTGTAGCCACCATTGTTTATGTTTGACATGTTGCTGTTGGCAACGCGCCTGTCCTATGTGGGTATTAGGTATGCGCAGGCACGCTGTGGCTAACACTTGCTCTGACGCTTTAGGCTTCCTGATGTTACTATGGCAACGCCGTGCCATGCGTCATCACGCTAGGTACGTTTTGTGCTTACGTGACGTCATTGCCGCAATGGGGAAGACGCGAGCGGCTGTGTGGCGGTAATTTGAATCCTCAGCTCATCCTTATAAGGGGTATGATTTTAACATATGTGTTAGATGATTTTAAGTGTGTTGTACGTTTTGTGAATATATGTTGACATTTGACAAAGGCACAATGCCGTGCCGAAACGTTATGTCACTATATTTTTTAAAATGACCTAATAAATTTTGGAGATTTTATCAAGCCCAGTGAGTGCCTGCATTTGTGAAATGTTTGGATGATATCTAGCAGAGCACCGTGGCACTATTTGGAATGGTGAGATAGTGCTTTCCCTAAAGGTACTGTATATTTATATATATATATATATATATTGGTGTATATTTAATAGCTGATTTTGTGTTTTGAAGCCAGAACCTAATAAAAGGGGTTGAGCGTGTGGGTATAATCACATCTCATTACTTTATCACATTGTGTACATATACATGCTTCTTTATCTTATCTGTCTATAAACCAAAGACCAATACTTGGAGAGAATAATGGAAAATTAACATTTTATTAGCTAATTTCTTCTATACCTCACTTTTTTTTTCTCACAGCTAATCTTTAGCTTGGACCTAAGGTCAGAAACTTTCAGAATAGGTGGGGATACCACAGGCTAAATCAACTATTTCTAATGCCAATATCAAAGTAAAGGAAATACTTGTAAACAACTTAATACACTCCAGCATTGGATCATTGGCAACAAACTAAAGAGGAAAACATTTTTGAGTAAACTGTCCCTTTAATAGTTTATTTAGTTTGTTTGTGTTGTGGGAGGATGGCGGTTTAGGGGTTAATAGTTTATTTAGTTAGTTTGCAATGTGCGGAAATGGTGGTTTATGGGTTAATAGTTTTATTTAGGGTTGGCAATGTGAGGGGATGGTGGATTAGGGGTTCTTAGGCTTGTGGCTTATGGTAGGGTGTTAGTTTTTTACTTTTTTTCCATTTTCATGAGTAGGGTGGGTTTTTTTCTCCATTGATTTCTATGGGGGAACACATGCACGCACATGTGAAAACTCTGCTAAAGATTTTTGCACTTCTCGGGCTACCGCTAGTGCAAAATAATGATTTTTTTCAACTTGTAATACAAGCCGATCCCGAGAACCGGAAAAAGCATTTTCCAAGCAATGTTTTCACTATCAAAAAATCTAAATTTACCACGGCACTTGTAATCTTGCCCTAAATACATTTCCTGTACCTCCCTCTAATCATAGGTGCTGCTATTAATGAACCTAGGAAACACGGCAGGTATCTGAGGGAGAGTTGCTGCACATGCATGTGCAAGTCAGTACTGGAATGTAGTAAAATATAGATTTCAACATGGCAGCACCAATAACTAGACGGGTGGGAAATAACCTCAATTTTATACTTATAAAATTTATTTTTAGTGTTTAATGTCCCTTTAAGGGATATAAAAGACATTAGCATTGGCCGGGTTATAGGTGCACTGTAAAATTGATGGCTTTATGGACTACTAATATCAATTGTGCTAAATCCATACCACTTCCCTTTTTGTAATAAATTTGGTACTGGTTCGTTATTGTGCCCTGCCACAAATTTGTGAGAATTGCATTAAAAATTAATATCGGCCAATCAAAATTACTTACATCAATGTTGTTGTTTAAACCAACCAATAACAATGTGCATTAATCCTGTTTTGAGATGTGGGTTACAACAATAAGGACCATGAAGGTTTAGGGGTTAAATGTGAAGGAGGTTAAGGCAGTTTAGTTGGTTTATTGCAGCGGGTTAAAGTGCTGGTGGGGATTGTTATTTTTCAGAAGTAAAAGTTTACAACAGCTTTTATGAAGCAAAATTAAAAGTTGTAATCTAGACCTATGTTGGGCCTGCACTACAATGTAATACTTCTAGCTTGTCAACAACTCTGAGTTAAGCATATGGGGCCGATTTAACATTGTGCAAGCGGACATGATCTGATATTGTGGATCATGTCCGCTGCACATCAATAAATGGCGACAGCATAGGCTGTCGGCAACTCGGCATTTATCATTGCACCAGCAGTTCTGTTGAACTGCTGGTGCAATGCCGCCCCCTGCAGATTTGCGGCCAATCAGCCGCCAGCAGGGGGTGTCAATCAACACGATCGTATTCGATCAGGTTGATTTCCTTCAATGACTTTTCGCCTCCTCAGAGCAGGCGGACAGGTTTTGGAGCAACGGTCCTTAGACAGCTGCTTCCTAACTTGTGTTTCTGGCGAGCCTGAAGGCTCGCCAGAAACACGGGGCATCAAGCTCCATACAGAGCTTGATAAATATGCCCCTATGTCTTTATATGCAATGTGCAAGAAATAGCCGCAACATACTATTGAGTTTTATACATCCTTATGTGTGTGTGCATGTGCGTACGTGTGTGCACATGCATATAAACCATGTTATAAACACACAATTTTGGTGCTTAAATGAATATTGATGAACAACATGGACTGACAAGAGTGCAAAAAAAAAATAAGGGGGGCAATTTTTTAAATACCTGGCGGACATGATTTGCTGTAGCGAATCTTATCCACCCGGCATCGCTGAATGCTGACAGCATAAGCTTTCGGCATTTAACATTGCACAAGAATTTCTTGTGAAATGCTTGTGCAGTGCCGCCACATGCACAAATTGTGGCCAATCGACTGCTAGCAGGGGTTGTCAATCATCCCGATCGTTTCTGATCGGGATGATTGCAGTCTGCCACCTTAAAGGTGGCAGAGAAGTTAAGGAGCAGCGGTCTTATGACCGCTGCTTCTTAACTTCTGTTTCCAGTGAGCCAGAAACTACGGGCGTAGGTAGCAGCATCCGCTGCTTATTAAATCTACCCCATTGAGAGTGAGAGAGAAAGAAAGATAGGGAGAGTGTGAGAGAGGGAGTGAGAGTGATATAGAGAGAGTGAGAGTAAGAGAACAGAGAAGAGAGGGTGAGAGAGAGAGAGAGAAGAGGAATTAAGTAAAAGTGAGAGAGATAAGAGAGTGTGAGAGAGAGAGTGAGAGACAGAGAGTGTGTGAGAGATAGATACTCAGTCTGTGTGATAACAATGAGGGATATCCATTACATTCATCAAAACCAACTTGTTCCGTGAAACTAACTTTAATTAACAAATGTATATTTTTTCTACCATTTTCTGCAGCAGAAAATATAACATAAACTCATTCACTAGTTCATTTCAGCATCATATTTAACCTTAATGTTCCATAGACTTCAATTATTAAGCACTGTTAAAAAATGACTTTTAATTAAAATGCCATTTTGTGGAGATCAAGAAATCCTAAATTATTTTTTTTTTGCTTTGAGGCTGAACATATCTGAACTTTAAAATTTGACTTCCTTTTGAATTTCTTTCTTTCTACAGTACACTCTGGTTTGATATTTGATTTCCATAATACATGTAGACCCCAGGGCAGAGCATTCCAGCAAATTAACGAGCAATACAGATCAATAGACTGACATTGTAAATCCTTCCAGACATGCTGCTGCTAGATTGCTGTCCCTGCTTGATCGATATTAGAAGCAGAGAGGGGATGAGTCAACACTGAGATCAGAAATATTAACAGAGATTGACATGTACCAGTAAAAGTCTTTTTTTTTTAATATTTAGAGGATTTCATATGAATATCAAACATAAAACACAAAATACATCAACCTTAACAGTTTATGTGCAAAGTAACACAGACAATAATAATATGACATAATGTATTGGATACATTGCAAATTACTTAAATAATAGTAGAATGTGCATTTTAAACAAGACTTTCTGATAGTCAACAACAAAAATCGTATTAATCCTGTATTACAAAGAGAGAACTTGATGTCATATACAGTAATGTTGAATTCATCTATAATGTTTAGTACCATAGAGAATGGAGACAGTGGTAGTTATTCAATGTTTCAGATAAGTTGTTTTAAAGAGCAAAATGCCCCCTCCCAGTTTTTTAAAGTCCCCCCTTTATCACTTCACATCTGGCTAAGCCTTGGAGGGATAAATAAACTGTCTCTCTGTTTTATCAATAACCCCTGATTAAGTCTCTTTTTTTCTCTACCCACTTGCTGCCTCTTCTCCCTCTCTTTTTTTCATCCACTATTTCTCTCTGTTCTCTACCCTTCTCTCTCTCTCTCTCTCTCTCTCTCTCTCTCTCTCTCTCTCTCTCTCTCTCTCTCTCTCTCTCTCTCTCTCTCTCTCTCTCTCTCTCTCTCTCACTCTCACTCTCTCTCTCTCTCTCTCTCTCTCTCTCTCTCTCTCTCTCTCTCTCTCTCTCACTCTCTCTTCTCACTCTTCTCTCTCTTCTCTCTCTTCTCTCTCTAAACATCCGCAATGTGGCTATATATATACAAAAGGGGTTCGTCAAAGGAACGAGATTGCATGTGAAATATTAAAAAACCTCTGAAATCAGTGTTTGAAGACAATCTCTCTGAGAGGAGTTTAACTATACATCTCAGTGGGTGACCATACTTTTCTGATAAAGCGATATATTCAAAGCAGTATCGTCACCAACGTACATTGAAGGTGTAATGTAAATGATCCCTTTACACAGTATAATTTACATGTGTCAATAGCAACTCAACCTCTGTTCTTACAATACTATAGTGAAAAAATGGAATCAATAATACACCTATAGGAGCTGGGGTTTGCGGGTATTTGATAGATGTATACGCAATGTTTAATGTATATGTATTGTATAGTACAATGTTATAATATGTATTTAAAGCCTTGTTGTGATTTTAAAAATCGTGTTGTTTTGTCTTTGCTTTGTTTTTTTTCTTTTTCTAGGAAGAAGATTTCACTTTTGTATATATTGTCAATATAAGGTCTCACTGTTCTGAATATGTTATACTTATAATATTGTGACCGCACTATAATAAATGTGTTCTATATTAATAACACATTTGTTATAGTGCAATACATAAATTTTGTATAGGCAAAATACATTCAGCTAGATTACGAGTTGTGCGTTAAGGTAATAAAGCAGCGTTAAGAGGTCCTAACGCTGCTTTTTTTACGCCCGCTGGTATTACGAGTCTTGAAGGTTTAGGGTCACCGCACACTTCTTTGGCCTTCCTGCAAAACGACTTACGTAAACTTCATAAAGTCTTTTTTTCTATGGGACTTCCATAGCGCCGGTATTACGAGTCTGTCCTGGGAGGCCAAAAAGTGAGCGGTACACCCTACCCTGTCAAGAGTCTAAAGACATTTAAAAGTCAATAGTTATGAGTTTTACACTACAACGCCGTAGCATAAAACTCATAACTAAAGTGCTAAAAAGTACACTAACACCCATAAACTACCTATTATCCCCTAAACCGAGGCCCTCCCGCATCGCAAACATTATAATAAAATTTTTAACCCCTAATCTGCCGCTCCAGACACTGCCGCCACCTACATTATATTTATGAACCCCTAATCTGCTGCCCCCAACATCGCTGACACCTACATTATATTTATTAACCCCTAATCTGCCATCCCCAATGTTTCCGCCACCTACCTACAATTATTGACCCCTAATCTGCCGCCCCCAACGTCGCCGCTACTATAATAAACATATTAACCCCTAAACTGCCGCACTACCGCCTCGCAAACATTAGTTAAATATTATTAAACCCTAATCTGCCGTCCCTAACATCGCCGCCACCTACCTACATTTATTAACCCCTAATCTGCTACCTCCAACGTCGCCGCCACTATATTAATTTTATTAACCCCTAAATCTAAGTCTAACCCTAACACCCCCTAATTGAAATATAATTTAAATAAATCTAAATAAAATTACTATAATTAACTACATTATTCCTATTTAAAACTAAATACTTACCTATAAAATAAACCCTAAGCTAGCAACAAATTAACTAATAGTTACATTGTATCTAGCTTAGCATTTATTTTTATTTTACAGGCAAGTTTGTATTTATTTTAACTAGGTAGAATAGTTATTAAATAGTTATTAACTATTTAATAACTACCTAGCTAAAATAAATACAAAAGTACCTGTAAAATAAAACCTAACCTAAGTTACAATAACACCTAACACTACACTATAATTAAATAAATTAACTAAATTAAATACAATTACCTAAATTAAATTAAATTAGCTAAAGTACAAAAAAAACCCCACTAAATTACAGAAAATAATAAACAAATTACAGATATTTAAACTAATTACACCTAATCTAATAGCCCTATCAAAATAAAAAAAGCCCTCCCAAAATAAAAAAAAACCCTAGCCTAAACTAAACTACCAATAGCCCTTAAAAAAGGCATTTTGTGGGGCAAAAAACTAAACTACCAATAGCCCTTAAAAGGGCCTTTTGCGGGGCATTGCCCCAAAGTAATCGGCTCTTTTACCTGTAAAAAAAAAATACAAACAACCCCCCCAACAGTAAAACCTACCACCCACACAACCAACCCCCCAAATAAAATACTATCTAAAAAAAACTAAGCTCCCCATTGCCCTGAAAAAGGGCAGTTAGCTCTTTTGCAGGTCCAAACCCTAACCTAAAAATAAAACCCACACAATACACCCTTAAAAAAACTTAACACTAACCCCCTGAAGATCGACTTACAGTTCTGAAGACCGGACATTCATCCTCATCCCAGAAGTCTTCATCCAACCGGGCTGAAGTCCTCATCGAAGCCGGGAGAAGTCTTCATCCAAGCCAGGTGAAGTGGTCCTCCAGACGGGCAGAAGTCTTAATCCAGATGACATCTTCTATCTTCATCCATCCGACGCGTAGCGGGTCCATCTTCAAGACATCCGACTGGGAGCATCCTCTTCATCCGACGACTACCCGACGAATGAAGGTTCCTTTAAGCGACATCATCCAAGATGGCGTCCCTTAGATTCCGATTGGCTGATAGAATTCTATCAGCCAATCGGAATTAAGGAAGAAAAAATCCTATTGGCTGATGCAATCAGCCAATAGGATTGAATTTCAATCCTATTGGCTGATCCAATCAGCTAATAGGATTGAGCTTGCATTCTATTGGCTGTTCCAATCAGCCAATAGAATGTGAGCTCAATTCTATTGGCTGATTGGATCAGCCAATAGGATTGAAGTTCAATCCTATTGGCTGATTGCATCAGCCAATAGGATTTTTTCAACCTTAATTCCGATTGGCTGATAGATTTTTATCAGTCAATCGGAATCTAAGGGACGCCATCTTGGATGATGTCACTGAAAGGAACCTTCATTTGTCTGGTAGTCGTCGGATGAAAAGGATGCTCTGCGTCGGATGTCTTGAAGATGGAGCCGCTCCGCATCGGATGGATGAAGATAGAAGATGCCGTCTGGTTGAAGACTTCTTCCCGTCTGGAGGACCACTTCTCCCCCGGCTTGGATGTAGACTTCTCCCAGCTTTGTTGAGGACTTCGGCCCAGTTGGATGAAGACTTCTGCCACCTCCTTAAGGATGGATGTCTGGTCTTCAGAACTGTAAGTCGATTTTCAGGGAGTTAGTGTTTGTTTGTTTTTTAAGAGTGTTTTGGGTGGGTTTTATTTTTAGATTAGGGTTTGGGCCTGCAAAAGAGCTAACTGCCCTTTTAAGGGCAATGCCCATCCAAATGCCCTTTTCAGGGCAATGGGGAGCTTAAGTTTTTTTAGATAGTATTTTAAGGGCAATGCCCATCCAAATGCCCTTTTAAGGGCAATGCCCCGCAAAAAGGCCCTTTTAAGGGCTATTGGTAGTTTAGTTTAGGCTAGGGTTTTGTTTTATTTTGGGGGGGGGGGGCTTTTTTATTTTGATAGGGCTATTAGATTAGGTGTAATTAGTTTAAATATCTGTAATTTGTTTATTATTTTCTGTAATTTAGTGGGGGGTTTTTGTTCTTTAGCTAATTTAATTTAATTTAGGTAATTGTATTTAATTTAGTTAATTTATTTAAATATAGTGTAGTGTTAGGTGTTATTTTAACTTAGGTTAGGTTTAATTTTACAGGTACTTTGGTATTTATTTTAGCTTTGTAGTTATTAAATAGTTACTAACTATGTAATAGCTATTCTACCTAGTTAAAATAAATACAAACTTGCCTGTAAAATAAAAATAAACCCTAAACTAGATACAATGTAACTATTAGTTAAATTGTAGCTAGCTTAGGGTTTATTTATAGGTACGTATTTAGTTTTAAATAGGAATAATGTAGTTAATTATAGTAATTTTATTTAGATTTATTTTAATTATATTTCAATTAGGAGGTGTTAGGGTTAGACTTAGGTTTAGTGGTCAATAAATTTAATATAGTGGCGGCGACGTTGGGGGCGGCAGATTAGGGGTTAATAAATGTAGATGATGGTGGCGGCGATATTAGGGACAGCAGATTAGGGGTTAATAATATTTAACTAATGTTTGCAAGGCAGGAGTGCGGCGGTTTAAGGTTTAATATGTTTATTATAGTGGCAGCGATGTTGGGGGCAGCAGATTAGGGGTTAATAAGTATAGGTAGGTGGCGGCGACATTGGGGTTGGCAGATTAGGGGTTAATAAATATAATGTAGGTGTCGGCGATGTTGGGGGCAGCAGATTAGGGGTTCATAAATATAATGTAGGTGGCGGCGGTGTCCGGAGCGCAGATTAGGGGTTAATAAATATAATGCAGGTGTCGGCAATGTCAGGGGCAGCAGATTAGGGGTTAATAAGTATAATATTAGGGGTGTTTAGACTCAGGGTTCATGTTAGGGTGTTAGGTGTAGACATTTTATTTCCCCATAGGAATCAATGGAGCTGCGTTAAGGAATTTTACTCTGCTTTTTTGCAGGTGTTAGACTTTTTCTCAGCCGGCTCTCCCCATTGATTCCTATGGAGAAATCGTGCACAAGTACGTATGACCAGCTTACCACTGACTTAAGCAGCGCTGGTATTGGAGAGCGGTAATGTGCAAAATTTTGCTCAACGCTCACTTCTTGTCTTTAACAACGGATTTGTAAAAACTCGTAGTACCAGCGCTGCAGGAAAGTGAGCAGTGAGTGAAAACTGCTTGTTAGCACCGCATAGCCTCTAACGCAAAACTCGTAATCTAGACGATTATTTTTACAATCAAAACAAGACTTTAAATACATATTATAACATTATACAATACAATAAGGATAAATGAAACATTGCATATGCATCTATCAGATGCCCACAATACCCACTACTATAATTTTAATAGGTTAATGGGTTAATTTTTTTATCTTTATTAACAAAGTAGATTGCAGACATCATGGACATATAGGCGTTCCGTGAGAGATCCACGGGTGTTCCATGGGAGTAAACTGGTGAAAACTTTGCGGTGAGTGTGTAATATTCAAAGCACTGCTCTCCAACTTAGATACAAGTTATCAGTGATACCAGTCTCACCAGCTTTCCAGTGGGAAGAATTTCCAGTGTGACAAATCTAGTGAATATACAGTGAAACTGAATATCAAGAGTTACTACACAGAAACCATGTTTTGTTTTTGCAACAGTCTATGTTGTCTAAACACACTTTGAAGACAGCCCCCCAGCCAAGATTGCATCTAAGTGGCGAAGTGGAGGGACTTTTGCCGAACCTGCAATCCCTATTATTTCCTATAAAAGACATATTGCCACTCCTTGGAACAGAAAGGTTCAGCCCACTTGTTTGGAATATATTACCAGACCCATGGATTGTAAGACTGGCAAGGCCAAAAAAGCATTTTCTTGTGGGTCCGATAATGTTTTGAATATTGGGACCTATGTCCCCATCTCTCACATTCCCCTTCTTTCTCTTAATCATCTTTCTTTCTATACTCACTTCCTCGCTTTTATCTCTGCCCTGTCTCCCTTGCTTTTGCACCCTTAGATCTTTCTTCATTTTTATTTTTTCTCCCTTCCCACATACCCTCCCTTTACTTTTTTCTATCATTTACCCTTTCTTTGTCTTTCTCTGTTTCCTCCACTCTCTATCTTCTCCTCTCTACTATTTCTACATCCCACACTCTATTTTCTCTTTTTCACTCTATTTATCTCCCACACTCTCATTCTTCCTCTCTCCTCTTTGTCCCTCTCTCTCCTATACTTCTCTCTCTCCTTTACTCTCCACTTTTTCTCCTTTTCACGAACAATTTCCACCTCTCCTAGTCCTCGACCAGTTTTCTCACTGCCTTTCCCATTGCTTTCCAACCTTTCCCTCCTTCCTCAATTATTATTCCCCCCCCCCCTCTCCATCCGCTGGCTTTTTGATATGGCAAAACATATGGCTTATGCACTGAAATCTAATGTTCACACTGTACTCTTCCAAGTCCCAAATAACATTTGCAATTCCCCTAGTGCGACAGTGTAGAATACAACAGAACAGCATCTCACATTTGTAATATTAGCATGTTGCTTGGGGAAAATAAAGTGTGAGCTTCAGGGACTATATAAATCTCAGGTAACATTTCAGGTTCAGAGAAATGCCCTTGAGGTATTTATTATGAGTGAAAAAATGTTATTTTTATTATAATATTTTATTTATAAAGCACCAAACAAATTTACACAGCGCTATGGGAGTTTTGCAAAGAAAACATTAACAATATAAAAGTAAAGCAAAACATGTTTAACGAAATGAGTGTTCTACCTTTTATCTTCACCCGCTCTAGCTGTCCCCTCATTATCCCTATTTAAACAATCACATTGGATTTAAATAAAAATGCTAAATTGATAACACATTCAGCTAACACTTCTGTTATAATTTTGTGGAGGTACATAGTTAAAAGACATTTTTATAACATTGATATACAGTACTTTATTGGAATTTAAGTATTTTATTGATAAAACTTTCACTTCTGAATGTTTCATACTGTGCTTGTTAGTCATTTCAAAGTTTACATTTACCCAGCAAGTGATCTTGTTGTTTGAAATATGCACCTAATAAGCATGAGATTGTAAGCAAAAATAAATAAATAATAAAAATAAATAATAGGAAAAACATAATTTATGTAAGAACTTACCTGAAAAATTAATTTCTTTCATATTGGCAATAGTCCATTAGCTAGTGACGTATGGGATATTACAATCCTACCAGGAGGGGCAAAGTTTCCCAAACCTCAAAATGCCTATAAATACACCCCTCACCACACACACAATTCAGTTTAACTAATAGCCAAGTAGTGGGGTGATAGAAAAAGGTGTACAAAAAACATACAAAAAAGAGGAACTGGAAATATAATTGTGCTTTTATACAAAAAAATCATAACCACCAGAAAAAGGGTGGGTCTCATGAACTCTTGCCAATATGAAAGAAATTAATTTATCAGGTAAGTTCTTACATAAATTATGTTTTCTTTCATGTAATTGGCAAGAGTCCATGTCCAAAGTCCGCAAAACAGCCATATCCTGATGGAAAATCAGAAAAGGAGACTCACAAGAGAGAGCAGACAATTCTGAAACTCTTCTAGCTGAAGAGATAGCCAAAAGAAACAACACTTTCCAGGAAAGTAGTTTAATATCCAAAGAATGCATAGGCTCAAAAGGAGGTGCCTGCAAAGTCTTCAAAATTAAAATAAGACTCCAAGGAGGAAAGATTGATTTAATAACAGGCTTGATATGAACCAAAGCCTAAACAAAACAGTGCATATCAGGAAGCTTATCAATCTTTCTATGAAATAAAACAGAAAGAGCAGAGATTTGTCCCTTTCAGACAAACCTTTATCCAACCCATCCTGAAGAAACTGTAAAATTCTAGGAATTCAAAAAGAATGCCAGGAGAATTTATAAGAAGAACACCATGAACTATAGGCCTTCCAAACTTGATAATAAATCTTCCTTGAAAAATACTTATGAGCTTGTAGCATAGTATTAATCACTGAGTCAGAGAAACCCTTATGACTAAGCACTAAGCGTTCAATTTCCGTACCTTCAAATTTAACGATTTGAGATCCTGATGGAAAAATGGCCCTTGAGACAGAAGGTCTGGTCTTAGAGGAAGTGGCCAAGGCTGGCAACTGGACATCCAAACAAGATCTGCATACCAAAACCTGTGAGGCCACGCTGGTGCTATCAGAAACACATACAATTGTTCCTTAATGATCTTGGAGATCACTCTTGGACGAACTAGAGGCAGAAAGATATAAGCAGTTTGGTAAAAAAAAGGAACTGCTACAACATCCACCATCTCCGCCTGAAGATCCCTGGACCTGGACAGGTACCTGGGAAGTTTCTTGTTTAGATGATAAGCCATTAGATCTAATTCTGGAAGACCCCACATCTGTACAATCTGACAAAATACATCTGGATGGAGAGACCACTCTCCCGGATGTAAAGTCTGACGGCTGAGATAATCCGCTTCCCAATTGTCTACACCTGGGATATGCACCTCAGAAATTAGACAAAAGCTGGATTTTGCCCAAAAAAGTATCCAAGATACTTTTTTCATAGCTAGGGGACTGCGAGTCCCACCCTGATGATTGACATATGCCACAGTTGTGATATTGTCCGTCTGAAAATAAATGAATGGTTCTCTCTTTAACCGAGGTCAAACCTGAAGAGCCCTGAAAATAGCACGGAGTTCTAAACTATTGATTGGTAACCTCGCCTCTTGAAGTTTCCAAACCGCTTGTGCTGTCAGAGATCCCCAGACAGCTCCCTAAGCTAAAAGACTTGCATCTGTTGTGATCACAGTCCAGGTAGTATGAACAAAAGATTCCCCCGAATTAAATGATGATGGTCTAACCGCCAAGTCAGAGAGAGTTGTATGTTGCGATTTAAGTATATCAATTGTGATATACGAGTATAATCCCTGCACCATTGATTCAGCATACAAAGCATACAAAGCTGTAGAGGGGATCGCGTCCAATGCTGCAGTCATGAGACCTAAAACTTCTATGCACATAGCCACTGAAGAGAATGATAGAGACTGAAGGTTTCGACAAGCTAAAACCAATTTCATTCGTCTATTGTCTGTTAAAGACAGAGTCATGGACACTAACGGCTAGATTACGAGTTGTACGTTAGGCGGAAAAAGCAGCGTAAACAGGTCCTAACGCTGCTTTTTCACTACCGCTGCTATTACGAGTCTTGCAGGTTTAGGGGCACCGCACACTTCTTTGGCCTTACTGCAAAATAACTTACGTAAACTTTGTAAAGTCTTTTTTCTATGGGACTTCCATAGCGCCAGTATTACGAGTCTGTCCTGGGAGGCCAAAAAGTGAGAGGTACACCCTCTATCTCCAAGAACCCTAAAGCATTTTAAAGTCAGTAGTTAAGAGTTTTATGGTACAATGCCGTAACATAAAACTCATAACTATAGTGCTAAAAAGTATACTAACACCCATAAACTACACTATTAACCCCTAAACTGAGGCCCTCCTGCATCGCAAACACTAAAATTTAATTTTTAACCCCTAATCTGCCGCTCCGGACATCGCTGCCACTATAATAAACATATTAACCCCTAAACCGCTGCACTCCCGCCTCGCAAACACTAGTTAAATATTATTAACCCCTAACATCGCCGCCACCTACATTATACCTATAAACCCATAATCTGCTGCCCCCAACATCGCCGACACCTACATTATTTTTATGAACAACTAATCTGCCGCACCAAATGTCGCCGCAACCTACCTACACTTATTAACCCCTAATCTGCCGCCCCCAATGACGCCGCCACTATAATAAACATATTAACCCCTAAACTGCCGCGCTCCCGCCTTGCAAAGAGTTAAATATTATTAACCCCTAATCTGTCATCCCTAACATCGCCGCCACCTACCTACATTTATTAACCCCTAATCTGCTGCCCCCAATGTCGCCGCCACTATACTAAATGTATTAACCCCTAAACCTAAGTCTAAACCTAACCCTAACACCCCTAACTTAAATATAATTACAATAAAACTAAATAAATATTAATATTATTACCTAAATAATTCCTATTTAAAACTAAATACCTATAAAATAAACCCTAAGGCCTAGATTTGGAGTTCGGCGGTAAAAAGGCTGTTAACGCTCCGCAGGCTTTTTTCTGGCCGCACCATAAATTTAACTCTGGTATCGAGAGTTTAATCAAATGCTGCGTTAGGCTCCAAAAAAGGAGCGTAGAGCATTTTTACCGCAAATGCAACTCTCGATACCAGAGTTGCTTACGGACGCGGCCGGCCTCAAAAACGTGCTCGTGCACGATTCTCCCATAGGAAACAATGGGGCTGTTTGAGCTGAAAAAAAACCTAACACCTGCAAAAAAGCAGCGTTCAGCTCCTAACGCAGCCCCATTGTTTCCTATGGGGAAACACTTCCTACGTCTGCACCTAACACTCTAACATGTACCCCGAGTCTAAACACCCCTAACCTTACACTTATTAACCCCTAATCTGCCGCCCCCGCTATCGCTGACCCCTGCATATTTTTTTTAACCCCTAATCTGCCGCTCCGTAAACCGCCGCAACCTACGTTATCCCTATGTACCCCTAATCTGCTGCCCTAACATCGCCGACCCCTATATTATATTTATTAACCCCTAATCTGCCCCCCTCAACGTCGCCGACACCTGCCTACACTTATTAACCCCTAATCTGCCGAGCGGACCTGAGCGCTACTATAATAAAGTTATTAACCCCTAATCCGCCTCACTAACCCTATCATAAATAGTATTAACCCCTAATCTGCCCTCCCTAACATCGCCGACACCTACCTTCAATTATTAACCCCTAATCTTCCGATCGGAGCTCACCGCTATTCTAATAAATGGATTAACCCCTAAACCTAAGTCTAACCCTAACACTAACACCCCCCTAAGTTAAATATAATTTTTATCTAACGAAATAAATTAACTCTTATTAAATAAATGATTCCTATTTAAAGCTAAATACTTACCTGTAAAATAAACCCTAATATAGCTACAATATAAATTATAATTATATTATAGCTATTTTAGGATTTATATTTATTTTACAGGCAACTTTGTAATTATTTTAACCAGGTACAATAGCTATTAAATAGTTAAGAACTATTTAATAGTTACCTAGTTAAAATAATTACAAAATTACCTGTCAAATAAATCCTAACCTAAGATATAATTAAACCTAACACTACCCTATCAATAAATTAATTAAATAAACTACCTACAATTACCTACAATTAACCTAACACTACACTATCAATAAATTAATTAAACACAATTCCTACAAATAAATACAATTAAATAAACTAGCTAAAGTACAAAAAATAAAAAAGAACTAAGTTACAGAAAATAAAAAAATATTTACAAACATAAGAAAAATATTACAACAATTTTAAACTAATTACACCTACTCTAAGCCCCCTAATAAAATAACAAAGCCCCCCAAAATAAAAAATTCCCTACCCTATTCTAAATTAAAAAAGTTACAAGCTCTTTTACCTTACCAGCCCTGAACAGGGCCCTTTACGGGGCATGCCCCAAGAAGTTCAGCTCTTTTGCCTGTAAAAAAAAACATACAATACCCCCCCCCCCATATATTTATTTTGGGGGGCTTTGTTATTTTATTAGGGGGCTTAGAGTAGGTGTAATTAGTTTAAAATTGTTGTAATATTTTTCTTATGTTTGTAAATATTTTTTTATTTTCTGTAACTTAGTTCTTTTTTATTTTTTGTACTTTAGCTAGTTTATTTAATTGTATTTATTTGTAGGAATTGTGTTTAATTAATTTATTGATAGTGTAGTGTTAGGTTAATTGTAGGTAATTGTAGGTAGTTTATTTAATTAATTTATTGATAGGGTAGTGTTAGGTTTAATTATATCTTAGGTTAGGATTTATTTTACAGGTAAATTTGTTATTATTTTAACTAGGTAACTATTAAATAGTTCTTAACTATTTAATAGCTATTGTACCTGGTTAAAATAATTACAAAGTTGCCTGTAAAATAAATATTAATCCTAAAATAGCTATAATATAATTATAATTTATATTGTAGCTATATTAGGGTTTATTTTACAGGTAAGTATTTAGCTTTAAATAGGAATCATTTATTTAATAAGAGTTAATTTATTTCGTTAGATAAAAATTATATTTAACTTAGGGGGGTGTTAGTGTTAGGGTTAGACTTAGCTTTAGGGGTTAATCCATTTATTAGAATAGCGGTGAGCTCCGATTGGAAGATTAGGGGTTAATAATTGAAGGTAGGTGTCGGCGATGTTAGGGAGGGCAGATTAGGGGTTAATACTATTTATGATAGGGTTAGTGAGGCGGATTAGGGGTTAATAACTTTATTATAGTAGCGCTCAGGTCCGCTCGGCAGATTAGGAGTTAATAAGTGTAGGCAGGTGTCGGCGACGTTGTGGGGGGCAGATTAGGGGTTAATAAATATAATATAGGGGTCGGCGGTGTTAGGGGTAGCAGATTAGGGGTACATAGGGATAACGTAGGTGGCGGCGCTTTGCGGTCGGAAGATTAGGGGTTAATTATTTTAAGTAGCTGGCGGCGATGTTGTGGGGGGCAGGTTAGGGGTTAATAAATATAATACAGGGGTCGGCGGGGTTAGGGGCAGCAGATTAGGGGTACATAAGTATAACGTAGGTGGCGGTCGGCAGATTAGGGGTTAAAAATTTTAATCGAGTGGGGGGACCTCGGTTTAGGGGTACATAGGTAGTTTATGGGTGTTAGTGTACTTTAGGGTACAGTAGTTAAGAGCTTTATAAACCGGCGTTAGCCAGAAAGCTCTTAACTCCTGCTATTTTCAGGCGGCTGGAATCTTGTCGTTAGAGCTCTAACGCTCACTTCAGAAACGACTCTAAATACCAGCGTAAGAAAGATCCCATTGAAAAGATAGGCTACGCAAATGGCGTAGGGGGATCTGCGGTATGGAAAAGTCGCGGCTGAAAAGTGAGCGTTAGACCCTTTAATCACTGACTCCAAATACCAGCGGGCGCCCAAAACCAGCGTTAGGAGCCTCTAACGCTGGTTTTGACGGCTACCGCCGAACTCCAAATCTAGGCCTAAGCTAGTTACAATATAACTAATAGTTACATTGTATCTAGCTTAGGGTTTATTTTTATTTTATAGGCAAGTTTGTATTTATTTTAACTAGGTACAATAGTTATTAAATAGTTATTAACTATTTAATAACTACCTAGCTAAAATAAATACAAAAGTACCTGTAAAATAAAACCTAACCTAAGTTACACTAACACCTAACACTACACTTTAATTAAATACATTTACTAAATAAAAAACAATACAATAAATTAAATTAAATTAACCCCTTAACGACACATGTCGTACAGGGTACGTCGCACACAACCTGGTCTTTAAAGACCAGCGACGTACCCTGTACGACATCAGGGTTTAAAGTGGCTGGAAACGATCCTGATCACTTCCAGCCGCTTTCAAGGTATTGCTGTGATGCCTCTACATTGAGGCATCACTGCAATACCTTTTTTCCAAAACCGATGCAGAGAGAGCCACTCTGTGGCCCTCTCTGCACCGGTAGCGATGGGCCCGATCGTTGGTGGGTGGGAGCAGCTGCAGGGAGGCGGGTGGGAGGCCCATCGCTACCCGGCATCCGGTTCCTGAATGTGCAATGTGCATGCCGGGTGCCGGGAGCATGCGGGGGCCTGCAGGGAGCGCGCAATCGCGTAACAGCCACTGCCACCAATGAATTTATGAATGGGAGAGAGGGTATAAGGAGGAACTCCTGATAAGGAACACAACTGCTGTACCTTAAATAAATTTGTATCACTGAATAAATCTGAAACCCTTTTATTGAATAGAAAAGGGTCCAATGCTTATTAAGTGAGTTAGTCAGGAACTCTGTATATTACTTCATATACAGAAGGTAATTTATTCTCTATGTCAGAGATAAATTATAAATATCAGCAAATTCTGAATTAGTATTTTATGAGTTTGAGATTTAGAAACAGTTAGAAAGTCAGTGATTTTCAATAATCCTCTATCAATCCCTTCTGCAAACGGACAATAAGTTTCAGTCACTGTTATAACTTTGTTTGAGTAATTAGCCGTCTTTAGTGAAATGGAATGTAACAGTTCAATTCAACATAATAACTTGTTACCTTGATAGTAGCAGGATTCAACCTCATGCGATGGAACAGGCAATCAGCAGAGTTATGCCTTCGGGGTATACCACACTGAACTCCCTTCAATTCACTAGAAGTGATAGACGTAGTTCTGAAGGAGAAAGTTTGTTAGTGAAAATCCCTTACCGCGGTCCGGTGGCGTGTGACGTCACAGATGGAAGGCGGCAGTGTATCCGTTAACCTGAATACCGGTCCTGGTATGACTTTTGTTATGGAGATCCTTTGGAAGTTAAAGTTAAGAGAGAGGTGAGTTTTGTAAAGGTTTAAGCAAGTAACAAAGTGTCCGTTTAGTCTCTTAGGTCTTCCAGGAAGTGTTCAGTGATACCTATGAAATTTTCAGTTGGAATGATGGGAAAATCGTTATTGATATCAGTAGGTTTATCAGGTAGACGAGATAGGGCATCAGCTTTCCCATTTTTATTTGCTGGTCTATATACAATATTGAAATTAAAACGGGAGAAATATAAACTCCAAAGGACTTGTCGTGAGGAAAGAGTCTTATTACACTGTAAGTATTGGAGATTTTTGTGGTCTGTGTAGACTGTGATAGGATATTTAGTGCCTTCTAGGTGATGTCTCCAGTGTTCAAATGAATGTTTTATGGCTAACAGTTCTTTTTCACCAATGGGGTAATTTCTTTCGGCCAGTGTCAACATCTTTGAAAGGAAGGAAATAGGATGGAGAGGACTGTTTAAAGATTTTTGTTGGGAGAGGACGGCTCCTAAAGCAAAATCCGAAGAATCTACTTCTAAGATGTAGGGTAGACTTGGATCTGGATATTTCAATATGGGTGCAGAAGTGAATATGGTCTTTAATGTTACAAAAGCGTTAGTAGCATCGTTATCCCAGTGGAAAGGAATGGAAGAACTGGTTAAGCGTGTAAGAGGTCTTGCAATCCTAGAATAATCTTTTATAAACTTTCTATAATAGTTGGAGAATCCAAGGAACTTCTGTAAGTCTTTTTTGTTTTTAGGAATAGGCCAGTCTTCTACAGCTTCCACTTTCTCTCTCTGCATCTCTATTCCAAGGGGTGATATGCTATAACCCAAGAATGAAACCTTCGTACTATGGAATAGGCATTTCTCCAATTTTTGAATATAACTTGTTGTCTCTTAACCTTTGAAGAACCAACTTGACATGTTCAATGTGTTCTGCCATTATTTGAACATCAGAATCTTGATAAAGTTCATCCAATGAGGCAAAGAAATCCTCTAAAGATCCTAACAGGGGATCGTCATTCTCACATAAATTGTCTGCCCAGGTCCTGGGTTCTCCTCTAAGGAAAGAGATAGTACTTAAAACCTTTACTCTCTCTGTATGGTATGTTCTGGGTCTGAGATTGAATAGTAATTGGCAGGAAATTTTAAATTGCCTATAAAGCTTCCTATTCCCTGAGAATGTCTCTGGCAAAGATACTTGTGGTTCTGGGGAAGTATCATGATGTGAATCTCTAATAATGGTTCTCAATGATTGATTTTCAATCTGAATGTCATGAACAGCTGCAGCAAGCTGATCAACTTTTTGTGACAGATTATAGACTATCTGTGGAAGGTCAGCTGGTTCCATAATATGGCTTTGTAATTATATATGGAGGAACTCCTGATAAGGAACACAACTGATGTACCTTAAATAAATTTGTATCACTGAATAAATCTGAAACCCTTTTATTGAACAGAAAAGGGTCCAATGCTTATTAAGTGAGTTAGTCAGGAACTCTGTATATTACTTCATATACAGAAGGTAATTTATTCTCTATGTCAGAGATAAATTATAAATATCAGCAAATTCTGAATTAGTATTTTATGAGTTTGAGATTTAGAAACAGTTAGAAAGTCAGCGATTTTCAATAATCCTCTATCAATCCCTTCTGCAAACGGACAATAAGTTTCAGTCACTGTTATAACTTTGTTTGAGTAATTAGCCGTCTTTAGTGAAATGGAATGTAACAGTTCAATTCAACATAATAACTTGTTACCTTGATAGTAGCAGGATTCAACCTCATGCGATGGAACAGGCAATCAGCAGAGTTATGCCTTCGGGGTATACCACACTGAACTCCCTTCAATTCACTAGAAGTGATAGACGCAGTTTTGAAGGAGAAAGTTTGTTAGTGAAAATCCCTTACCGCGGTCCGGTGGCGTGTGACGTCACAGATGGAAGGCGGCAGTGTATCCGTTAACCTGAATACCGGTCCTGGTATGACTTTTGTTATGGAGATCCTTTGGAAGTTAAAGTTAAGAGAGAGGTGAGTTTTGTAAAGGTTTAAGCAAGTAACAAAGTGTCCGTTTAGAATTTAATGAGAGATTTGTGCAGCGATTCTCAGAGGAGCTGCAGGAATGTTTTCACGCAGGATCCTTTGAAAATATTACAGGTGAGATTTGAGCAGGCTTGTTATTTTACTTTAGTATAGTTTTTTAGAAGATTAGAGGCTTTAGAATTCCATTCAGTTTTACACCACTAGTATTAGAGGTAAATGAAAAATTACAAAGCAATGGGTGTAGTAGGAGGTGGAACTTTAAAGGCAGAGGCACCAATCAGATTATAGATAGATTTAAAGCAACAGCGTGATTCTCCTGACAGAGGGAGAGGGAGGGGGGGGAAATAATTTTCAAAAGGATCTGGGAGGGGGAGAGGGAGGAGGGTATTAGGGGGGGCAGCTACACTACAGAAAACATTTAATTACATGCAAAAAAATAAAAAAAAAAACATTTTTTGGAGGCAAATTGGGTACTGGCAGACAGCTGCCAGTACCCAAGATGGCAGCAAATAGGATGTGGGCAAGTGTTATAGAGCTGTTTGGGGGGGATCAGAGAGGTTAGGGGCTAAGGGGGGGTCCATCACAGCTAAACAGATATTTAAAAAAAAAAAAATTCATAAAAAAAAAAAAAAGCCTTTTATTTTAGTACTGGCAGAGTTTCTGCCAGTACTTAAGATGGCGGGGACAATTGTGGGGTGGGGGAGGGAAGAGAGATGTTTGGGAGGGATCAGGGGGTGGGATCTCTCAGGTGGGAGGCTGATCTCTACACTAAAGCTAAAATTAACCCTGCAAGCTCCCTACAAGCTATCTAATTAACCCCTGCACTGCTGGGCATAATACACGTGTGATGCGCAGCAGCATTTAGCAGCCTTCTAATTACCAAAAAGCAACACAAAAGCCACCATCTATGTCTGATATTTCTGAACAAAGGGGATCCCAGAGAAGCATTTACAACCATTTATGCCATAATTGCACAAGTTGTTTGTAAATAATTTCAGTGAGAAACCTAAAATTTGGCGGTGACATGGTGGCATGAAATATGCCAAGGTGGGCCTAGATCAATACTTGGGGTTGTCTACTACACTACACTAAAGCTAAAATTAACCCTAGAAGCTCCCTACATGCTCCCTAATTAACCCCTTCACTGCTGGGCATAATACATGTGTGGTGCGCAGTGGCATTTAGCGGCCTTCTAATTACCAAAAAGCAATGCCAAAGCCATATATGACTGCTATTTATGAACAAAGGGGATCCCAGAGAAGCGTTTACAACCATTTATGCCATAATTGCACAAGTTGTTTGCAAATAATTTCAGTGAGAAACCTAAAGTTTGTGAAAAAAATTATGAAAAAGTGAATTTTTTCTTTATTTGATCTCATTTGGCGGTGAAATGTTGGTATGAAATATACCAAAATGGGCCTAGATCATTACTTTGATCATTACTTTGGGATGTCTTCTAAAAAATATATATATACATGTCAAGGGATATTCAGGGATTCCTGAAAAATATCAGTGTCCCAATGTAACTAGCGCTAATTTTGAAAAAAAGTGGTTTGGAAATAGCAAAGTGCTACTTGTACTTATTGCCCTATAACTTGCGAAAAACGCAAAGAACATGTAAATATTGGGTATTTCTAAACTCAGGACAAAATTTAGAAACTTTTTAGCATGGGTGTTTTTTGGTGGTTGTAGATGTGTAACAGATTTTGGGGGTCAAAGTTAGAAAAAGTGTGGTTTTTTTTCATTTTTTCCTCATATTTTATAATTTTTTTTATAGTAAATTATAAGATATGATGAAAATAATGGTATCTATAGAAAGTCCATTTAATGACGAGAAAAACGGTATATAATATGTGTGGGTACAGTAAATGAGTAAGAGGAAAATTACAGCTAAATACAAACACTGCAGAAATGTAAAAATAGCCCTGGTCCTTAAGGGAAAGAAATTGAAAAATTGCCGTGTCCTTAAGGGGTTAAATTAGCTAAAATACAAAAACAAACAAACACTAAATTACAGAAAATAATAAACAAATTACAAGATATTTAATCTAAGTACACCTAATCTAATAGCCCTATCAAAATAAAAAAGTCCCCCCAAAATAAAAAAAACCCTAGCCTAAACTAAACTATCAATAGCCCTTAAAAGGGCCTTTTGCAGGGCATTGCCCCAAAGTAATCAGCTCTTTTACCTGTAAAAAAAAATACAAACACCCCCCAACAGTAAAACCCACCACCCACACAACAAACCCTCCAAATAAAAAGCTAACTAAAAAACCTAAGCTCCCCATTGCCCTGAAAAGGGCATTTGGATGGGCATTGCCCTTAAAAGGGCAGTTAGCTCTTTTGCGGCCCAAACCCCTAATCCAAAAATAAAACCCACCCAATACCCCACCCAATACACCCTTAAAAAAACCTAACACTAACCCCCTGAAGATTGACTTACAGTTCTGAAGACCGAACATCCATTCTCAAGGAAGCAGCAGAAGTCTTCATCCAACCGGGCCGAAGTCCTCAACAAAGCCGGGTCTTAATCCAAGCCGGGCGAAGTGGTCCTCCAGACGGGCAGAAATTTTCATCCAGACAGCATCTTCTATCTTCATCCATCTGATGCGGAGCGGCTCCATCTTCAAGACATCCGACGTGGAGCATCCTCTTCTTCTGATGACTACCCGACGAATGAAGGTTCCTTTAAGTGACGTCATCCAATATTGGGCGTCCCTTAGATTCCAATTGGCTGATAGAATTCTATCAGCCAATCGGAATTAGGGTAGAAAAAATCCTATTGGCTGATGCAATCAGCCAATAGGATTGAGTTCGCATTCTATTGGCTGATTGGATCCGGAGCGGCAGAAGTCATCATCCAAGGGGCGCTGAAGAAGTCTTCCATCCGATTGAAGTCATCATCCAAGGGGCGCTGAAGAAGTCTTACATCTGATTGAAGTCAACATCCAGGCGGCGTCTTCAATCTTCATCCATCCGGAGGGGAGCAGAACCATCTTCAGACGAGCCGACGCGGAGCCATCTTCTTCCACCGATGACTGAACGACGAATGACGGTTCCTTTAAGTGATGTCATCCAAGATGGCGTCCCTCGAATTCCAATTGGCTGATAGGATTCTATCAGCCAATCGGAATTAAGGTAGGAAATATCTGATTGGCTGATTAAATCAGCCAATCAGATTGAAGTTCAATCGGATTGGCTGATTCAATCAGCCAATCAGATTGAGCTTGCATTCTATTGGCTGTTCCGATCAGCCAATTGAATGCGAGCTCAATCTGATTGGCTGATTGGACCAGGTATGCTGGGCCAGAATAGTGCAGAGCGTACCTGCTAGTTTTTTGATAACTAGCAAAAGTAGTCAGATTGTGCCGAACTTGTGTGCGGAACATCTGGAGTGACGTAAGAATCGATCTGTGTCTGACTGAGTCCGGCGGATCGAAGCTTACGTCACTAAATTCTACTTTTGCCAGTGTCTAGGGCTTGATAATTTAGGCGAATCAGCCTCGCCACAAATACGCTGCGGAATTCCAGAGTATTTGAGACTGACGGCTTGATAACTAGAGGCCATAGACTGCCCTCTGGGCAGGCTTATCAACTAGTGGTTATATAAACTTAATCCAGTAAATAATAAACAAGGGAGCTGGTGCAAGAGGACTGCAGGGTTGGAGTAATGTATTTTTAAGCTCAGTTGAGTAAATGACATAAAGGTAAAGGGTAGCTGAAAAAAACAGAAACTTTGAATTTTATGGTAGATGGAACCAAAATGCCCATCAAGTCTACCCATACTACATCTTACTGTTTCTTAGGATAAATGTATGCATGTCCCAGGCATTTTTGAATACCCTTGTGTTTATCACCTCTATTGGAAGTTTATTCCATGAATCCACCACACTTTCTAAAAAAAAAAAATGCTTTTTCACATTTCTCCTGAATTTGCTATCCTCTAGCTTAAGACTGTGACCCCTTGTCTGGGTAATGCGCTACGCTTCCACTTTATTAATAAGTCCTTTCATATATTTGAAGGTTTCTATGATGTCTTCTCTTTCCCTTCCCTCCTCTAAACTAAACATTTTTATATCATAGAGTCTTTTCTTTTCACATTTTAGGCGCTATAAATATCTTTCTTTGCTTTAGAGAAAACATCTCTAGAGTTAAGCTTTTAGCGCTCGTCGGGTACCTCTGGCTTACAAGTTGCAAAGAAACTTATTTTGCACTAGCAATAACCGGAAAATTAAAAAAATCCTAACTTGAATTTGCACGTGTGTGTGCATGTATTCCCCCATAGAAATCAACGGAGACAAAAAAGTGGGGAAAAAGTTAGGGTTTTTATTTTTTGGGCAGCAAAAAGAGCTTAATGCCTTTTTTAGGGCCTTTTTTTAGTTAGTTTTTTTTTATTTTTCGGGGTGGGGGTGTAATGTTAGAGGATTTAGTGGGGGGGTCACCAAAAGAGCTGAAATTTAATTTTGTGTAATGTTAGGTTTTTATTTAATGTTACAGTTTTTTTTAAGGTAGTTAGGATTTTTTTAGTAAATGTAGGGGTATTTTAATTTGGGTAAAATTAGAGGGTGTTAAGTTATGGGGTTTAGATATTAGTTTATAACTTTGCATTGTGGGAGGATGGTGGTTTTGGGGTTAATACTTTACTCTGGTACTTTGCATTGTGGGGGAATGGTGGTTTACTGGTTAATAGCTTATTTATGAGTGCAAGTGTGCTTTGTAATGCATTTTTGCTGTGTTTTGTGCAACTTTTTATTTTCGGAAACCAGTTAACAAAAGCTCTAAGATTGTGGAAAGGATTGAAGTAGAATGGAAATGGCTTGCAAAGATGTTCAAAACCACTCTCTTGTAATCTAGGCCTTTATATTTTAGATCATGTGCCTGTTTTGCAGCCCTCCTTTGGACAGTTTCTAGTTTTTTTTTATATCCTTTTGGAGATATGTTCTCCAGGACTGTAGACACTATTCCAGGTGAACCCTAACTAGTGATCTTTAAAGTGGCATAAGAACCTTGCTATTTCTGCTTCTAATACCTCTCCCAATGAAAACAAGTATTTAGCTGACCCTAATTGGCAAAAAGAGGTACAGCAGCGCAGGGGGGAACTGATGCAGATTGCTAAGAGTTCCACAGGTAATACAGAGTAATATACAGATATTTAGGCAGTAAGAGTTCAAGCTTGTAGAGGTATGCAATTAACTCAACCCAATATTCAAAATCAATGCAGGAGTCCAGACAGCAAACAAGGGTAAACAAGCAGATATAAATAAAGATTCTATTGTGGTGAAACCTCTTCTATGTCTGTTAAAATCTAAAGATAAACCAATAATCATTTAAAAGTAGTCCTAGTAGCTTTAGTTCCTTATATATGTTGTATACTTATGTATGAAAATTTATGCTAAGGGGCATGGCCAGTATTTTTTCCCAGAAAATGTGGAAACCTTAAGGGTCATAATTGGGTTTTTAGAGTTGTAAAAGCTGTCTCTGGGCATTTCATAAGTGATACATTTCAAAGGGATATGAACCCCCCAAAAAATATTTTGTGATTCAGCCAGAGGAGACAATTTTAGAAAAAAATCCAATTTACTTTTATTATCAAATTTGCTTGGTTCCCATTATATTCTTTTTTGAAGAGATACCTAGGTAGGCATCTGGAGCACTTCATGGCAGGAAATAGTGCTTTCCTCTAGTGCTCTTGCAAACGGATAATATTCTTGAAAAACTGCTGCCATAAAGTGCTCCAGAAAAGGGCCGGCTCCTAAGCTTACGCCCCTGCTTTTCAACAAAATATACCAAGAGAACAGAGAAGAATTGATAATAGAAGCAAACAAAGAAGTTGTTTAAAATCACATGCTCTACCTGAATCATGAAAGAAAATTCCTTTAAAGGAATAGTAAAGTTAAAATTAAACTTTCATAATTAATTCCATACAACTTTGTACAAAATTCCAATTTATTCGATTATCAAATTTCTTTGTTCTCTTTGTATCTTGTGCTGATGAGTTTGAGCTAACTGAATGCATCTGATAAGCCAATGACAAGAGGCATATATGTGCAGCTACCAATCACAGCCAGCTCCAGCACTGCATTGTTACGCCTCTGCCTTCCTAGGTATGCTCTTTAATCCTGGATATCAAGAAAACAAAGCACATGGTAATAAAGAGGAAACATACGGCTAGATTGCGAGTCTTGCGTTAGCCTTAAAAAGCAGCGTTGAGAGGTCCCAACGCTGCTTTTTAACGCCCGCTGTTATTACGAGTCTGGCAGGTACAGGTATACTGCTCACTTTTTTCCGCGACTCGAGCATACCACAAATCCACTTACATCAATTGCATATCCTATCTTTTTAATGGGATTTGCCTAACGCCGGTATTACGAGCCTTGGAAGAAGTGAGCGGTACACCCTCTCCTGCCAAGACTTCTACCGCATTTAAAAGTCAGTAGTTAAGAATTTTATGGGCTAACCCCGTAACATAAAACTCTTAACTAAAGTGCTTAAAAGTACACTAACACCCATAAACTACCTATTAACCCCTAAACTGAGCCCCCCCCCACATCGCAAACACTTACATACATTTTTTAACCCCTAATCTGCCGACCAGACATCGCCGCCACTTCAATAAATATGTTAACACCTAAACCCCCGCACTCCCACCTCGCAAACATTAGTTAAATTTTATTAACCCCTAATCTGCCGTCCCTAACATCGCCGCCACCTACATACATTTATTAACCCCTAATCTGCCGCCCCCAACGTCACCGCAACTATATTAAATGTATTACCCCCTAAACCTAAATCTAACTCTAACCCTAAAACCCCCTAACTTAAATATAATTTAAAATAATATAAATAAAATTACTAAACTAACTAAATTATTGCTATTTAAAACTAAATACTTACAGATAAAAGAAACCCTAAGCTAGCTACAATATAACTAATAGTTACATTTGTATCTAGCTTAGGGCTTATTTTTATTTTACAGGCAACTTTTTATTTATTTTAACTAGGTAGAATAGTTATTAAATAGTTATTAACTATTTAATAACTTCCTAGTTAAAATAAATACACATATACCTGTAAAATAAATCCTAACCTAAGTTACAATTACACCTAACACTAAACTATCATTAAATAAATTACCTAAATTAACTACAATTACAATAAAATAAAATAAATTAAATTACAAAAACCCCCCACTAAATTACAGAAAAAATGAAATAATTACAATTTTTTAAAACTAATTACACCTAATCTAATCCCCCTAATAAAATAAAAAAGCCCCCTAAAATAATAAAAATCCCTACCCTATACTAAATTACAAATAGCCCTTAAAAGGGCTTTTTGCGGGGCATTGCCCCAAAGTAATCAGCTCTTTTACCTGTAAAAAAAAGACAATACCCCCCCAACATTACAACCCACCACCCACACACACAACCCTACAATAAAACCCACCCATTACCCCTTTAATAAAACCTAACACTACCCCCTTGAAGATCACCCTACCTTGAGACGTCTTCACCCAACCGGGCAGAAGAAGTCCTCCAGACGGCCAGAAGTCTTCATCCAGGCGGCATCTTCTATCTTCATCCATCCGGAGCGGAGTGGGTCCATCTTCAAGACATCTAACGTGGAGCATCCTCTTCTTCTGATGACTAACACTAAATGACGGTACCTTTAAGTAGCATCATCCAAGATGGCGTCCCTTGAATTCCGATTGGCTGATAGAATTCTATCAGCCAATCGGAATTAAGGTAGAAAAAATCCTATTGGCTGATCCAATCAGCCAATAGGATTGAGCTTGCATTCTTTTGGCTGATCCAATCAGCCAATAGAATGTGAGCTCAATCCTATTGGCTGATTGGATCAGCCAATAGGATTTTTTCTACCTTAATTCAAGGGACGCCATCTTAGATGACGTCACTTAAAGATACCGTCATTTAGTGTTAGTCATCGGAAGAAGAGGATGCTCTGCATCGGATGTCTTGAAGATGGCCCTGGTCCAAATGGATGAAGATAGAAGATGCCGCCCGGATGAAAACTTCTGGCCGTCTTGAGAACCTCTTCTGCCCGGATAGGATGAAGACTTTGGACCGTCTGGCGGACCACTTCTGCCCGGTTTGGTGAAGACGTCTCAAGGTAGGGTGATCTTCAAGGGGGTAGTGTTAGGTTTTATTAAGGGGGTATTGGGTGGGTTTTAGAGTAGGGTTGGGTGTGTGGGTTGTAATGTTGGGGGGGTCTTGTCTTTTTTTTTACAGGTAAAAGAGCTGATTACTTTGAGGCAATGCCCCGCTAAAAGCCGTTTTAAGGGCTATTTGTAATTTAGTATAGGGTAGGGATTTTTATTATTTTTTATTTTTTTTTTTCATTTTATTAGGGGGATTCGATTAGGTGTAATTAGTTTATAATTTTTTTTAATTATTTTATTTTTTTCTGTAATTTAGTTTTTTTTCCGTATTTTAGTTTATTTAATTTAATTGTAATTAATTGTAGTTAATTTAGGTAATTTATTTAATGATAGTGTAGTGTTAGGTGTAATTGTAACTTAGGTTAGGATTTATTTTACACGTATATTTGTATTTATTTTAACTAGGAAGTTATTAAATAGTTAATAACTATTTAATAACTATTCTACCTAGTTAAAATAAATACAAAGTTGCCTGTAAAATAAAAATAAACCTTAAGATAGATACAATGTAACTATTAGTTATATTGTAGCTATCTTATGGTTTATTTTATAGGTAAGTATTTAGTTTTAAATAGGAATAATTTATTTAATAATAGTCTTTTTATTTAGATTTATTTAAATTATATTTAAGTTAGGGTTAGGGTTAGACTTAGTTTTAGGGGTTAATTACTTTATTATAGTGGCGGCGACGTTGGGGGCAGCAGATTAGGGGTTAATAATTGTAGGTTGGTTGCGACGACATTCGGGGCGGCAGAATAGGGGTTAATAACTATAATGTAGGTGTCGGCGATGTTGGGGACGACAGATTAGGGGTTCATAAGTATAATGAAGTTTGCGGAGGTGTCCGGAGCGGCAGATTAGGGGTTAATAATATTATGTAGGTTGCGGCGATGTCGGGGGCGGCAGATTAGGGGTTAATAAGTGTAATATTAGGGGTGTTTAGACTCTGGGTTCATGTTATGGTGTTAGGTGTAGACATAAAACGTATTTCCTCATAGGAATCAATGGGGCTGCGTTAGGAGCTGAACACTGCTTTTTGGCAGGTGTAAGACTTTTTTTTAGCCGAATCAGCCCCATTGATTCCTATGGGGAAATCGTGCACTAGCACGTTTAGCCAGCTCACCGCTATCGTAAGCAGCACTGGTATTGAGGTGAGATGTGGAGCTAAATTTTGCTCTCCGCTCACTTTTTTGCGGCTAACGCCGGGTTTAAAAAAACCTGTAATACCAGCGTTGTTTGTAGGTGAGCAGTGAGCTGAAACTGCTCGTTAGCCCCGCAAGCCTTACCGACAAAAACTCGTAATCTAGCCGTATAAAAGTTATTTAAAGCTGCATGCTCTATTTAAGTCATGTGATTTTAAATTTAACTTTACTGTTCTTTTAAGGCTGAGCAATACATTGCAGCGGAGTATATTTTTCTTCAACAATAAATGTATTTTTGTTGGTATTACTTCAGTGGTTGGTCTATAGACTTTCATTTAAAAGATCTGTTGGGAGAAAGCTGTGTCAATATATTTATTTGTGCAGTAAGTTTTGATGTTAACCTGGTTGTTCTGCTCTCTTCAGCTGGATGCTGTCATACTTAATTGCCACCTTTGTACTAAAGGAGACTAAAATAAATACTTTTGAAAAAGACAGATTTCAGTATTAAATATCTAGTGTTAGAGAGAAAGCGCAATATAAAATCTCAGCTTGTGCATCCCCTTGGAAGTCTGCTCACATTTTTTAAGTAAAATAACAATTGTTTTGGTTCATTTAGCTACCGGTGTGGTAGCGTCTTGATCCCATATAGTATACTCCACTGATCTTCATTTGTCATATTGGTCCTACTGGATTGTTTATGGATTTTTCTTCATATGCATATTATATAAAGCTAGAAATGTGCATTTGGTTCATCACAAATACAAATTTGTGACAAAATATTTGGATATTCATTTAGTTTTAGCAAAACATATTTACGAATGAATGCACTAACTATTTTATGTGTTATTCCTTAAATCAGGTGTAATATTTACTTATAGAGTGCTGGGGAGTTGTGCTAATCTGCTTCTTCTTCATAGACTTCAGTGCCGTTCTAATAAGAGCATTAGGCCCCTATTTATCAAGCCGTCAACAGGCAATACGCTGGAATTCCGCAACGTAATTGTGACGAGCCTGATTCCCCTTATTTATCAAAGCCTACAGACCGGCAAAAGTAGAATTTTGTGATGTAACATACAATCTGCCGGTCTCAGTCCGACACAGATCAATGCTTACGTCATTACAGCTCTTCCGAATGCAAATTCAGCACTATCTGACTACTTTTGCTAGTTATCAAATTTCTACCAGGTACGCTCAGCACTATTCTGGCCCAGCGTACCTGGTTTTCAATCCACCGCCCTGGAATCAATGGGAGTCTGGAAGCAGCAAAGCTCATGTTCCCTGCTGCCCGATATCCCATTGATTCCTATGGGAGAAGAAAGTTATGTTTACACCTAACACCCTAACATAACCCCCGAGTCTAAAAACCCCTAATCTGCCGACCCCTACACCGATGCCACCTACATTATACTTATTAACCCCTAATCTCCCACCCCCAACACCACCACCACCTACATTATACTTATTAACCCCTAATCTGCCCCCTCAACACCGCCGCCACCTACATTATACTTATTAACCCCTAATCTGCCATCCCCAACATCGCTGCCACTATATTAAATGTATTAACCCTTAAACCTAAGTCTAACCCTAACACCCCCTAACTTAAATCTAATTTAAATAAATCTAAATAAAATTACTATCATTAACTAAATTATTCCTATTTAAAACTAAATACTTACCTATAAAATAAACCCTAAGATAGCTACAATCTAACTAATAGTTACATTGTAGCTAGCTTAGGGTTTATTTTTATTTTACAGGCAAGTTTGTATTTATTTTAACTAGGTAGTATAGTTACTAAATAGTTATTAACTATTTAATAACTACCTAGCTAAAATAAATACAAATTGACCTGTAAAATAAAACCTAACCTAAGTTACAGTAACACCTGACACTACATTATAATTAAATAAATTACATAAATTAAATGCAATTAATTAAATTATATACAATTATGTAAATTACAAACAAAAACCCCCACTAAATAAAAAAGCCCCCCCAAAATAAAAAATACCCTAGCCTAAACTAAACTACCAATTGCCCCAAAGTAATCAGCTCTTTTACCTGTAAAAAATAAATACAAACAACCCCCCCCAACAGTAAAACCCACCACCCACACAACCAACCCCCCAAATATAATGCTAACTAAAAATACCTAAGCTCCCCATTGCCCTGAAAAGGGCATTTGGATGGGCATTGCCCTTAAAAGGGTAGTTAGCTCTTCTGCGGTCCAAAGCCCTAACCTAAAACCCACCCAATACACCCTTAAAAAAACCTAACACTAACCCCCTAAAGATCGACTTACCGGGAGACGTCTTCATCCAAGCCGGGCGAAGTGGTCCTCCAGACGGGCAGAAGTCTTCATCCAAGCCAGGCAGAAGTGGCCCTTTAGACGGCAGAAGTCTTCATCCAGACGGCATCTTCTATCTTCATCTATCCGGCGCGGAGCAGGTCCATCTTCAAGACATCCGACGCAGAGAATCCTCTTCTGCCAACAACTACCCGACGAATGAAGGTTCCTTTAAGTGACACCATCCAAGATGGCGTCCCTTAGATTCTGATTGGCTGATAGAATTCTATCATCCAATCGGGATTAAGGTCGAAAAAATCCTATTGGCTGATGCAATCAGCTAATAGGATTGACGTTGAATCCTATTGGCTGATTTGAACAGCCAATAGAATGCAAGCTCAATCCTATTGGCTGATTGGATCAGCCAATAGGATTGAACTTCAATCCTATTGGCTGATTTAGGAATGGGTGAATGTGTTTATATCCGAATTCGAATATTAGAATGAATGCTATTGTAGAAATTCAATTTACATAATAGAATGTTGATAAGAACGAATATTCTTAAAAATTCGATTTCGAATGTTATTTACAGTTTTCGAATGTCACATTCGAATTTGAATATTACATTTATAAAACACAATTGTAGACTAGAAACACTATTTTGAATGTCACATTCGAATTGAATATCACATTCGAATCGAATGTCACATTCGAATTCGAATATTACATTTATAAAACACAGTATTAGACCAGAAATACTATTTCGAATTTGAATGTCACATTCAAATCGAATATCACATTCGAATCGAATATCACATTTAAAACACAGTATTAGACTAGAAATACTATTTCCAATTCGAATGTGAAATTTGAATTCGAATGTAGCATTCGAATTTGAATATTACATTTATTAAACACAGTTGTAGACTAGAAATACTATTTCAAATTTGAATGTCACATTCAAATTCGAATGTCACATTCAAATTTGAATATTACATTTCGAAATTGAATGAATACATAGCTAAACATTCTATAATTCGAACAAATATTTTCAAATTTTATTGAAAAATATGAAAACGAAAATTCGAAAATAGAATGTTAGAATGTTATATAAACATTCGAAATTCGATTTGAATGAACGAATGTATCAAAATTCGTTTTAAATTTCGAATTTTTAGAAACATTCACCCATCCCTAGGCTGATTGCATCAGTCAATAGTATTTTTTGTACCTTAATTCCGATTGGCTGATAGAATTCTATCAGCCAATTGGAATTCAAGGGACGCCATCTTGGAAAAGGAACCTTCATTCGTCGGGTAGTCGTCGGCAGAAGAGGATGCTCCACGTCGTATGTCTTGAAGATGGACCCGCTCCGCTCCGGATGGAGGAAGATAGAAGATGCCGTCTGGATGAAGACTTCTGCCCGTCTGGAAGACCACTTATGCCCGTCTGGAGGACTACTTTGCTCGGCTTGGATGAAGACGTCTCAGGGTAAGTTTGATCTTCAGGGGGTTAGTGTTAGGTTTTTTTAAGGGTGTATTGGGTGGGTTTTATTTTTAGGTTAGGGCTTTGGGCCGCAAAAGAGCTAACTGCGGTTTAAGAGCAATGCCCATCCAAATGCCCTTTTCAGGGCAATGGGGAGCTTAGGTTTTTTTAGTTAGTATTTTATTTGGGGGGTTGGTTGTGTGGGTGGTGGGTTTTACTGTTGGGGGGGTTGTTTGTATTTTTTTTACAGGTAAAAGAGCTGATTACTTTGGGGCAATGCCCCGCAAAAGGCCCTTTTAAGGGCTATTGGTAGTTTAGTTTAGGCTAGGGTTTTTATTTTTAATTTTGATAGGGCTATTAGATTAGGTGTAATTAGTTTAAATATCTGATAATTTGTTTTTTATTTTCTGTAATTTAGTGTTTTTTTGTACTTTAGATAATTGTATATAATTTAGTTAATTGAATGTAATTTATTTAATTGTATTTAATAGTAGTGTAGTGTTAGGTGTTAGTGTAACTTAGGTTAGGTTTTATTTTACAGGTCAATTTGTATTTATTTTAGCTAGGTAGTTAGTAAATAGTTAATAACTATTTAGTAACTATTCTACCTAGTTAAAATAAATACAAACTTGCCTGTAAAATAAAATTAAAACCTAAGCTAGATACAATGTAACTATTAGTTATATTGTAGCTAGCTTAGGGTTTATTTTATAGGTAAGTATTTAGTTTTAAATAGGAATAATTTAGTTAATGATAGTAATTTTATTTATATTTATTTAAATTAGATTTAAGTTAGGGGGTGTTAGGGTTAGACTTAGGTTTAGGGGTTAATAAATTTAATATAGTGGCAGCGACATTGGGGATGGCAGATTAGGGGTTAATAAGTATAATGTAGGTGGCGGCAGTGTAGCGGGGGGCAGATTAGGGGTTAATAACATAATGTAGGTGGCGGTGGGCTCCAGGAGCGGCAGGATAGGGGTTAATAAGTTTATTAGAGTGGTGGTGGGCTCCGGGAATGGCGGTTTAGGGGTTAATAACTTGATTTAGTTGCAGCGGGGTCCGTGAGCAGCTGGATAGGGGTAAAACAGTTTAGTATAGTGGCGGTGTTTAGTGACGGTATACATAGCAGGGGTTAATTCCCTGATCCTCACCTCAATTTTTAATGACAAGTAATAAAATTTGAAGTTTTTAACTTTAAGTGTTCCACGAGTGCTGCACTTTTTGTATGTTGATGGATTTTTGCGGCTCACGCTCAGCCGCGCTGGATTTGCACCTCACGGGCTGTGTTGAACTTACCCTATCAGCTGGGCGGCATCTGACTCTCCTCTCAGCGTCACGCTCTGCAGCGGCCTAGTCTCCTTACTTTAGTGACAGTATACCAATAAAGCTGGGAAAAAGCCGAAGAGCAGCGAGATCGATGACTGTTAGTTAACAACAGTCCGCTGCTCACCGCCCCGTACTTGGTGCTCAGCTTTTTGACAGCTTTTTTTTTAACTTTGGAGAGCGTATTCAGGTCCGCGGCAGCGATGTTAGGCGATCATTGGTGCCAGCGAATGCAATAAACTTGATGGCTTGATAAGTAGGCATCTTAATGTGGGGATCCCAGAGCATGCGCAAAAGGACCTTCTCGTTTAACGCAGGCAGAGGGCCCTGTTAATCCGACCTTTTTCACAAAGTCCAGCATAAAGCTAATAAAATAATAGGAAAATTAGGCCCTTCTGTACTAAAGGAAAAAGCCCTTTAAAGGGACAGTCTACACCAAAAAAATTATTTTTTAAAAAGATAGATAATCCCTTTTTTACCCATTCCCTAGTTTTGCATAACCAACACAGTTATATAAATACACGTTTTATCTCTGTGATTACCTTGTATCTAAGCCTTTGCAAACTGCCCCCTTATTTCAGTTCTTTTGACAGACGTCCAATTTAGCCAATCAGAGCTGGCTCACCTGAACTCCACGTGCGTGAGCACAGTGTTATCTATATGACACACATGAACTAACACCCTCTAGTGGTGAAAAACTGTCAAATTGCCCCGAGAAAAGAGGCGGCATTCAAGGGCTTAGAAATTAGCATATGAACCTCCTAGGTTTAGCTTTCAACTAAGAATACCAAGAAAACAAAGCAAAATTGGTGATAAAATAAATTGGAAAATTGTTTAAAATTACAATCTTTATCTAAATCATGACTAGATGACAAGACTAGACTGTCCCTTTAATGTAGGCTCTGTTATACACCAAAATAATATTCCTATTAGCTCGGCCCTGGAAGAGCGCAGCTCCCCAGTGAGCTATAGGTAAGTATCCTACAGGTGACAATGTGGCACCTGCAGCAATATAGCATTTACATTCTTTGAAGAAGACAAATGTAAATGTTAATAAATATCCAACATTTGTTTTGTTTTAAACTAACCAAATACTGAATAGTGCAGCCCACAAATATTCTGAAAAACAAATTTTTCTTCATATTCATTACAAATTATTTTTTCTGAGACAAATTATTCAGAGTTGCACGTTTAAATGTAGCTGTTTAACAAAGCATTTGACACCACTTGACCTGTCAGCTCATCACTACTTGTCAAAGGCTTCCAAAATCCCCAACCATAACGTAACAACCAAGCTTTTTATGAAGATTTTAATAAGCAGTGAATTTGTTTTTATGCATTCAGCTTACAAGGCTTATCCAAGCATTTCAGAGGTTAACATTACAAATTCTAAGATGCAAAACATTGACAGAAGAAATAGCTGATAAATGTTTGTTGGACTTTCTTTATAGATTAAACCAAACTGATATACTTTCAGAAAAAGAAAAAATATTCTAATTAAAATGAGTGCTTAAGCTAAAAGAATTCATCCAATTGAGGGACACAACCATGGAAAAGGCGACGAGGTGTTATGTCTCATATGTAAATGATATTTTAGGATTTGCATCCCTTGTGCACTGTACCTAAAGGGATGTATGTGCAAATCAATTACCTAGATCAGTGAAGGCCAAGTACCCCCCTAATACATGAGGGCCGAAGGTCAATATTTTAGAAGCCTTAAGGACCACTTTTATTTTATGCACAGTAAACACACATTAATATATTTTCTACAAATATTTAATGCCCCATTGCCATATTTAGGTAATTTTGCAGGGTACCCTCTTTCTGCAGGGATGATATCCCCTTAAGAGGGCTCATTTGAGTTTTCCCACCAGCCAGAAGTGCTCAAAGCACACATTTTTTCCTGGGACCAAAAAACCCATGACACAAATTCTCAGTACTACTTTTTTCCTGGACCGCAAAAACTAGGGAACCGGTCTTATGAGGCCCCCATTCGTCCATCCCTGACCTAGATTCACTGCAAAGGTGGGATCATAGTTGAAATTAATTAAGCATCACCTAATCTATATTTCTCATAGATTTGGTAGTAGGTCAAATTCCTGCCATTATCAACCAATGCCCAATAATGAAATCTTGCACATGAAACAAAAGCCTCTTGTAGAGCAGAAAAACAAGTAAAACTGCTACAAATTTGTAAACATTTTTGAAAAATGATTAATATAAATGATTATGTGTACAACTTTCAGATGTCTGTTTTTGTTTACAGGAAAGTAATCTTGCTGGATAGAACAGAATGTGTCTTGGAGGCCTCATAGATATGAAAGAAGGGCTGGCTGTGAGTCTACAAGAGACATTTGTAACAACTCTATTGTTCTTTCTCAACTCACAGTAATATCTCAGCTTTTTAAAGGTTGATGAACTTTTCTCAAATTTTGTTTTTTTCTTTCATGTTTTCTAGTTTTCTTTTTTGCTTAGGCTAGTGTGGACTATTGTTTGAGGGTGATTTTTTTCTTTCTTTATTAACTAGTTAGTTCTGTAATGTCTTGAAGATGTTTTCCTGATGCTGGTGTTCTTCACAGTAGAATCTGAGAGGTCAACCATTGCAAGACAGTTGTTTTTCTTTTGATTATAATGGTAGGTGGCGGATGTGGTGAGGTAGGGTACAAATCACTTTAAATCACACAAGTTTGCAAGTTGTGATGATTTCCTGGATTTTGTGTTGATTTTATATTATCAAGTTTTAATGAATCTGGGCCAATAACATGGCCATACATATTGACATGTATTTCTAGAATTTTCTGTACACATTTCTTATCCAGATAAAATGTATTTAAGAAAATCTCTTTTTGATCAAAACTTGTCAGACTATAAGGAATCTAATACTTTGACAGCCAATATTTTTTTTTTTTTACATTTTGAAATAGCCATATAAGGCAACCGAAAAGTGTATTTTCCATTCAATTGATTATTCTTTATTCCCAACTGATTATTCTTTATTTTTGTAAATAATTTATTGTGCAAATAAATAATTATAATAGAAGTTAGTTTGTATCTGTGGGATTCTATAGGAGAAAAAGTTCCAAATGTCAGAGATTTTAAGCCATCTGCCTCCTGGATGCAATCAAAATTAATTGGCGAGTAGGTGCCAAATAAAATTTGCAGCTATAAAAATAAAAGTCTTCGATCTTTTTTCTGCAATTTAGCATAATTAAATTAATTTGAATTATAATAACTAACAATATGATGTTATTTTTAATTAATATGCAGTTCAGATATTTGTTTAAACTTCAGTACTCATTTCAATGCAATCTGTGTAAAATCAAAATGTTTTCATAAATTGTCCTATACCTTAATTACAATGAAACATACTAACGTGGGTAAATATGTTTATCTCATGCTATCAGTTCAAACCAATCTTTTATAGGTATATTTAAAGTTATGCAAGACTTAATGTGGGATATTTACATTATAATACAAAGATAAATGGTCATGCTATCTCAATACTTAAATCAAGTTTGTCCTAAAGGCCATTAGATAAAGTTAGTTATCTTTTAAGGAATTGTTATTTATATATATATATATATATATATATATATATATATATATATATATATATATATATATACTGTATATATATATATATATATATATATATATATATATCAGGGGCGTATTTAGGTTTTGTGCTGCCCTAGGCACTCAAAATTCTGCTGCCCCCCCCCCACCCCACCTCAGGTTTAAGGCCTTTTTTTAGACATAATATTTTTGGGGCAGGGTGTAAAAAATAAAAAAAATAATGTCTTTCTAAGTAGATGTTCACCAGGGCTTGCATTCACTCTGGTCTCTCTCACACACACACACACACACACACACACACAAATATATATATATATATATATATATATATATATATATATATATATATATATATATATATATATATATATATATATATATATATATATATATATATATATATTAAGACATTATTTTGCAAGTCAGATGATTAAAGTGTTTATATCAGAAAAAAATATCCTTCACTGTATGATAGTTTGTCAGTAGGTAGTTGTTTAACTTTAAACATCTTCTTTGGTGATTGACAGTTATGATAAATATGTAATGAATATACAAACTTTCCTTTAAAAGTACTTAAAAAATTCAACAGTAGTTATGAATTGTATCCTAGGAGATAAAGTCACATGATACAATCATAATAAAGTATATACTTGTATTGTTTCTGAATGTATTAAATGCATACAACATATTTTCAGTTGTGTTTTAAGTCACATAGTTGTATAGATTCAGCAATAAATACTTATTCTTTGCATGTATCACAGATAGACAAACAGTAAATGTACAAGTATTTAGTGACTAATCCGTTTAAGTATTTTAATGCCTAATGAAAATGTATTGAAGGGAGAAAGGCATATGCTGTTTCACAGTGGTCACGTTGTAGTGCACACTGCACTGTGTAGTCTGTGTGAGTCTCAATCACGCGGTGGATCCAGGAAGAATACCGCATTCTCTCTCAGTCCAGGCCAGGCTGCGCAAGTGAGCTCCACCTCCACTGTCACCACGTCATGCGCACCCACATACAATCCCATAGGATAGCAATATCCGAGCCAGCCATTTAAGTCATTTGTAATTGGTTGATTTAGCCACCCGGCCCTGAGTTCAGTAGAGTGGCCCTAGGGACTAAAAATTCTGCTGCCTCTTAAAAATCTGCTGCCCTAGGCACCGGCCTTGTTGGCCTATGCCTTAATACGCCCCTGATATATATATATATATATATATATATATATATATATATATATATATATAAAACAGACCACTGCAAAAGTATGAGTTTCTTTGGTTTTACTTTGTATAGGTATGTGTTGAGTAAAATTAACTATAAACTACTATAAAAATGCAAAACAATACATTCATATTCATTTTAAACATAATACTAATCTTATAACTTATCCCGTCTTCAGAAAGAAATATTTGGTGGAATAACCCTGATTTTCAATCACAACTTTCATGCATCTTTCACATTACTGTTGGGTGACTTGATGGCTTGTGAAGATCCATCTTCCTCTTCCAGAAGTTTTCAATGGGGTTCAGCTGTGGAGATTGGGCTGCCCATGATAGGGTCTTGATCTGGTGATACCTATAAATAGTAAAACCAGAAAAACTGATCATTTTTAAGTGGTCTCTATATATAGGTATATACAGTATTGTGCAAAAAGTCTTAGGCCACCATTAGATTTATTGTTTTAGCAAAGTTTTAATGACCATCCATATTTATTTTTCAGTCGCTATATTAAGATACAAACAGAAAATACAGCAATTATGTGCACAAAAGATAAAAGAACACAATTTTCAGAACAAAATTAATTCTTCAGGCAAAAGTCAGTATTTAGAAGAAGAAACTCTGAGAAACTTCTCATCAGATTCAGAAAGTTTTCTTTGCCTTCTTGGCCTTCCAGACCTTTTTTTTGTCCTTGACCTCTCCTGATTCTTCAGCTTTCTTTATAACAGCTTGAGTACTCAGTCTGTTTGCTGATTTCTCTTTAATAAAAATATGATTTTATGTCTGTCAATTTCTGTGATCTTTGGCATTTTGAATGGAATGATGTTATTGAAAGTTGGTCTTATTAGCAAGCTTCCAATGAATTAAACATATACCAAATGTGCATGTAATGCTCAAGTATGTCTTGCACAAAATCTGGTGCAATATACCTTTTTCACAGCAGTTATTTTGACATGAAATAGTAGGACAAATTCAGATGTTTGCTATTACTTTATTTAGGGTTCCATTCCATTTAGGCTTACAAGAGCCAGGTTCCTGCTATTGCTCAAGTGTAAGGGGAGGTCACACTAAATACTTGCCACTTAAGCCTATATAAGCTGTTTTTTCTGATTTGTCTCTGTTTTCTAATACTGCATACAAATATCCTCTTTCATCTTTCTACAAAAAATCTAATGGTGGCCTAAGATTTGGCGCAGTACTATATATATATATATATATATATATATATATATATATATATATATATATATATATATATATATATATATATATATATATATATACAGTATATATGTGTATATATATATATATATATATATATATATATAAATAAATAAATAAATTAGGAAGATTGTAGTAGCACTCCTGGTGTAGCTGTAAGGTCCAAAATGGCCTGCAGTGCCCTGGGTGCACTCCAAGTGTAAATACAAAACAATGAAAGAAGGAGTCACTCACCGGGTCTTTAAATCCAAAAATACAGCTGTATTTATTGACGTTTCGGGGGCACCCCCATATTCAAAATAAGCATACAAAATCATGAACACTTACCCTCCTGATAATCACCACTAACCGGCAATCTCGACCGAAAACTGGAAGTTTCACAGCGTCAAGTGATGTAAACGTCACATGTGTTACTATTGGCAACCAGACGATATTGGCAACCAGACGCTAAGCCGCGATTGTCCAATGTGAAAGTTAAAAACAATAACAGCTGTTGAAAATATCGTAGTGATACCAGGATCGGATATATGCTATATCGCTAATGGGTAGAATCATGTGTTTACGTATTAACAGTTAAATATACATTGGATAACATAGTTATTGTTACAGAAAACTACAATGACACTGTAAGAGGCCAAATATCTGGCCACAAGTCTGCAACATTAACGATATGAGGATCAATATACGAGGTGATATATGCAGTGCATATTAATATCATAAGTGACTAAAATGTACAGGTTAATGTATTGGTTAATCCGGGATATAAATCCTAGTTTGAACACTTGTTATCCTCTGATACGAGACCCAAAAATGAGTGATACAAATGTACACTCTTATAGATTGGTGTAAACAATGCAGGTTAATCACAATCAAATGAAGAAAACATTACAAATTAGGGGCCTTATAAGAATAGTGGCACTTGTGGATACAGTAATACTGACATAATGTCTCGAGTACAGTCAATTTAGACATGTTATAATGCTTATACCCTCTATTTTAGAAATGCAAAGTACACATGAGTAAAACTGGGAATCAAAAAGATATTAAATAGGATATTAAAAATAACACGGGAGTCACAGCATTGTATTGCCCAGTGTGCAGATACTTCAGCTCATAATATAGATGGTAACATATTAAGGGAGATGGGCATTAAATTAACTCATGTGAAATGGATACTTCAAAAGATTAGTAATTACTGATGCTAGATAGGGAGTGGACAAATGCATTGGTGTAGCGTCAATGCTAGAGTAGGGACACTATAAATAGCAGTGCCAGTCAAGGTGTAAATTAAGACCCCTAGGGGTCGTAGTTCCCAGATCGAAAATCCACTTTGCCTCCCTTTGCAAAAGGGTTTTAGCCCTGTCACCACCTCTGGTGGGGGGAGGGATGTGGTCAATAATAATGTACTTGAGATCGGTAATCTTATGTCCTGCTTCAGCAAAATGTCTGGCCACAGGCTGGTCAGAGGTTTAATTGTCCATAGCTGCCCGTATGCTGAACGGTGGTTGGCCATCCTGGTGTGAAGGTCATCCACCATTTTATCCACATAAAACATCCCACAAACACAGTGGAGCAGGTAAACTATAATATTTGTGGTGCAGGTCACCCTATGTCGGATCTTGTATTTCTTCGCTGAGTATGGGTGACTAAAATAGTTTCCTGTGGTGAGTCCACCACGTGTGGTACAGCCCAGACAGTGGAAACAACCTGGTTTTGTTTTCAGCCAGGTTCCGCTGTTGTAGCAGTTTATGGGATCCGTTTTGATGAGCTGATCTCTAAGCGAATGAGCCCTGCAGTATCCAATTCTGGGTGGCAGCATATTCTTAAAAGGTAGATCTCTGTCAGTAGTAGGGAGGTTCCAATTGTTATGCAGAGTCTCTGCAATCCCCTCTTTCCCCATCGTATAAGTTGTAGTAAAAGTCAGCTTATTCTCTTTTTCTCTGCTCCTGGTATCGTAGAGAAGTTTTCGTTGGGTATCTCTCATCGAAGTTTCTCTACTGCTTTTTAGGATCCTACTGTGGTAACCCGTCTGTATAATTTTTTTCTCCATTTCAGCAATTTGCATGTCCCTACGTTCTATGTTTGTGTTGTTCCTAGTCACTCTTTTAAATTGGGAAATGGGAAGTGCTTTCTTCAGGCTAGGAGGGTGGCAGCTAAAGGCACATAGAATCAAATTTTTATCCGTAGGTTTGCTGAATAGAGTGGTAATCAGTGTTTCACCCTGTCGTATGATTCTTATGTCCAAGAAGTCCACTGATTCTCTTTCATAAGTGATTTTGAATTTCACAGTAGGGTGGACCCCATTCAATTCTTCAAACCACTGCAGTAGTTCATCCTCAGTGCCCTGCCATAACAAAAAACAGGTCATCTATATACCTCTTGAATAGATGAATCCTAGGGTCATGGAATAGTTCTGTGCCCCCATTCTCCAATTCGGCCATGAATAAGTTGGCATATGATGGGGCCATATTCGACCCCATTGCCGTTCCTGCAATTTGTAAGTAGAATGTGCGTTTGAAGCGAAAGTAGTTTAATTCCAAGCAAAGTCTTAACATCTCACAAACCACTTCTTCTGGGGGGCCGATATAGGGGTATCTGGCCAGTTGTCTCCTAGTAGCTGCTATTCCCTCTTGGTGTGGTATGACTGTGTATAAGCTGTTCACATCCAGTGTGACCAGCAGAACTTCTTCAGTCAATGGGGGTAACTCCTTCTTCAGTCAATGGAGGTAACTCCAGTAGTAGTCTGATCATGGCGAGTCGAGTAGGAATGAAGGTAGGAATGAAGGTATATTCCTGACCATTGGTTGAAGTATATGATCGATATATTTTGATACCGGTTGTAGTAGGGAACCAATTTCGGATATGATTGGTCTCCCTGGAGGATCCGTAAGGCTCTTGTGTACCTTAGGTAACATATAAAGTACGGGTATCCTCGGAAATGTTGTTGTCATATATTCACTTGTGCCTTTGTCAGTTAAGTTGTTGTTATGTAGTTGTTGGATAAGATCATCTAATAGACTCTTGAACTTCTTTGTAGGATCACCCCTAAGGGTACTGTAGGTGTCTTTGTCCTCCAGCTTTCTCATCACCTCTCTTCTGTAGTCAGTGTAATCTTGTATGACCACGGCACCCCCTTTGTCCGCCTCTCTCACTACAATATTGGGGTCACTTTGTAGGTCCATGAGGGCTTTTCTATCTTTGATCGTCAAGTTGTATATGTGTATCTTATGGGTCTTACAGCCCTCCTAACCCGTCTGCCATAGTAATCTTGAAAATGTTTTTATAGAGGGATTGTTATTGTTGGGGTCATAATGTGCTTTTGCCCCAAAACCTTGTTCCAGGTTCTTCATTGGTGGACATGCCAAAATGTTCTTTAAGCCTAAGAGAACGTGTGAATCGCTGTATGTCCATGTATAGATTGAAGGCATCTGGTCTGGATGTTGGGATAAATGAAATACCTTTATACATGACACTCCTCTCTTCCTCTGTGAGGATGTGTCCACTGAGGTTGATAATTAACCCCCTTTATGTACCTTCCCCTCCTGGGTGGTCTCTGAGGGCGGCTTGTAGCCCCCCCTCTGGGTATGGGTTCTCTGCCTCCTTCGTTTTTTGAACGAGTCTGCATTCCCCCTTGTTGTTCAACTATATTAGTTGTTGTTCTGTTCGTATTGTCTGAATCTGAACTGTTCCCAGAGTTTTCTACTATTCCAAGTGGTCTTGCACGGTTGTACCTCTGTCGCCAGGGTCTCACTTGACCAGATTCTCCTAGTAATTGAAGAAGTGACAAGACTACTGGAAATCAATAGGAATGAGACAAGGGCTTATGAAACTCTACACCTGAACAGACTGGAAGCAGACACTGACCAGAATTGGCTTAACAAACTCAAGGAAGAAGTAGATAAATATGAGAAAGACCTCATAACATTCGAGAACTGAAAACTAGAGGATGTTACACAGGACTATAAAAACAAAAGTGTGTATCGCTGGCAGATGAGCCCAGATGAAAGAAGTATATATAGAGCGAACAGACCCTGGCGACAGAGGTACAATCGTGCAAGACCACTTGGAACGGTAGACAGCTCTGGGAACAGTTCAGATAATATGAACAGAACAACAACTAACATAGTTGAACAACAAGGGGGAATGCAGACTCGCTTAAAAAACGAAGGAGGCAGAGGAGCCATACATGGAAGGGGGGCTACAAGCCATTCACCGAGACTACCCAGGAGGGGCAGGTACATGAGGAGTTAATCATCATTCTCAGTGGACTCATCCTCACACAGGAAGAGAGGAGTGTCCTGAATAAAGGTCTTTCATTTATCCCAACATCCAGACCAGTCTATCAGTGTATCAATCTATACGTGGAGGTACAACGATTCACACATTTAGTTAGGCTTAAAGAACATTTTCGGCACGCCCACCAATGAAGAACCTGAAACAAGGTTTAGGGGCAAAAGCACCTATGACCCCAACAGTAAAATCCATCTATAAAAACTTTTTCAAGATTACTATGGCAGATGGGTGAGGAGGGCTGTAAGACCCATAAGATACACAGATACAACTTGACGATCAAAGAAAGAAAAGCCCTCAGGGACCTACAAAGTGACCCCAATATTGTAGTGAGAGAGGCGAACAAAGAGGGTGCTGTGGTCATACAAGATTACACTGACTACAGAAGAGAGGTGATGAGACAGCTGGAGGACAAATACACCTACAGTACCCTTAGGGGTGATCCTACAAAGAAGTTCAAGAGTCTATTAGATTATTTTATCCAACAACTACATAACAACAACTTAATTGACAAAGGCACAAGTGAATATATGACAACAACATTTCCGAGGATACCGGTACTTTATATGTTACCTAAGGTACACAAGAGCCTTAAGGATCCTCCAGGGAGACCAATCGTATCCCCACAACCGGTATCAACATATATCGATCATATACTTAAACCAATGGTCAGGTATATACCTTCATTTCTCAGCTGCCATGATCAGACTACTACTGGAGTCACCCCCATTGACTGAATAAGTTCTGCTGGTCACACTGGATGTGACCAGCTTATACACAGTCATACCACACCAAGAGGGAATAGCAGCTACTAGGAGACAACTGGCCAGATACCCCTATATCGGCCCCCCAGCAGAAGCTGTTTGTGAGATGTTAAGACTTTGCTTGGAATTAAACTACTTTCGCTTTGAACGTACATCCTACTTACAAATTGCAGGAACGGCAATGGGGTCAAATATGGCCCCATCATATGCCAGCTTATTCATGGCTGAATTGGAGAATGGGGGCAAAGAACTATTTCATGACCCTAGGATTCATTTATTCAAGAGTTATATAGACAACCTGTTTTTGTTATGGAAGGGCACTGAGGATGAACTACAGCAGTGATTTGAAGAATTGAACGGGGTCCACCCTACTGTGAAATTCAAAATCACTAATGACAGAGAACCGGTGGACTTCTTGGAAATAAGAATCATCCGACAGGGTTAAACCCAGATTACCACTCTATTCAGCAAACCTACGGATAAGAATTTGATTCTATGTGCCTCTAGCTGCCACCTTCCTAGCCTGAAGAAAGCACTTCCCATTTCCCAATTTAAAAGAGTGACTAGGAACAACACAAACATAGAACATAGGGACATGCAAATTGCTGAAATGGGGAAAAAATTTATACAGAGGGGTTACCACAGTAGGATCCTAAAAAGCAGCAGAGAAACTATGATGAAGGAGAACGAGAACTTCTCTACGATACCAGGAGCAGAGAAAAAGATGATAAACTGACTTTTACTATAAATTAAATGATGGGGAAAGAGGCGGATTGCAGAGAATCTGCATAACAATTGGAACCTCCTTACTACTGACAGAGATCTACCTTTTAAAAATATGCTGCCACCCAGAATTGTATACCGCAGGGCTCATTCGCATAGAGATCAGCTCATCAAAATGGATCCCATAAACTGCTACAACAGATCCGACATAGAGTGATCTGCACCACAAAATTTATAGTTTACCTGCTCCACTGTGTTTGTGGGATGTTTTATGTGGGCAAAACGGTGGATGACCTTCGCACCAGAATGGCCAACCACCGTTCAGCCATACGGGCAGCTCTGGACAAGGGAACCTCTGACAAGCCTGTGGTCAGACATGATGCTGAAGCAGGACATAAGGTTACCGATCTCAAGTACATTATTATCGACCACATCCCTCCCCCCACCAGAGGTGGCGACAGGGCTAAAACCCTTTTGCAAAGGGAGGCAAAGTGGATTTTTGATCTGGTAACTATGACCCCTAGGGGTAGTAATGTACACCTTGACTGGCACTGCTATTTATAGTTTCCCTACTCTAGCATTGATGCTACACCAATGCGTATGTCCACTCCCTATCTTTCATCAGTAATTACTATTCTTGTGAAATATCCATGTCACATAAGTTAATTTAATGCCCATCTCCCTTAATATGTTACCATCTATATTATGAGCTGAAGCATCTGCACACTGGGCAATACAATGCTGTGACTCCCGTGTTATTTTTAATATCCTATTTAATATCTTTTTGATTCCGAGTTTTACTCATGTGTAATTTGCATTTCTAAAATAGAGGTATAAGCATTATAACATGTCTAAATTGACTTTACTAGAGACATTATGTCAGTAGTGATGTCGCGAACTTAAAAATTTCGGTTCACGAACGGCGGACTCGAACTTCCGGTATTATTCGCGAACCGGCTAACCGCACGAATCGCCATTGAATTCAATAGGCAGGCGAACTTTAAAACCTACAAGGACTCTTTCTGGCCACAATAGTAATGGAAAAGTTGTTTCAAGGGGACTAACACCGGGACTGTGGCATGCTGGAGGGGGATCCCTGGCAAAACTCCCATGGAAAATTACATAGTTTATGCAGAGTCTGCTTTTAACCAATAAAGGGCCTAAATCAACTTACATTCCCAAATTGTTTGCAATAACGTGCTTTAAAACATCAGTTATGATGTCGTATCTATCAGGTAGTGTAAGGGTTATGGCCGCTTCACAGTGACAGAGCAAACTCCAAGTGTAACAATACTGTGACAACAAATATGATTGGTGTAACTAGTTGGCAAGTCGGCCTGGCACACAGGCTGGCAGGCAGGAGGGAACTGCAATTCAATGGCACTACTAGACTACAGATTCACAGTCAAAAAAGTGATGATTTAAATTTTTTATATACTGTCTGTTACAAGAAATATGATTGGTGGCACTAATTGGCTAGTTGGGCCTGGCACATAGGCTGGCAGGCAGGAGGAAAGTGCAATTCAATGGCACAAGCAAAATGATGATTCACAATCGAACAATGTTTAATTTTAAATATTAACACTACTGTTACAACAACTATGATTGGTGGCACTAATTGGCTAGTTTGGGCCTGGCACACAGGCTGGTGGCAGGCAGGAGGAAAATGCAATTCAATGGCACTAGGAGACTAAAGATTTGCAGTCAAAAAAAATTATGATTTCAAATTTTTTATATACTGTTACAAGAAATATGATTGGTGGCACTAATTGGCTAGTTGGGCCTGGCACACAGGCTGGCAGGCAGGAGGAAAGTGCAATTCAATGGCACGAGCAAACTGATTAATCACAATCGAACAATTTGTAATTTTAAAGATTAACAATACTGTTACAACAACTATGATTGGTGGCACTAATTGGCTAGTTGGGCCTGGCACACAGGCTGGCAGGCAGGAGGGAACTGCAATTCAATGGCACTACTAGACTGCAGATTCACAGTCAAAAAAGTGATGATTTACAATGTTTTCAATACTGTTACAACAACTATGATTGGTGGCACTAATTGGCTAGTTGGGCCTGGCACACAGGCTGGCAGATATGAGTCGTGGCTGGTAGGTAGGGCAGCAATTTAACACAGTATGCTGTGTAAGTGAGAAATACACAGGCCTGATAGAAAATTAAGTTAGATTACACTAGCAAAATAATTTAAAATTTTATATTTTAATATTAAAATAATGTTAAGAAGTGCACATATGAGTGGTCGCACTGGCTGGCTGCTACGTAGGGCAGCAATTAACAACAGTATGCTCTGTAAGTCAGATAGACAGTTAGACACAGGCCTGATAGAAAATAAAATTAGATTACACTAGCATAATGATTTAAAGATTTTTTGGGGGAATTTAAAGAAAAAGGTTAAGCACATATGAGTCGTGGCCTTGGAAGGGCAGCTATTAAAAACAGTAGGCTCTGTAAGTCAGATACACACACGCCTGATAGAAAATACAATTAGATTACACTAGAAAGATGATTTAATTTTTTTTTTTTTAGGGAATTTAAAAAAAGGTTAAACACATATGAGTCGTGGCTCATAGACTAGGGAGGGCAGCAATAAAACACAGTATGCTCTGTAAGTCAGCAAAACACACAGGCCTGATAGAAAATGATATTAGATTACACTAACAAAAAAATGTAAACATTTTTTTTTTAAATTTAAAATCAGGTGAAGCAGATATGAGTGGTGGCTGCCTGGCACAGAGCAATTAACCAAAAGACTGAAAAAAACTGAAGTATATTAATGCTGTGTGAGCCTGACAGACACAGGCCTGATAGAAAATGTAATTAGATTACACTAGCAAAATTATTTAAAAGTTTTTTTTTTTAAATTTAAAATAATGTTATAAGCGGATATGACCACCACTGGTGGCTGGCACAGAGCAATGAACCAGAGTATATGCTGTGTGACACAGGCCTGATAGAAAATGAAAATAAATTACACTAGCAAAATAATTTCAAATTTTTGTTGGTTAAATTTAAACTAATGTTGTTAGACAGATATCAGTGGTGGCAGTAATCACAGCATATGCTGTGAGCCTTACACACAGGCTGAAAGCCAGGCAAATGCTAATAAAAATATGAAGAAAAAAAAAACGGCTCGAATTATAGCCCTAAAAAGGGCTTTTTGGGGTGCTGTCCTTGCAGCAGAGATGAGATGAGTCCTTCTGGACTGTAGTGGACACTAAATACACTAGCCTAGCTATCTATTTCCCTATAATGTCAGCAGCAGCAAAACAAAACGTCCTCTCACTAACAAAGCAAGGTCGTTATGAGTCTAAAATGGCTGCTGCCAACAAGAGGCGAGGGTCTGTGGGGGAGTGTCTGATACTGATTGGCTCTAATGTGTCAGAAGGCTGTCACATACAGGGTCAAAGTTTCCTCAATGATGACACATAGGGGGCGATCGAACATCGCATATGTTTGCCCGCAGCGGCGAACGCGAACAAGCTATGTTCGCAGGGAACCGTTCGCGGGCGAACAGTTCGGGACATCACTATATGTCAGTATTACTGTATCCACAAGTGCCACTAATCTTAAAAGGCCCCTAATTTGTAATGTTTTCTTCATTTGATTGTGATTACCCTGCATTGTTTACCCCAATGTATAAGCGAGTACATTTGTATCACTCATTTTGGGTCTAGTATCAGAGGATAAAGGCTGTGACACACTGCAAGCGATGCGGCGCGAGGCGAAGCAGCTGCTTCGCACCGCATCGCATCACTTCTGAAGTTCAATTATTTCATCTCTGAGAGCTTAGCTACGTGACTTGACGCAGCAGAATGCTCAGAGATGAAAAGGCAGGACACACTGAGCGCGCACAGCTGCATCCACACACTGCGCACCGCTCCACTTGCAGTGTGTCACAGCCTTTACAAGTGTTCAAACTAGGATTTATAACCCGGATTAACCAATACATTAACCTGTACATTTTAGTCACTTATGATATTAATATGCACTGCATATATCACCTTGTATATTTATCCTCTTATGGTTAATGTTGCAGACTTGTGGCCAGATGTTTGGCCTCTTACAGTGTCATTGTAGTTTTCTGTAACAATAACTATCGCCTAGATTACAAGTTTTGTCAGTAATGTTGTGCGGTGCTAACGAGCAGTTTTCCCTCACCGCTCACCTACAGACAACACTGGTATTACGGGTTTTTACAAACCCGGTGTTAGCCGCAAAAAAAGTGAGCGTAGAAAAAATTTGGCTCCACATCTCACCTCAATACCAGCGCTGCTTACGGTAGCGGTGAGCTGGCAAAACGTGCTTCTGCACGATTTCCCCATAGGAATCAATGGGGGACAGCCGGCTGAAAAAAAACCTAACACCTGCAAAAAAGCAGCGTAAAGCTCCTAACGCAGCCCCATTGATTCCGATGGGGAAATACTTTTTATGTCTACACCTAACACCCTAACATGAACCCAGTGTCTAAACACCCCTAATATTACACTTATTAACCCTTAGGGGGGTAGTTATCATTGTGTCAACTTTCCTGCCTTCGCCGGCCCTATACGCCCGCCTAAGCTCGCCTACCTTCGCTGCCGCAGACCTGAAAAAATATGCCTAAGTTATCAATAAATCTGTCAAAAAGCCGCGCGCCAAGTACGGGGCGATGAGCAGCGGACTGTGAGAGTTATCACTCATCCGATCTCGCTGCTCTTCGGCTTTTTGACAGCTTTATTGCTAGCCTGTCACTAAGCACTCACAGTAAACTACACTGTTCTACCCCCTATACCGGTGCCCCCGGAGCCCCCCGCAACTAAATAAAGTTACTAACCCCTAAACCGCCGCTCCTAGACCCCGCCGCAACTATTATAAATGTATTAACCCCTAAACCGCCGCTCCTAAACCCCGCCGCAACTCTAATAAATGTATTAACCCCTAAACCGCCGCTCCTAGACCCGCCGCAACTATTATAAATGTATTAACCCCTAAACCGTCGCTCCTAGACCCCGCCGCAACTATTATAAATGTATTAACCCCTAAACCGCCGCTCCCGGACACCGCTGCCACCTACATTATACCTAGTAAACCCTATCCTGCCCCCCCTATACCGTCGCCCTCTATAATAAAGTTATTAACCCCTATCCTGCTGATCCCGCACCTCGCCGCGACTAAATAAATAGTTTAACCTCTAAACCGCCGTTCCCTGAACCCGCCGCAACCTATATTAAATTTATTAACCCCTATACTGCCCCCCCTACCACCGTCGCCACCTATAATACATTTATTAACCCCTATCCTGCCCCCCACTACACCGCCGCCACTGTAATAAAATTATTAACCCCTAAACCTAAGTCTAACACTAACCCTAACACCCCCCTAACTTAAATATTAATTAAATAAATCTAAATAATATTTCTATTATGAACTAAATTAATCCTATTTAAAACTAAATACTTACATTTAAAATAAACCCTAATATAGCTACAATATAAATAATAATTATATTGTAGCTATGTTAGGATTTATTTTTATTTTACAGGCAAATTTCAATTTATTTTAACTAGGTACAATAGCTATTAAATAGTTATTAACTATTTAATAGCTTACGTAGCTAAAATAAAGAAAAATTTACCTGTAAAATAAAAACTAACCTAAGTTACAATTACACCTAACACTACACTATTCTTTAATAAATTATTCCTATTTAAAACTAAATACTTACCTGTAAAATAAGCCCTAAGATAGCTACAATGTAATTAATAATTACATTGTAGCTATTTTAGGAATTATATTTATTTTACAGGTAACTTTGTATTTATTTTAGCTAGTTAGAATAGTTATTAAATAGTTATTAACTATTTAATAACTACCTAGCTAAAAGAAATACAAAATTACCTGTAAAATAAATCCTAACCTAAGTTACAATTAAACCTAACACTACACTATACTTAAATTAGTTAAATAAATTAACTACAAATCACTACAATTAAATACAATTACATAAACTAACTAAAGGACAAAAAATAAAAAAGCTAAGTTACAAAAAATAAAAAAAATAAGTTACAAACATTTTAAAAATATTACAACAATTTTAAGCTACTTACACCTAATCTAAGCCCCCTAATAAAATAACAAACCCCCCAAAATAAAAAAATGCCCTACCCTATTCTAAATTAAAAAAGTTCAAAGCTCTTTAACCTTACCAGCCCTTAAAAGGACCTTTTGTGGGGCATCCCCCAAAGAATTCAGCTCTTTTGCCTGTAGAAAAAAAATACAACCCCCCCAACATTAAAACCCACCACCCACATACCCCTAATCTAACCCAAACCCTCCTTAAAATAACCTAACACTAATCCCCTGAAGATCATCCTACCTTGAGTCGTCTTCACTCAGCTGAGCAGCGATGGAACCGAAGAGGAGACCCGGAGCGGAAGAAGTTATCCTCCAAGTGGCGCTGAAGAAATCTTCCATCCGATGAAGTGATCCTCTAAGCGGCGCTGAAGAAGTCTTCCATCCGGGCGATGTCATCTTCCAAGAGGTGCTGAAGAAGTCTTCTATCAGGGCGATGTTATCTTCCAAGCAGGGTCTTCAATCTTCATCCCGCCGACGCGGAATATCCTTCTTTACCGACGGACTACCGACGAATGAAGGCTCCTTTAAGGGACGTCATCCAAGATGGCGTCCCTTCAATTCCAATTGGCTGATAGGATTCTATCAGCCAATCGGAATTAAGGTAGGAAAAATCTGATTGGCTGATTGAATAAGCCAATCAGATTCAAGTTCAATCCGATTGGCTGATCCAATCAGCCAATCAGATTGAGCTCGCATTCTATTGGCTGATCCTTCTTTACCGACGGACTACCGACGAATGAAGGCTCCTTTAAGGGACGTCATCCAAGATGGCGTCCCTTCAATTCCAATTGGCTGATAGGATTCTATCAGCCAATCGGAATTAAGGTAGGAAAAATCTGATTGGCTGATTGAATCAGCCAATCAGATTGAGCTCGCATTCTATTGGCTGTTCCGATCAGCCAATAGAATGCGAGCACAATCTGATTGGCTGATTGGATCAGCCAATCGGATTGAACTTGAATCTGATTGGCTGATTCAATCAGCCAATCAGATTTTTCCTACCTTAATTCCGATTGGCTGATAGAATCCTATCAGCCAATCGGAATTGAAGGGACGCCATCTTGGATAACGTCCCTTAAAGGAGCCTTCATTCGTCGGTAGTCCGTCGGTAAAGAAGGATGTTCCGCGTCGGCAGGATGAAGATTGAAGACCCCGCTTGGAAGATAACATCGCCCGGATAGAAGAATTCTTCAGCGCCTCTTGGAAGATGACATCACCCGGATGGAAGACTTCTTCTGCGCCGCTTGGAGGATCACTTCATCGGATGGAAGATTTCATCAGCGCCGCTTGGAGGATAACTTCTTCCGCTCCGGGTCTCCTCTTCGGTTCCATCGCTGCTCGGCTGAGTGAAGACGACTCAAGGTAGGATGATCTTCAGGGGATTAGTGTTAGGTTATTTTAAGGGGGGTTTGGGTTAGATTAGGGGTATGTGGGTGGTGGGTTTTAATGTTGGGGGGGGTTGTATTTTTCTTTTACAGGCAAAAGAGCTGAATTCTTTGGGGCATGCCCCACAAAAGGTCCTTTTAAGGGCTGGTAAGGTAAAAGAGCTTTGAACTTTTTTAATTTAGAATAGAGTAGGGCATTTTTTATTTTGGGGGGGTTTGTTATTTTATTAGGGGGCTTAGATTAGGTGTAAGTAGCTTAAAATTGTTGTAATATTTTTAAAATGTTTGTAACATATTTTTTTTATTTTTTGTAACTTAGCTTTTTTATTTTTTGTACTTTAGTTAGTTTATGTAATTGTATTTAATTGTAGTGATTTGTAGTTAATTTATTTAACTAATTTAAGTATAGTGTAGTGTTAGGTTTAATTGTAACTTAGGTTAGGATTTATTTTACAGGTAATTTTGTATTTCTTTTAGCTAGGTAGTTATTAAATAGTTAATAACTATTTAATAACTATTCTAACTAGCTAAAATAAATACAAAGTTACCTGTAAAACAAATATAATTCCTAAAATAGCTACAATGTAATTATTAATTACATTGTAGCTATCTTAGGGTTTATTTTACAGGTAAGTATTTAGTTTTAAATAGGAATAATTTATTAAAGTATAGTGTAGTGTTAGGTGTAATTGTAACTTAGGTTAGTTTTTATTTTACAGGTAAATTTCTCTTTATTTTAGCTAGGTAAGCTATTAAATACTTAATAACTATTTAATAGCTATTGTACCTAGTTAAAATAAATTGAAATTTGCCTGTAAAATAAAAATAAATCCCAACATAGCTACAATATAATTATTATTTATATTGTAGCTATATTAGGGTTTATTTTAAAGGTAAGTATTTAGTTTTAAATAGGATTAATTTAGTTCATAATAGAAATATTATTTAGATTTATTTAATTAATATTTAAGTTAGGGGGGTGTTAGGGTTAGTGTTAGACTTAGGTTTAGGGGTTAATAATTTTATTACAGTGGCGGCGGTGTAGGGGGGCAGGATAGGGGTTAATAAATTTATTATAGGTGGTGACGGTGTAGGGGGGGCAGGATAGGGGTTAATAAATTTAATATAGGTTGCGGCAGGGTCCGGGAGCGGGGGTTTAGGGGTTAATATGTATAAAGCTTGCGGTGGGCTCCGGGAGCGGCGGTTTAGGGGTTAACATATTTATTATAGTGGCGGTGGGCTCCGGGAGCGGCGGTTTAGGGGGTAATATATTTATTTAGTTGCAGCGGTGTAGAGGGGGCAGATTAGGGGTGTTTAGACGCGGGGTACATGTTAGGGTGTTAGGTGCAGACATTTCCCATAGGAATCAATGGGATGTATGGCAGCAGCAAACTTGTACTTTCGCTATGGTCAGACTCCCATTGATTCCTATGGGATCCGCCGCCTCCAGGGCGGTGGATTGAAAACCAGGTACGCTGGGCCGGAAAAGTGCCGAGCGTACCTGCTAGTTATTTGATAACTAGCAAAAGTATACAGATTGTGCCGAACTTGTGTGCGGAACATCTGGAGTGACGTAAGAATCGATCTGTGTCGGACTGAGTCCGGCGGATCGAAGTTTACGTCACAAAATTCTACTTTTGCCGGTCTCTAGCCTTTGATAACTAAGGCGAATCAGCCTCGCCACAAATACGCTGTGGAATTCCAGCGTATTTGAGGTTGACGGCTTGATAACTACCCCCCTTAATCTGCCGCCCCGACATCGCAGACACCTGCAATTTATTATTAACCCCTAATCTGCCGTTCCGGACACCGCCGCCACCTACATTATATGTATTAACCCCTAATCTGCTGCCCCAACATCGCCGACACCTACATTATATTTATTAACCCCTAATCTTCCACAATTACACCTAACACTACACTATAATTAAATTAATTACCTAAACTAAATACAATTAAATACAATTTTAAAAAATTATCTAAAGTACGAAAAAAAAACTAAATTACAGAAAATAATAAAATAATTACAAGTTTTTTAAACTAATTACACCTAATCTAATCCCCCTAATAAAATAAATAAGCCCCCCAAAATAATAAAACCCCCTACCCTATACTAAATTACAAATAGCACTTAAAAGGGCCTTTTGCGGGGCATTGCCCCAAAGTAATCTGCTCTTTTACCTGTAAAAAAAAGTACAATACCCCCCCAACATTAAAACCCACCACCCACACACCCAACCCTACTCTAAAACCCACCCAATACCCCCTTAATAAAACCTAACACTAACCCCTTGAAGATCACCCTACCTTGAGAAGTCTTCACCCAGCCGGGCCGAAGTCCTCAACGAAGCGGTCCTCCAGATGGGCAGAAGTCTTTATCCAAGCTGGCCAGAAGATGTCCTCCAGACGAGCAGAAGTATTCATCCAGACGGCATCTTCTATCTTCATCCATCTGGCGCAGAGCGGCTCCATCTTCAAGACATCCGACGCGGAGCATCATCTTCAAACGAAGTCCAACTGAAGAATGAAGGTTCCTTTAAATGATGTCATCCAAGAATTCTATCAGCTAATCAGAATTAAGGTCGAAAAAATCCTATTGGCTGATGAAATCAGCCAATAGTATTGAGCTTGCATTCTATTGGCTGATCCAATCAGCCAATAGAATGCCAGCTCAATCCTATTGGCTGATTGCATCAGCATATAGGATTTTTTCTACCTTAATTCCGATTGGCTGATAGAATTCTTGGATGACATCATTTAAAGGAACCTTCATTCTTCAGTTGGACTTCGTTTGAAGATGATGCTCCGCGTCGGATGTCTTGAAGATGGAGCCGCTCCGCGCCGGATGGATGAATTCTATCAGCCAATCGGAAATTCAAGGGACGCTATCTTGGAGCATCCTCTTCAAACGAAGTCCAAATGAAGAATGAAGGTTCCTTTAAATGACCTCATCATAGGATTGAGCTAACATTCTATTCGCTGATTGGATCAGCCAATAGAATGCAAGCTCAATCCTATTGGCTGATTTCATCAGCCAATAGGATTTTTTCAACCTTAATTCTGATTGGCTGATAGAATTCTTGGATGACATCATTTAAAGGAACCTTCATTCTTCAGTTGGACTTCGTTTGAAGAGGATGCTCCGCGTCGGATGTCTTGAAGATGGAGCCGCTCCGCGCCGTATGGATGAAGATAGAAGATGCCATCTGGATGAATACTTCTGCCCCTCTGGAGGACCTCTTCTGGCCGGCTTGGATAAAGACTTCTGCCCATCTGGACCGTTTCATTGAGGACTTTGGCCCGGCTGGGTGAAGACTTCTCAAGGTAGGGTGATCTTCAAGGGGTTAGTGTTAGGTTTTATTAAGGGGGTATTGGGTGGGTTTTAGAGTAGGGTTGGGTGTGTGGTGGGTTTTAATGTTGGGGGGGTATTGTACTTTTTTTACAGGTAAAAGAACTGATTACTTTGGGGCAATGCCCCACAAAAGGCCCTTTTAAGGGCTATTTGTAATTTAGTATAGGGTAGGGCTTTTTATTATTTTGGGGGGCTTTTTTATTTTATTAGTGGGATTAGATTAGGTGTAATTAGTTTAAAAAACTTGTAATTATTTTATTATTTTCTGTAATTTAGTGTTTGTTTTTTTCGTACTTTAGATAATTTTTTAAAATTGCATTTAATTGCATTTAGTTTAGGTAATTAATTTAATTATAGTGTAGTGTTAGGTGTAATTGTGACTTAGGTTAGGATTTATTTTACAGGTAAATTTGAATTTATTTTAACTAGGTAGCTATAAAATAGTTAATAACTATTTAATAACTGTTCTACCTAGTTAAAATAAATACAAAGTTGCCTGTAAAATAAAAATAAATCCTAAGCTAGCTACAATGTAACTATTAGTTATATTGTAGCTAGCTTAGGGTTTATTTTATAGGTAAGTATTTAGTTTTAAATAGGAATAATTTAGTTAATGATAGTTATTTTATTTAGATTTATTTAAATGATGTTTAAGTTAGAGGGGTGTTAGGGTTAAACTTAGATTTAGGGGTTAATACATTTAATATAGTTGCGGCGACGTTGGGGGCGGCATATTAGGAGTTAATAAATGTAGGTAGGTGTTGGCGATGTTAGGGACGGCAGATTAGGGGTTAATAAAATTTAACTAGTGTTTGCGATGCGGGAGTGCGGCGGTTTAGGGGTTAATATATTTTTTATAGTGGCGGCAATGTCCGGTTCGGCAGATTAGGGGTCAAAAATATTTTTTAAGTGTTTGCGATGTGGGGGGGGGGGGGCTTCGGTTTAGGGGTTAATAGGTAGTTTATGGGTGTTAGTTTTTAGCACTTTAGTTAAGAGTTTTATACTACGGCGTTAGCCCATAAAACTCTTAACTACTGACTTTTAAATGCGGTATCAGTCTTGACAGGAGAGGATGTACTGCTCACTTTTTGGAAGACTCGTAATACCGGCGTTATGCAAGTCCCATTGAAAATATAAGATACGCAATTGACAAAAGTTGATTTGCGGTATTTTCGAGTCTGACCAAAAAAGTGAGCGGTGAGCCTGTCATTTCAAGACTCTTAATACCAGCAGGCATTAAAAAGCAGTTTTGGGACCTCTCAACGCTGCTTTTTAAGGCTAACGCAAGACTCGTAATCTAGGTGTATGTTATCCAATGTATATTTAACTGTTAATACGTAAACACATGATTCTACCCATTAGCGATATAGCATATATCCGATCCTGGTATCACCACGATATTTTCAACAGCTGTTATTGTTTTCAACTTTCACATTGGACAATCGCGTCTTAGCGTCTGGTTGCCATGGTAAAACGTGTGACGTTTACGTCACGTGACGCTGTGCAACTTCCGGTTTGCGGTCGAGATTTCCGGTTAGTGGTTATTAGCAGGGGTATATAGGAGGGTAAGTGTTTATGATTTTGTATGCTTATTTTGAAAACGGGGGTGACCCTGAAACGTCAATAAATACATCAGTATTTTTGGATTTAAAGACCCTGTGAGTGACTCCTTCTTCCATTGTTTTATATATATATATATATATATATATATATATATATATATTCCAAACCAAAAAAAAGGAAGAGAGAAGGGTAAGAAGAAGTAAACCTCCACATTAAAGGGATTCAGCACTCTTTTAACAAATATTACAGCAAGTCAAAAAATTGTTTTTATAAATATAAATAATTTCTAAGGACAGCAATTCCTCCTGGGTAAACAGATTGTATCTGTTTATTAGAAACAAATTAGGATAGACCACCAACATATAGTATAAGATGCATAAATATCATACAGCTACCAATTGCAAGAGTCTCTGTGCACAGATAGTCAATATCCTGTATCCAGAAAGGGAATATCGAAAACATAGTGTACATTTCTCCACAATTATGCAGTTGTCTTTATTAGTTCTAATAAACAGATAGATTCTTTCTACAGTGGAGGGATCTGTGTCCATAGAATTTATTTTTATTTATAAAAAAAAAATTGACTTGCTGTCATATTCGTTAAAAGACTGCTGAATCCCCTTTCTGTGGAGGTGTACTTTTTCTTACCCTCCTCTCTCTTCTTTATTTTTGTTTTGGAATTGAATATATAAGGGTCTACACCACTGCCCATAATTTGGGTCATTAGTGGTGATGTCTCGAATTGTTCGCCGGCGAATAGTTCCCGGCGAACATAGCTTGTTCGCATTCGCAACGGCAGGCGAACATATGTGATGTTCGATCCGCCCCATATTCGTCATCATTGAGTAAACTTTGACCCTGTATCTCACAGTCTGCAGACACATTCCAGCCAATCAGCAGCAGACCCTCCCTCCCAGCTCCTGGACAGCAGCCATTTTAGATTCATTCGGAAGCTGCTTTCTTAGTGAGAGGAGGGACAGTGTAGCTGCTGCTGATTGAATAGGGAAATCGATAGCTAGGCTAGTGTATTCAGTGTCCACTACAATCCTGAAGGACTCATCTGATCTCTGCTGTAAGGACAGCAACCCCAAAAGCCCTTTTTAGGGCTAGAATATCAATCTGTTTTTTTTTTCCCTGTGTAATCTAATTGCAGTTGCCTGCCTGCAAGCATGTGTGTCAGACTCACAGCGTATACTGTGCCCACTTGCCCAGTGCCACCACTCATATTTGTTGTAACAGTAGTGTAAATTTAAAAAAAAAAAAAAATTGACTGTGAAACATCAGTCTGCTAGTGTAATCTAATTGCAGTTGCCTGCCTGCCAGCATGTGTGCCAGGCCCACTTGCCCAGTGCCACCACTCATATCTGTTGTAACAGTAGTGTAAATATAAAAAAAAAAACTTTTTTGACTGTGAAACATCAGTCTGCTAGTTTAATCTAATTGCAGTTGCCTACCTGCCAGCATGTGTGCCTGGCTCACAGCGTATATTGTGCCCACTTGCTCAGTGCCACCACTCATATCTGTTGTAACAGTAGTGTAAATTTAAAAAAAAAAAAACTTTTTTGACTGTGAAACATCAGTCTGCTAGTGTAATCTAATTGCAGTTTCCTGCCTGCCAGCATGTGTGCCAGGCCCACTTGCCCAGTGCCACCACTCATATCTGGTGTAACAGTAGTGTAAATTAAAAAAAAAAAAAAACTTTTTTGACTGTGAAACATCAGTCTGCTTGTGTAATCTAATTGCAGTTGCCTGCCTGCCAGCGTGTATGCCAGGCCCACTTGCCCTGTGCCACCACTCATATCTGTTGTAACAGTAGTGTAAATTTAAAAAAAAAAAACTTTTTTGACTGTGAAACATCAGTCTGCTAGTGTAATCTAATTGCAGTTGCCTGCCTTCCAGCGTGTGTGCCAGGCCCACTTGCCCAGTGCCACCATTCATATCTGGTGTAACAGTAGTGTAAATTAAAAAAAAAAAAACTTTTTGACTGTGAAACATCAGTCTGCTTGTGTAATCTAATTGCAGTTGCCTGCCTGCCAGCGTGTGTGCCAGGCTCACAGCATATAATGTGCCCACTTGCCCAGTGCCACCACTCATATCTGTTGTAACAGTAGTGTAAATTTAAAAAAAAAAACTTTTTTGACTGTGAAACATCAGTCTGCTAGTATAATCTAATTGCAGTTGCCTGCCTTCCAGCGTGTGTGCCAGGCCCACTTGCCCAGTGCCACCATTCATATCTGGTGTAACAGTAGTGTAAATTAAAAAAAGAAAAACTTTTTTGACTGTGAAACATCAGTCTGCTTGTGTAATCTAATTGCAGTTGCCTGCCTGTCAGCATGTGTGCCAGGCCCACTTGCCCAGTGCCAGCACTCATATCTGGTGTAACAGTAGTGTAAATTAGAAAAGAAAAAAAACTTTTTTGACTGTGAAACATCAGTCTGCTTGTGTAATCTAATTGCAGTTGCCTGCCTGCCAGCATGTGTGCCAGGCTCACAGCGTATGCTGTGCCCACTTGCCCAGTGCCACCACTCATATCTGGTGTAACAGTAGTGTAAATTAAAAATAGAAAAACTTTTTTGACTGTGAAACATCAGTCTGCTTGTGTAATCTAATTGCAGTTGCCTGTCTGCCAGCATGTGTGCCAGGCCCACTTGCCCAGTGCCACCACTCATATCTGGTGTAACAGTAGTGTAAATTTAAAAAAAAAACTTTTTTGACTGTGAAACATCAGTCTGCTAGTGTAATCTAATTGCAGTTTCCTGCCTGCCAGCGTGTGTGCCAGGCTCACAGCGTATACTGTGCCCACCTGCCCAGTGCCACCACTCATATCTGTTGTAACAGTAGTGTAAATTTAAAAAAAAAGCTTTTTTGACTGTGAAACATCAGTCTGCTTGTGTAATCTAATTGCAGTTGCCTGCCTGCCAGCATTTGTGCCAGGCTCACAGCGTATACTGTGCCCACTTGCCCAGTGCCACCACTCATATCTGTTGTAACAGTAGTGTAAATTTAAAAAAAAAAAACTTTTTTTACTGTAAAACATCAGTCTGCTAGTGTAATCTAATTGCAGTTGCCTGCCTGCCAGCGTGTGTGCCAGGCTCACAGCGTATACTGTGCCCACTTGCCCAGTGCCACCACTCATATCTGTTGTAACAGTAGTGTAAATTTAAAAAAAAAAAACTTTTTTGACTGTGAAACATCAGTCTGCTTGTGTAATCTAATTGCAGTTGCCTGCCTGCCAGCGTGTGTGCCAGGCTCACAGCGTATACTATGCCCACTTGCCCAGTGCCACCACTCATATCTGGTGTAACAGTAGTGTAAATTAAAAAAAAACCTTTTTTTAATTGTGAAACATCAGTCTGCTTGTGTAATCTAATTGTAGTTGCCTGCCAGCGTGTGTGCCAGGCTCACAGCGTATATTGTGCCCACTTGCCCAGTGCCACCACTCATATCTGGTGTAACAGTAGGGTAAATTTAAAAAAAAAACTTTTTTTAATTGTGAAACATCAGTCTGCTTGTGTAATCTAATTGCAGTTGCCTGCCTGCCAGCGTGTGTGCCAGGCTCACAGTGTATACTGTGCCCACTTGCCAAGTGCCACCACTCATATCTTGTTTAATAGTAGTGTAAGTGTACATTTAAAACCAAAAAAACTTTTTGGACTGTGAAACATCAGTCTGCTTTTTAGTGTCAGGCTCACAGCGTATATTGTGCCCACTTGCCCAGTGCCACCACTCATATCTTGTTTAATAGTAGAGTAAGTGTAAATTAAAAAAAAAAAAACTTTTTGGACTGTGAAACATCAGTCTGCTTTTTTGTGTCAGGCTCACAGAGTATACTGTGCCCTCTTGCCCAGTGGCACCACTCATATTTTGTTTAATAGTAGTGTAAGTGTACATTTTTAAAAAAATGAAAGGTAGAGGCAGACCACCCCGCAGGTGCCATTGTAGTCGTGGTGCTGTGATTCCCTTTGGCCCTAGAATAATGCCCAGTGTTCAGAGGTCACGTACCATGAACTCGAAAAGTTTTGAGGACATAGGTGACTTTTTAACACAGGACACCCAATCTTCTATAGCTTCCGCTCCGAACCTTGACGCACCATCCTCCTCCAGCTTATCTTCGGGCACCTCTCAAGTTACCACTCGCCCGCCTGCCGCCACCACCAACACTAGCACCACAGCCGCTTCACTTGATCTGTTGGAGGAGTTATTTACACATCATTTGGAAGAAATGAGTGATGTGCAACCATCATTGACAGAGGATGTAGATAACAGTGATATGTCTCAGTCAGGCAGCATTACAGACATGGAAGTACGGTGTGATGATGATGATGTTGTACCCGCTGCTGCTTCCTTTGTTGATTTGTCAGATACAAGTGAAGCGGTTGATGATGACGATGCGTCCATGGATGTCACGTGGGTGCCCACTAGAAGAGAAGAAGAACAGGGGGAAAGTTCAGATGGGGAGACAGAGAGGAGGAGGAGACAAATTGGAAGCAGGGGGAGGTCATCGCAAGGAGCTAGTGGCACAGCCAGACAGCATGCATCGGCAGCCGGGGTCAGCCAGACAGCACGCCAATCAACGCATGATGTTGCCACCACCAGAATGCCGTCATCGCAGAGCTCAGCAGTGTGGCATTTTTTTTGTGTGTCTGCCTCTGACAACAATGATGCCATTTGCAACCTGTGCCAAAAGAAACTGAGTCATGGGAAGTCCAACACCCACCTAGGTACAACTGCTTTGCGAAGGCACATGATCGCACATCACAAACGCCTATAGGATCAACACATGAGTACAAGCAGCACACAAACTCAAAGCCGCCATCCTCCTCCTGGTCCAGCATCTTCAGCCACGTCAACCACTGCTGTCCTCCTTGTTCCCTCTCAACCATCCGCCACTCTGTGTCTCACCTTGAGCAGTTCCTGCTCATCTGCCCACAGTCAGGTGTCTGTCAAGGACATGTTTGAGCGTAAGAAGCCAATGTCACAAAGTCACCCCCTTACCCGGCGTCTGACAGCTGGCTTGTCTGAACTCTTAGTCCGACAGCTTTTACCATACAAGCTGGTGGAGTCTGAGGCATTCCAAAAATTTGTAGCTATTGGGACACCGCAGTGGAAGGTACCCGGCCGAAATTTCTTTTCACAAAAGGCAATCCCCAATCTGTACTCGATTGTGCGAAAGGAAGTAATAGCATGTCTGGCACACAGTGTTGGGGCAAGGGTCCATCTGACCACTGATAGCTGGTCTGCAAAGCATGGTCAGGGCAGGTATATCACCTACACTGCGCATTGGGTAAACCTGCAGACGGCTGACAACCATGGAATGCGTGGCTCTGCAGAGTTGGTGACACCGTCACGACTTGCAGGCAGGCCTGCTGCCACCTCCTCTACTCCTCCTACTCCATCCTCTTCCATATCCTCCTTGACTGAGTCTTCTCTTCTCTTCTGCTGCTGCATCCTGCTCCACATCAACGGCACCCCCCCAGCTCCCCAGGTACTATTCCGCATCCCGGATACGGCAGTGTCACGCCATCTTGGGGTGGACTTGCCTGAAAGCAGAGAGTCACACCGGACTAGCACTCCTGTCTGCCCTGAATGCACAGGTGGATCAGTGGCTGACTCCGCACCAACTGGCTATCGGCAAAGTGGTTTCTGACAACGGAAGTAATTTGGTGGCGACATTGAAATTGGGCAAGTTGACCCATGTACCGTGCATGGCACATGTGTGTAATCTGATCGTACAACGCTTTGTGCATAAGTACCCAGGTTTACAGGACGTCCTGAAGCAGGCCAGGAAGGTGTGTGGCCATTTCAGGCGTTCAGACACGGCCATGGCGCACTTTTCAGATATCCAGCGGTGAAACAACATGCCAGTGAGGCGCTTGATTTGCGACAGCCCGACATGTTGGAATTCAACACTCCTAATGTTCGACCACCTGCTACAACAAGAAAAAGACGTTAACGAGTATTTGTATGACCGGGGTGCTAGGACAGCCTCTGGGGAGCTGGGATATTTTTTGCCACGTTACTGGACGCTCATGCACAATGCCTGTAGGCTCATGTGTCCTTTTGAGGAGGTGACAAACCTAGTCAGTCGCAAAGAAGGCACCATCAGCGACATCATACCATTTGTTTTCTTCCTGGAGCGTGCCCTGCGAAGAGTGCTGGATCAAGCCGTAGATGAGCGTGAAGAGGAAGAGTTGTGGTCACCATCACCACCAGAAACAGCCTTATCAGCATTGCTTGCTGGACCTGCGGCAATGCTGGAAGAGGATTGTGAGGAAGAAGAGTCAGAGGAGGAATGTGGCTTTGAGGAGGAGGAAGACCAACCACAACAGGCATCCCAGGGTGCTCATTGTCACCTATCTGGTACCCGTGGTGTTGTACGTGGCTGGGGGGAAGAAGATACCTTCAGTGAGATCACTGAGGATGAGGAACAGGACATGAGTAGCTCAGCATCCAACCTTGTGCAAATGGGGTCTTTGATGCTGTCGTGCCTGTTGAGGGACCCTCGTATAAAAAAGCTGAAGGAGAATGACCTGTACTGGGTGTCCACGCTACTAGACCCCCGGTATAAGAATAAAGTTCCAGAAATGTTACCGAATTACCGCAAGTCGGAAAGGATGCAGCAGTTCCAAAATAAATTAAAAAGTATGCTTTACACAGCGTATAAGGTTGATGTCACAGCACAACGGGAATCTAACAGGGGAAGAGGTGAAAGTAATCCTCCGACTCCGACGACCACGCCGGCAAGGACAGGACGCTTTACAGACGTGTTGTTGATGGAGGACATGCAGAGCTTTTTAAGTCCTATGCATCACCACAGCCCTTCGGGGTCCACCCTCAGAGAACGACTCGACCGACAGGTAGCAGACTACCTCGCCTTAACTGCAGATCTCGACACTCTGAGGAGCGATGAACCCCTTGACTACTGGGTTTGCAGGCTTGACCTGTGGCCTGAGCTATCCCAATTTGCGATAGAACTTCTGGCCTGCCCCGCTTCAAGTGTCCTGTCAGAAAGGACCTTCAATGCAGCAGGAGGTATTGTCACTGAGAAGAGAAGTCGCCTAGGTCAAAAAAGTCTAGATTACCTCACCTTTATTAAGATGAATGAGGGATGGATCCCGAAGGGACTGACATTGGGCGATACATTTGACTAAAAAAGGCCTGATGAGATGAGCTGCCTTGGGCTAAAAATGGTCCACACGCTGCTGTATTTTATCTTCGAATGCCGGATGACTTGCGTGACTTATCCGCCACCAACTAGGGTTCAAGCCGCAATGTTTTAGGGCACTTTCTGCCTCGGAAACAAACATCAATTTTCTGGCCGCTGCTACAGCAGCGGCTGCAACAATAACTAATTTTTCAGGCATGTGTACATGCCAAATTTTTCTGGCCTCTGGTGCTGCACTGTGGCTTTAAAAACCACACCACTCATATCTGGTGGCACAGTAGATTGCACGTGCAGTGGCCCAAATTTGAAGTAGGAGGACCGACCAAGCATCTTTTTCCATCTCCCAGTTCCTAAAATCCATGCCATATACATGTCCCCTGATAGGGGACGTAACAGGGATTACACTGATAGGAATAGTACTACTTAACACACCACTCATATCTGGTGGCACAGTAGATTGCACGCGGTGCTCTGACAAAATGCAGAAGGACATTTGGCAGACGGACATTTAGCAGACGGACATTTGGCAGACGGATATTTGGCCGACAGACAGAAAGCTAAAGAATGTTCCGATTTCGGCCGAGGGCAAATACGTTCCAGAGTGCTCTGTTCTAATCAGAGCCTCGGGCGCCGCAACTGCCTTTGGGAACCTTTCCATGGGTTCCAGACCGCACGTCTTGTAATTCTCTGTCTGGGAAATTATCAAATCTATCTATCTATCTATTGTATCTATCAAATGTATCTATTGCATCTATTGATCTATCTATCTAATCTATGTATCTATCTATCTATCTATCTATCAAATCTATCTATCTCGTGGCCGGACTGTTATCTGACAGCCACTTGTGTTTCGGCCATGCCATATACATATCCATGCCATAAACTGATCAGAATAGTACTACTTAACACACCACTCATATCTGGTGGCACAGTAGATTGCACGCGCAGTGCCCCTAATTTGAAGTAGGAGGACCGACCAAGCATCTTTTTCCATCTCCCGGTTCCTAAAATCCATGCCATATACACGTCCCCTGATAGGGAACGTAACAGGGATTAAACTGATCAGAATAGTACTACTTAACACACCACTCATATCTGGTGGCACAGTAGATTGCACGCAGTGCTCTGACAAAATGCAGAAGGACATTTGGCAGACGGATATTTGGCAGACGGACATTTGGCCGACAGACAGAAAGCTAAAGAATGTTCCGATTTCGGCCGAGGGCAGATACGTTCCAGAGTGCTCTGTTCTAATCAGAGCCTTGGGCGCCGCAACTGCCTCTGGGAACCTTACCATGGGTCCCAGACCGCACATCTTGTAATTATCTATCAAATCTATCTATCTATCAAATCTATCTATCTATCTATCTATCGTATCTATCAAATGTATCTATTGCATCTATTGATCTATCTATCTAATCTATGTATCTATCTATCTATCTATCTATCTATCTATCTATCAAATCTATCTATCTCGTGGCTGGACGGTTATCTGACAGCCACTTGTGTTTCGGACATGCCATATACATATCCATGCCATATACACATCCCCTGATAGGGGACGTAACAGAGATTAAACTGATCAGAATAGTACTACTTAACACACCACTCATATCTGGTGGCACAGTAGATTGCACGCGCAGTGCCACAAATTTGAAGTAGGAGGACTGACTAAGCATCTTTTTCCATCTCCCGGTTCCTAAAATCCATGCCATATACACGTCCCCTGATAGGGGACCTAACAGGGATTACACTCATAGGAATAGTACTACTTAACACACCTTATAATAACGCAGAGAGAGGCAACGCAGAGAGAGGAGTCTGAAGAAGAGGAGTCAGAGGAGGAAGGTGGCTTTGAGGAGGTGGAAGACCAAACAAAGCAGGCGTCCCAGGGGGCTTGTTGTCACCTTTCGGGGACCCTTCGTGTTGTACGTGGCTGGGTGGAGGAAGAGACCTTCAATGACATCAGTGAGGACAAGGAACGGGACATGGCTAGCTTGGTATCCAACCTTGTGCAAATGGGGAGTTTGCGGTTGTGCAAATGACTGTTTGCGGTTGTTTGTGGTGCGTTAAAGGGACAGTTTAGGCCAACATAAACTTTCATGATTCAGATAGAGCATGTAATTTTAAACAATTTTCCAATTTACTTTTATCACCAATTTTGCTTTGTTCTCTTGGTATTCTTAGTTGAAAGCTTAACCTAGGAGGTCCATATGCTAATTTCTTAGACCTTGAAGCCCACCTCTTTTAGATTGCATTTTAACAGTTTTTCACCACTAGAGGGTGTTAGTTCACGTATTTCATATAGATAACACTGTGCTCGTGCACGAGAAGTTATCTGGGAGCAGGCATTGATTGGCTAGACTGCAAGTCTGTCAAAAGAACTGAAAAAAAGGGGCAGTTTGCCGAGGCTTAGATACAAGATAATCACAGAGGTTAAAAGTATATTATTATAACTGTGTTAGTTATGAAAAACTGGGAAATGGGTAATAAAGGTATTATCTATCTTTTAAAACAATAAAAATTCTGGTGTAGACTGTCCCTTTAAACGGGGAGTTTGGTCTGTCACTGTGAAGCGGGCGTAACCCTTACACTACCTGATCAATAAAATATCATACCTGATATTTTAAAGCACGTTATTCCAAACAATTTAGCAATGTTAGGTGATTTATGCCCTTTATGGCTTAAAAACAGACTCTGCATCAACTATGTAATTTTCCATGGGAGTTTTGCCATGGATCCCCCTCCGGCATGCCACAGTCCAGGTGTTAGTACCCTTGAAACAATTTTTTCATCACTATTGTGGCCAGAAAGAGTCCCTGTGGGTTTTAAAATTCGTCTGCCTATTGAAGTCTATGGTGGTTCGCCCGGTTCGCCCATTCGCGAACAGTTGCAAAAGTTTGTGTCCGCCGTTCGCGAATGCAAATTTTTAGGTTCGCAACATCACTAGTCTATATACATAAATATTTAGAATTTACAGAGCTTAATTCTATACTCTCCCGTTTAAGTTATATATATATATATATGTAACAGGGTTTGGCCTAGGCCCACAATTACCCCTGTGGGTCTTTACTCCAGCCACCTCCATGTGCTCTGCAGGCTGATCCTGAGTCTCTGCAACCTGGGAGTTGGGGTACATGACTGTGGCAGTGCCTCCCCCTGACTGGGCATCCAGGGCAAGAATGGGTTTCCCAGGCAGGAACATAATAAATAACTACAATACACACAGTAATAACAGTAAAACAGTATAAACATGTATTAAAGGATTATGGCAAATAAAATTAAGGCAAGTAATACAGTGGCTAACTAACACACCAACTCTCTCTAACCAGGCCCTGCACCCTCCCAAACCACCTGCAAACCCACCCTCAGGCTTCACCCTAATGGCTGATGGGTACCAGTTGGTGCAGAGAAATGTTGGGGCCCTTTAAGGTAATCTACATGCACTTAAACAGTTACAACTCATAGGAAGCTGCAATCCACAGGAAGAGCTGTTTATAAGTTTCTGTGATGGACAGAATGCCCTGTCAGTATGACAAGGGGAGAGGATACTCCTTACCACTAAACAGGATTCAGCTGCACAGGCTGAAGGGAAACTCCAAGGTCTGCCAGTCATTTACTTTGTCTGCATTCTTCTCCACAGCTCTCTCACAGGGTCAGACTGCAGCTGGCAGCATAACTAAATCAGCAGATCAGAGGAATGCTGTTACTTTACACAAGATGGAGTCTCTATGCAGCTCTCTCACAGGGTCAGACTGCAGCTGGCAGCATACACTGAATCAGCAAATCAGAGGAATGCTGTTACTTTACACAAGATGGAGTCTCTATGCAGCTCTCTCACAGCCAGGCCTCACACACTCCTTCACTGCTCTGACATATCTGCCTCCTTCTGTGTCTTACACTCTTCTCATAAGTTTCAATAGATTACATGACCAACCAGTCTGATAGTTACCTAGGCAACTTCTCCTGCAGACTGTATACAGGTGCAAATGTTCAACAGGAAACTGTTCAACAGGAGGGGCTACATATATATATATATATTGTGTGTGTTTTAATATATATATATATATATATATATATATATATATATATATATATATATATATATATATATATATATATATATATATATATATATATATATATATATATATATACAGTGCCAGATATCCCATTAGGCACAGTAGTCATGTGAAGTCTCATCTCATCACACACACATATAAAGTTTTTAGTGTGCACAGCTTTTCCTAAGCCAATCCAGTGTGTACTTCTATGTATTATTTAAAAAAAAAAATAGTTTTAATATAATGCTCCAGTGCACACTATAAGACTGTGTGCGCGAAGGTGGGTGGAGCAAAGTAATAGTGTCTTCCAATAGAGCAGTACTTCATTTTTCCAAACTTTCTTAACTTTGAGCTCTGTGCCTGAATTTTGATAAGACCCTTACATAAATCCACTTAGTCTAAAGAACTAACGCCACCCGCAGCATGTTTATAGCTGCTAGCAGTTTCAGCGGAATGGTAAGTAGCAAGTGTGCTTAATAAGCTAGCATATCCTTAAATGTAATGCCAACTCTGTCTTTTTACAGCAGCGCTCTTTTAAGCTGTTCCACTTCCTGCGCAAACTAACAATGCCTTATACTGATGAGCGCAACAATTAGAGAGTACTTTGCTGAACAAAGACGTGAGCATTACATTCTTGGTTTATCCTATAAATTGTTTGTGTGGGAATTTTTGATACCAGCAAAGTGCACAATCAGGTGCAATCAGAATCTCGGAGCTATATTATCTATATAAACTATTTGGGATCCTGTTTTGATGCCTGCTCCCAGTAGGAGCAGCAGATTTTTTCTATTGGCTAGTTACATGCTTTAGGAGCGAGTTCTGACAGTGTGTACTGGCTGTCAGTTTAAGTGCAATGCAGCAGTAGAAAAAGGCAACGGCAGGTAAAGGGAGAGAACAAAATAAAAAATGTAAAGTAAAATCATAAATCACAAACACCCGCACATCTGATACTGCCAGTAGAGGAACAGCGCGACTGTGTACTTCTGTTATAAATGTGCCGGTGGTGTGAGAGTTATGATCACTTTATCTTTGAACTGAACTGAAGGTGCCTGGTTTTCTTTTTTTCTTTTCTTTTCAACCAACTAATTCCCAAACAGCTGCAACATACTGCATAGTCATCTCCTCTTCAGAAGGATTTAGAGATCTCTTCTTACTGTGCACATTAACTTCATTTCAAGTATAAAGAGCTGTATAGCAAAAGCTACCAACATCATGCACAAATATAAAACCCTATCATTTACATAAATTAACGTTCTGGGGTTTTTTGTACTGAAATATGATAAATTAAAACCTTGGGCAAATGTGGAGATTACATGAAGCCATAATGCATTAATTTTATTAATTTATCTTTTAAGGGGAAGTGAACTAATACAGGCAAATAACATTTTAAAAATGATTCAGATAAATGAGTATAGCTTTTTACCAAAGGAAGTAGGCACATGGTATTTTATATATATATACAGGCAGTCCTCGGGTTACAGACATCCGACTTAAGTACAACTCGTACTTACATACAGAGAAAATAGAGCTTTATCGACAATCCTTCTTTCCAGGATAATCCAAAATACTGAAAATCCAATTGTCACAAGGACAGAAAGTGATGTGAAATTTTCTGAACAGGGGCACAGATAGCAAAACAAACTTTATCCTATGCTATCCAAAACAAAACAAAAAATGTTTGGCTAGAGTTTCACCTAAAAAAAGTGCCTGTTCCAACTTACATACAAATTCAACTTAAGAACAAAGCTAAAGTCCCTATTTTGTACGTAACCCGGGGACTGCCTGTATATATATATATATATATATATATATATATATATACATTAAAAATAAATATCAGTCTCCTAGGGCGCGATCCGATATAGATCGTAGTTTGCGGCGCAAGCGAGGGAACCCGCGTCGCCCGCAGTTTCAGCTCGCAACTCGAGCTATCCCATATACTGCGCCGTCAGATGCTAACGTGCCGTAAGTCAGATAAACCAGCGATGTCCAGATATCTGCGCAAGTACAAATTTCTGGCGTCGCCAGTGACTTGCGGCACGTTAGAAATTGCCGGCGCCTACAAAACCTGACTAAAGTCTAAATCACCCGCACTGTCTAACACGCCTCCCTAACATAGCCCGACACGTCTAACCCTCTATCCGCTATCCCCCCTCACTATCCTAACAATAACAATGTATTAACCCCTAAACCGCCGCTACCTAATAAAGTTATTAACCCCTAAACCACCGCCAGCTATATTAAATCTATAACCCCCTAAAGTGAGCCCCTAACACCGCCGCCATCTACCTTACCTACTCCCTAAAGTGACCCCCTACCCCGCCGCTATCTATTTTAAAATTATCAACCCCTAATCTAATCCCCCTACCCCACCGCCATCTATATTAAATTATTTAACCCCTAAAATACTAAACTATCCCTACCACTAAACCTAAGTCTAACCCTACAAATAGCCCTGAAAAGGGCTTTTTGTGTGGCATTGCCCCAAAGTAACAGCTCTTTTGCCAGCCCTTAAAAGGGCTTTTTGCGGGGCATGCCCCAAAGAATTCAGCTCTTTTGCCAGCCCTTAAAAGAGCTTTTGGCGGGGCTTTGTCACGAAGTAAACTGCTCTTTTGCCTACAATCTACATCCCCCTACACCGCGGCCACCTATAATAAATGTATTAACCCCTAATCTAATCCCCCTACACCGCCGCCAGCTATATTAACTATATTAACCCTAATTATATTAGGGTTAATATAGTTAATATAGTTATTATATTATATATATATTAACTATATTAACCCTAATTATATTAGGGTTAATATAGTTAATATAGTTATTATATTATATATATATTAACTATATTAACCCTAATTATATTAGGGTTAATATAGTTAATATCGTTATTATATTATATATATATATATATATATATATATATATATATATATATATATATATATATATATATATATATATATATATATATATATATATATATATATATATATAAAGTATAATAACCCTATCTAACTCTAACATCCCTAACTAAACTCTTATTAAAATAAATCTAATATTAATAATATTAATTAAAATATTCCTATTTAAATCTAAATACTTACCTATAAAATAAACCCTAAGATAGCTACAATATAATTAATAATTACATTGGAGCTATGTTAGGGTTTATATTTATTTTACAGGTAAATTGTTAATTATTTTAACTAGGTATAATAGCTATTAAATAGTTATTACCTATTTAATAGCTACCTAGTTAAAATAATTACCCAATTACCTGTAAAATAAATCCTAACCTAAGTTACAAATACACCTACACTATCAATAAATTAAATAAACTACAAATATCTATGTAAAAATACAATTAAATAAACTAAACTAAATTACAAAAAAAAAAAAAAAACCACTAAATTACAAAAAATAAAAAAAAGATTACAAGATTTTTAAGCTAATTACACCTATTCTAAGCCCCCTAATAGCGTGTATGGCGGCAACCAGGTGAGGAGTACAAAGACAAGTGTGTTTTGCCTACAGTCAATCATGGTGGGGGAGTGTCATGGTCTGGGCCTACATGAGTGCTGCTAGCATTTGGGAGCTACAGTTCATTGAGGGAACCATGAATGCCAACATGTACTGTGACATACTGAAGCAGAGCATGATCCCCTCCCTTCGAAAACTGGGCCGCAAGGCAGTATTCCAACATGATAACGACCCCAAACACACCTCCACACCTCTAAGATGACCACTGCCTTGCTAAAGAAGCTGAGGGTAAAGGTGATGGACTGGTCAAGCATGTCTCCAGACCTAAACCCTTTTGAGCATCTGTGAGGCATCCTCAAATGGAAGGTATGGGAGTGCAAGGTCTCTAACATCCACCAGCTCCATGATGTCATCATGGAGGAGTGGAAGAGTACTCCAGTGGCAACATGTGAAGCTCTGGTGAACTCCATGTCCACAAGGGTTAAGGCAGTGCTGGAAAAAAATGGTGGCCACACAAAATATTGACACTTTGGGCCCAATTTGGACATTTCCACTTAGGGGTGTACTCACTTTTGTTGCCAAAGGTTTAGACATTAATGGCTGTGTGTTGAGTTACTTTGAGGGGACAGTACATTTACATTGTTAAACAGGCTGTACACTCACTACTTTACATTGTTGCAAAGTGTAATTTGTTCAGTGTTGTCACATGAAAATATATAATAAAATATTTGTATAAATGTGAGTGGTGTACTCACTTTTGTGAGATACTGTATAAAACATAATTTATGCTTACCTGATAAATTTATTTCTCTTGTAGTGTATCCAGTCCACGGATCATCCATTACTTATGGGATATTAACTCCTCCCCAACAGGAAGTGCAAGAGGATTCACCCAGCAGAGCTGCTATATAGCTCCTCCCCTAACTGCCATTACCAGTCAGTCGACCGAAAACATGCAGAGAAAGGAAAACCATAGGGTGCAGTGGTGACTGTAGTTTAATGGAAAAATTACCTGCCTTAAAGTGACAGGGCGGGCCATGGACTGGATACACTACAAGAGAAATAAATTTATCAGGTAAGCATAAATTATGTTTTCTCTTGTTAAGTGTATCCAGTCCACGGATCATCCATTACTTATGGGATACCAATACCAAAGCTAAAGTACACGGATGACGGGAGGGACAGGCAGGCTCTTGATACGGAAGGAACCACTGCCTGAAGAACCTTTCTCCCAAAAACAGCCTCCGAAGAAGCAAAAGTGTCAAATTTGTAAAATTTGGAAAAAGTATGAAGAGAAGACCAAGTTGCAGCCTTGCAAATCTGTTCAACAGAAGCCTCATTCTTAAAGGCCCAAGTGGAAGCCACAGCTCTAGTAGAATGTGCTGTAATTCTTTCAGGAGGCTGCTGTCCAGCAGTCTCATAGGCTAACTGTATTATGCTACGAAGCCAAAAGGAGAGAGAGGTAGCCGAAGCTTTTTGACCTTTCCTCTGACCAGAATAAACGACAAACAGGGAAGACGTTTGTCGAAAATCCTTAGTTGCCTGTAGATAAAATTTCAGGGCACGGACTACATCTAGATTGTGTAGCAGACGTTCCTTTTTCGAAGAAGGATTAGGACACAAAGATGGAACCACAATCTCTTGATTGATATTCCTGTTAGTGACCACCTTAGGTAGGAACCCAGGTTTAGTACGCAGAACTACCTTGTCTGAATGAAAAATCAGATAAGGAGAATCACAATGTAAGGCAGATAACTCAGAGACTCTTCGAGCCGAGGAAATCGCCATTAAAAACAGAACTTTCCAAGATAACAACTTGATATCAATGGAATGAAGGGGTTCAAACGGACCCCCCTGTAAAACATTAAGAACTAAGTTCAAACTCCATGGTGGAGCAACAGTTTTAAACACAGGCTTGATCCTAGCTAAAGCCTGACAAAAAGCTTGAACGTCCGGAACTTCTGACAGACGTTTGTGTAAAAGAATGGACAGAGCTGAAATCTGTCCCTTTAAGGAACTAGCGGATAAACCCTTTTCTAAACCTTCTTGTAGAAAACACAATATCCTCGGAATCCTAACCTTACTCCATGAGTAACTCTTGGATTCGCACCAATATAAGTATTTTCGCCATATCTTATGGTAAATCTTTCTGGTAACAGGCTTCCTAGCCTGTATTAAGGTATCAATAACTGACTCAGAAAAACCACGTTTTGATAAAATCAAGCGTTCAATTTCCAAGCAGTCAGCTTCAGAGAAATTAGATTTTGATGTTTGAAGGCACCCTGGATCAGAAGGTCCTGTTTCAGAGGTAGCGACCAAGGTGGACAGGATGACATGTCCACTAGATCTGCATACCAAGTCCTGCGTGGCCATGCAGGCGCTATTAGAATCACTGATGCTCTCTCCTGTTTGATTCTGGCAATCAATCGAGGAAGCATCGGGAAGGGTGGAAACACATAAGCCATCCCGAAGGTCCAAGGTGCTGTCAAAGCATCTATCAGAACCGCTCCCGGATCCCTGGATCTGGACCCGTAACGAGGAAGCTTGGCGTTCTGTCGAGACGCCATGAGATCTATCTCTGGTTTGCCCCAACGTCGAAGTATTTGGGCAAAGACCTCCGGATGAAGTTCCCACTCCCCCGGATGAAAAGTCTGACGACTTAAGAACTCCGCCTCCCAGTTCTCCACTCCCGGGATGTGGATTGCTGACAGGTGGCAAGAGTGAGACTCTGCCCAGCGAATTATCTTTGATACTTCCATCATTGCTAGGGAGCTTCTTGTCCCTCCCTGATGGTTGATGTAAGCTACAGTCGTAATGTTGTCCGACTGAAACCTGATGAACCCCTGAGTTGTTAACTGGGGCCAAGCCAGAAGGGCATTGAGAACTGCTCTCAATTCCAGAATGTTTATTGGTAGGAGACTCTCCTCCTGATTCCATTGTCCCTGAGCCTTCAGAGAATTCCAGACAGCGCCCCAACCTAGTAGGCTGGCGTCTGTTGTTACAATTGTCCAGTCCGGCCTGCTGAATGGCATCCCCCTGTACAGATGTGGCCGAGAAAGCCACCATAGAAGAGAATTTCTGGTCTCTTGATCCAGATTCAGAGTAGGGGACAAGTCTGAGTAATCCCCATTCCACTGACTTAGCATGCACAATTGCAGCGGTCTGAGATGTAGGCGTGCAAAGGGTACTATGTCCATTGCTGCTACCATTAAGCCGATCACCTCCATGCATTGAGCTACTGACGGGTGTTGAATGGAATGAAGGACACGGCATGCATTTTGAAGCTTTGTTAACCTGTCTTCTGTCAGGTAAATCTTCATTTCTACAGAATCTATAAGAGTCCCCAAGAAGGGAACTCTTGTGAGTGGAAAGAGAGAACTCTTCTTTTCGTTCACCTTCCATCCATGCAACCTTAGAAATGCCAGTACTAACTCTGTATGAGACTTGGCAGTTTGAAAGCTTGAAGCTTGTATCAGAATGTCGTCTAGGTACGGAGCTACCGCAATTCCTCGCGGTCTTAGTACCGCCAGAAGAGCACCCAGAACCTTTGTGAAGATTCTCGGAGCCATAGCCAATCCGAATGGAAGAGCTACAAACTGGTAATGCCTGTCTAGAAAGGCAAACCTTAGATACCGGTAATGATCTTTGTGAATCGGTATGTGAAGGTAAGCATCCTTTAAATCCACTGTGGTCATGTACTGACCCTTTTGGATCATGGGTAAAATTGTCCGAATAGTTTCCATTTTGAACGATGGAACTCTTAGGAATTTGTTTAGGATCTTTAAATCCAAGATTGGCCTGAAAGTTCCCTCTTTTTTGGGAACCACAAACAGATTTGAGTAAAACCCTTGTCCTTGTTCCGACCGCGGAACCGGATGGATCACTCCCATTAATAAAAGATCTTGTACGCAGCGTAGAAACGCCTCTTTCTTTATTTGGTTTGTTGACAACCTTGACAGATGAAATCTCCCTCTTGGGGGAGAGAATTTGAAGTCTAGAAGGTATCCCTGAGATATGATCTCTAACGCCCAGGGATCCTGGACATCTCTTGCCCAAGCCTGGGCGAAGAGAGAAAGTCTGCCCCCCACTAGATCCGTTCCCGGATCGGGGGCCCTCGATTCATGCTGTCTTAGGGGCAGCAGCAGGTTTCCTGGCCTGCTTGCCCTTGTTCCAGGACTGGTTAGGTCTCCAGCCTTGTCTGTAGCGAGCAACAGCTCCTTCCTGTTTTGGTGCAGAGGAAGTTGATGCTGCTCCTGCTTTGAAATTACGAAAGGAACGAAAATTAGACTGTCTAGCCTTAGGTTTGGCTCTGTCTTGAGGCAGGGCATGGCCTTTACCTCCTGTAATGTCAGCGATAATTTCTTTCAACCCGGGCCCGAATAAGGTCTGCCCTTTGAAAGGTATATTAAGCAATTTAGATTTAGAAGTAACGTCAGCTGACCAGGATTTTAGCCACAGTGCTCTGCGTGCCTGAATGGCGAATCCGGAATTCTTAGCCGTAAGTTTAGTTAAATGTACTACGGCATCTGAAATAAATGAGTTAGCTAACTTAAGGGCTTTAAGCTTGTGTGTAATCTCATCTAATGGAGCTGATTCAAGTGTCTCTTCCAGAGACTCAAACCAAAATGCTGCTGCAGCCGTGACAGGCGCAATGCATGCAAGAGGTTGCAATATAAAACCTTGTTGAACAAACATTTTCTTAAGGTAACCCTCTAACTTTTTATCCATTGGATCTGAAAAGGCACAGCTATCCTCCACCGGGATAGTGGTACGCTTAGCTAAAGTAGAAACTGCTCCCTCCACCTTAGGGACCGTTTGCCATAAGTCCCGTGTGGTGGCGTCTATTGGAAACATCTTTCTAAATATCGGAGGGGGTGAGAACGGCACACCGGGTCTATCCCACTCCTTAGTAACAATTTCAGTAAGTCTCTTAGGTATAGGAAAAATGTCAGTACTCGCCGGTACCGCAAAATATTTATCCAACCTACACATTTTCTCTGGTATTGCAACTGTGTTACAATCATTCAGAGCCGCTAACACCTCCCCTAGTAATACACGGAGGTTTTCCAGCTTAAATTTAAAATTTGAAATATCTGAATCCAGTTTGTTTGGATCAGAACCGTCACCCGCAGAATGAAGCTCTCCGTCCTCATGTTCTGCAAATTGTGACGCAGTGTCTGACATGGCCCTAATATTATCAGCGCACTCTGTTCTCACCCCAGAGTGATCACGCTTACCTCTTAGTTCTGGTAATTTAGCCAAAACTTCAGTCATAACAGTAGCCATATCCTGTAATGTGATTTGTAATGGCCGCCCAGATGTACTCGGCGCTACAATATCACGCACCTCCCGAGCGGGAGATGCAGGTACTGACACGTGAGGCGAGTTAGTCGGCATAACTCTCCCCTCGTTGTTTGGTGAAATATGTTCAATTTGTACAGATTGACTTTTATTTAAAGTAGCATCAATACAGTTAGTACATAAATTTCTATTGGGCTCCACTTTGGCTTTAGCACATATAGCACAGATATCTTCCTCTGAATCAGACATGTTTAACACACTAGCAAATAAACTAGCAACTTGGAAATACTTTTCAAGTAATTTACTATAATATGAAAACGTACTGTGCCTATAAGAAGCACAGAAAAAGTTATGACAGTTGAAAATTAATAAACTGAAAAGTTATAGCATCAAATCTTTGTAAAAAACACAATTTTAGCAAAGGATTGCTCCCATTAGCAAAGGATAACTAACCCTGATAGCAGAAAAAAAAAAAAAATACAGAAATAAACGTTTTTTTATCACAGTCAACTACAATCTCACAGCTCTGCTGTGAGTGATTACCTCCCTCAAAACAAGTTTTGAAGACCCCTGAGTTCTGTAGAGATGAACCGGATCATGCAGGGAAGACAATAAACTTCTGACTGAATTTTTTGATGCGTAGCAAAAGCGCCAAAAAAGGCCCCTCACACATAACAGTGAGAGAGATCAGTAAACTGTCATAAATTAAATAAAACGACTGCCAAGTGGAAAAAAATAGTGCCCAAAACATTTTTTCACCCAGTACCTCAGAAAATTAAACGATTTTACATGCCAGCAAAAAACGTTTAACATTAATAAATTGAGTGTTATTAAAAAGCCTGTTGCTAGTCCCTGCAAATTAGGCTAAAGTTTTATGCATACATTATAATTCCAGTGAAGTGCCATTCCCCAGAATACTGAAGTGTAAAATATACATACATGACAGCCTGATACCAGTTGCTGCTACTGCATTTAAGGCTGAGTTTACATTATATCGGTATGGCAGAATTTTCTCATCAATTCCATTGTCAGAAAATAATAAGCTGCTACATACCTCTTTGCAGATTAATCTGCCCGCTGTCCCCTGATCTGAAGTTTACCTCTCCTCAGATGGCCGAGAAACAGCAATATGATCTTAACTACTCCGGCTAAAATCATAGAAAAACTCAGGTAGATTCTTCTTCAAATTCTACCAGAGAAGGAATAACACACTCCGGTGCTATTATAAAATAACAAACTTTTGATTGAAGGTATGAAACTAAGTATAATCACCACAGTCCTCTCACACATCCTATCTATTCGTTGGGTGCAAGAGAATGACTGGTAATGGCAGTTAGGGGAGGAGCTATATAGCAGCTCTGCTGGGTGAATCCTCTTGCACTTCCTGTTGGGGAGGAGTTAATATCCCATAAGTAATGGATGATCCGTGGACTGGATACACTTAACAAGAGAAATATATATATATATATATATATATATATATATATATATATATATATATATATATATATATATATATATATATATATATATATATATATATATAATGTATATATACAGTGGATATAAAAAGTATACACACCCCTGTTAAAATGTCAGGTTTCTGTGATGTAAAAAAATAAGACAAAGATAAATCATTTCAGAACTTTTTCCACCTTTAATGTGACCTATAAACTGTACAACTCAATTGAAAAACAAACTGAAATCTTTTAGGTAAAGGGAAATAAAAATAAAAAAATAAAATAATATGGTTGCATAAGTGTGAACACCCTTTTATAACTGGGGATGTAGCTGTGTTCAGAATTAAGCAATCACATTCAAAAGCATGTTAAATAGGTGTCAGTACACACCTGTCATCATTTAAAGTGCCTCTGATTAACCCCAAATAAAGTTCAGCTGTTCTAGTAGGTCTTTCCTGACATTTTGTTAGTCGCATCCTACAGCAAAAGCCATGGTCCGCAGAGAGCTTCTAAAACATCAGAGGGATCTCATTGTTAAAAGGCAGGGGTGTCCAAACTTTGCTCTTAAGAGGTTTTGGAACTACATTTCCCATGATGCTCAGCTAGATAAAATGCTGGCTGAGCATCATCGGAAATGTAGTTCCAAAACCTCTGGAGAGCAAAGTTTGGACACCCCTGTTAAAAGGTATCAGTCAGGAGAAGGGTAAAAAGAATTTCCAAGGCATTAGATATACCATGGAACACAGTGAAGACAGTCATCATCAAGTGAAGAAATTATGGTGCAACAGTGACATTTCCAAGAACTGGATGTCTCTCCAAAATTGATGAAAAGATGAGAAGAAAACTTGTCTGGGAGGCTGCCAAGAGGCCTACAGCAACATTAAAGGAGCTGCAGGAATATTTGGCAAGTACTGGCTGTGTGGTACATGTGACAACAATCGCCCATATTCTTCTTATATCTGGGCTATGGGGTAGAGTGGCAAGACGGAAGCCTTTTCTTACAAAAAAAAACATCCGAGCACGGCTAAATTCTGCAAAAACACATCTGAAGTTTCCCAAAAGCATGTTGCAAAAGGTGTTCTGGTCTGATGAAACCAAAGTTGAACTTTTTGGCCATAATTCCAAAAGATATGTTTGGCGCAAAAACAACACTGCATATCACCAAAAGAACACCATACCCACAGTGAAGCATGGTGGTGCCAGCATCATGCTTTGGGGCTGTTTTTCTTCAGCTGGAACTGGGGCCTTAGTCAAGGTAGAGGGAATAATGAACAGTTACAAATACCAGACAATATTGGCACAAAACCTTCAGGCTTCTGCTAGAAAGTTGAACATGAAGAGGAACTTCATCTTTCAGCATGACAACGACCCAAAGCATACATCCAAATCAACAAAGGAATGGCTTCACCAGAAGAAGATTAAAGTTTTGGGATGGCCCAGCCAGAGCCCAGACCAGAATCCAATTAAAAATCTGTGGGGTGATCTGAAGAGGGCTGTGCACAGGAGATGCCCTTGCATTCTGACAGAGAGTGTTTTTGCAAAGAAGAGTTGGCAAATCTTGCCAAGTCAAGATGTGCCATGCTGAAAAACTCATACCCAAAAAGACTGAGTGCTGTAATAAAATCAAAAGATGCTTCAATAAAGTATTAGTTTAAGGGTGTTCACACTTATGCAACCATATTATTTTAGTTTTCTATTTTTATTTCCCTTTACCTAAAAGATTTCAGCTTGTTTTTCAATTGAGTTGTACAGCTTATAGGTCACATTAAAGGTGGAAAAAGTTCTGAAATTATTTATCTTTGTCTCATTTTTTACATCACAGAAACCTGATATTTTAACAGGGGTGTGTAGACTTTTTATATCCACTGTATGTATATATATATATATATATATATATATATATATATATATAAAAGTATATCACAGTACCTCCGCACTCCCTGTATATGCAATGAAGCTGGTGCTGAGTCTCCCAAACACAATACAAAAAATAATCACCTTGCACCCGGTTGAATCAATACAAATCACCACTTTATTTCTTCGTTGTGGTGTAACCTTACATCCAACGTTTCTGTCCTCCACCTGGGACCTTTGTCAAGGATACAGTAATAGCTTATCTAATACATATAAACCCACTCACCTTAAATAATATCCCCAAGTGAATATTGCCACACATCTTGCAGCTCAAATCAGAACAGCAGGCACCAACTTCTGGTGATGACGTCACCGCTACACACTGATGACTCACCAGAAACACGGGCCGTCAAGCTCCTTTTGGAGCTTGATAGATAGGCCCCATAGTGTGACCATCATAAACAGTGGAAGTGGATGCCTCCTCCTCCCATGCAAAAATACATAAATATGTACATTATTAAACTTATTACTATATACTGTAATTAATTATTAATCACCTTACATTTTTCTCAAAACCTTATATCATTCTCATAGAGCATATAAACTATACTGATGAATAATACTACCAATCTCACTACTCTACATGGAAAACCTAATCAAGTAAGATGACCAAGAGATGAAGGGTATACATCATATCATAACAACATAAGCAGCATTGTCTCTCATCAAGAAAACATGACAGCCAGATCTGTTTGTTAAGACCCCATGGAGCAATAGTTTGCAATTTGTAAATCCACTCAATCTCTCTTCTGAGCAGCAATTTGTTTGCATCGCCACCCTCTGTTATTTTTTTAACTTGGTCGATAGGCATACAGCGCAAATCAGCAACTGTGTGATTCACTCTGACAAAATGCATTGCCACTGAGTGCTCAATCTTGCCCTTCTTCAGAGCTTGTCTAATTGTTGACCTGTGTTTTACAATCCTTTCTTTCAAGGGGCATTCTGTTTTCACCATATAGGTCAGGCCACATGGGCATTTGATGATATACACCACCATTTGAGATGAGCACTGTTTCAAGTAAATCCCTTTACCCATTCTTGGATGACCAAAGAAATTACCCACAATCAAACTGTTGCAAGTAATGCACCCATGAGACCTATGGCATCCAGGGGTAATGTCCTAACTTCTTGCATCATAACTCTCCAAAGGATCAGTACAAACCAGGAGGTCCTTCAAACTTTTTCCTCTCCTATATCCAATCAGAGGACGGGTCCTGAATACCCCTTTCAGGGAATTATCAGTGGATAAAGTTTCCCGATACTTGTATACCAACTGCTTCAACTGTTGAGTAACCAAGTTGAATCTAGGAGTAAACACACATGGAGGTGGTGTTTCAGAGCTTGCAGCTCTCTTGGTTATCTTACTCCTAACTTTAGCCTCCTTAACACATCTCATTGAGTAGCCTCTATCCAGGAATTTACTTGCCATCTCATCCTCTTTCACCACTAGCTGTCTCTCATCAGAAACTATCCTGCTTATCCTAGAAAACTGGCTAATTGTTAAATTATCCATCAGTGATTTAGGGTGAAAACTTGACGCTAACAGTAGTGAGTTTATGTCGGTATCCTTAACATAGAGATCCATCTGCAGTCTCCCTTCTTGCTTAACTACTATCACATCCAAATAATGAATGTGAGTATAACTTGCTTCCATGGTAAACCGAATCTTAGAGGGAATTGCATTAAGTTTATTGATAAGAAATGTCAATCTTTCCATGGTGTCAGTCCACACAAAAAATAGGTAATCAATATAGCGGTAATAACCCTGTATATTTCTACCAAATTCACTGTACCCAGGATATACTTTTGCTCTAACTTAAACATAAAGATATTGACCAGCGATGGGGCTACATTTAAGCCCATCGCTGTACCAACCCTTTGTTTATAATAAGATCTTTCAAATTTAAAATTGTTGTTTGCCAAGACGAAATCCTATAATTTCAGTAAATAACCCCTACATTGTTCCCTGGACTGATAGCTTTTACCAATAGTTCTCAATACACACTAAATGCCTTCCTGTATAGGGATATTAGTATAGAGACTTGATACGTCCAAGATCACTAGAATTGTATCAGAAGATACATCTTTAATTCAAGCAAGCCTTTGTAAAAAATGGAACGTATCCTTGATCAGTTTCTCTAATTCCCATGCACAGGGCTGCAGATAAAACTCTATAAATTGTGCCACCGGTTGCATAACTGAACCCCTGGCCGACACAATTGGGTGGCCCGGAGGGGTCACAGGGTCTTTATGTATCTTGGGGATACAATACAATATGGGTCTAATCAGACATTTTTGAAATAGGAAAAAGGCTGAATCCTCATTTATGTAACTCCCTGCAACTCCTACGCTAATCAACCTTTCAGCTTCCCTCTTAATATCAATGATGGGGTCACAATCCAGTTTTTCATTAACTGGCTCATCAGACAGCTGTTTTAACACTTCTTCTCGATAGGTGCTGTAATTCTGCACCACTATACCACCACCATTGTCAGCCCTCTAATCACAATGCTGCTATTTTTCTTTAATGTGTCAAGTGCATCCAACTCAGATTTAGTCACTTCATTGAGCATGCTGTGACATCCTGTCTAACTCTCTGACAAAATGTTTTCATTATTACTAGAGAAGTCCCTTACACTTTTCAATCTAAAGTCAGATCTGCTACCAACAGATCCAAAAAACTTCTCCCTCCCAGCCAAAAGCCTCTGCATCTTAAATAGTTCAATACCTACTTCTAAATCACTTGGTATATATGATGGTACAAAATTCAATCCCTTTGACAATAATAACTCCTCAGATTCAGATAGGATATGATCACTAAGATTATATATTAATTTTTGTTCCCTCTTCTATGGGCACTTCATAACATTGTGCCTATAACCTCCCCTCCTGACCCTCCTGCATCTAGCTTTGACCAACGCTCCCAAAAAAACTCCTTTTGAGAAGAAGAACCAGCTTTTAATTCCTCTTCACTGCTACTGCTACTGGTATTGCTGCCCTCAGCAGCTCTATTATTCCTTCTGCCCCTACGGCCTCTTCTCCAATTTGGGACTCCTACTGATTGTCCTGATAGCCACCTATAAACTCTATGCTTAGTATTATCTTTGTTCACTTTAACAAATATATATAAATCTTTGGAGGAGGTGAAAGGACGCCCGATAGTTTCGGGAATAGGATCCCTTTTTGAGAATCTATCAAATTGGCTGGAATCCTTATTACAACCCCTTGTGTATGGATTGCCATCATACTTGAGGGATACCAAACATCTCTTGAGACTGATGCAAGAACACGCTTGGAATGACAAAATGGGTTGGCTAACGATTGATGTGGTTGGCCTCTATTCGGCCATTCCACACAATAAAGGGATAGTAGCCACAAGATACATGCTGGATAAATTGACCTTAAGGTATATATAGTGAGAGTGTTAGATTTTCTGTTAACTCATAACTATTTTGAGTTTTCAGGAAGCTTTTTTCTCCAACAGAGAGGGACAGCTATGGGTGCGAAATTCGCACCAGCCTATGCTAACATTTTCATGGGCTGGTGGGAATTGACGCACCTATATTCTGATCAGAACCCCTTCCTGTCATCAATCACTAGCTATAAACGCTATATTGATGACCTTCTAATTGTATGGTCTGGCACACAAGGAGATTTAGCGAACTTCTGTGAGTATATCAATGACAACACGGTGGGTTTAAGCTTTACCCACAGCTTTGATAAAGTCCAGGTACCATACTTGGATGTCATTCTGATAGGTAGGCCCTTGGAGAACAAAGTTAGTACCTCACTATATACTAAACCAATCACATCCAACACTTTCCTCCATGCTAGGAGCTGTCACCCTAGACATACAAGCTATGGAATTGCAAAAGGCCAATTTTTAAGATTAAGGCGCAATTGCTCAGAGCATGACAGCTTCTTACGAGAGAGTCACTCCCTTACCCAAAAATTTCTTGAGAGAGGGTACAATAAAAAGACTATAAATAGGGCCTTCAATGATGTTTTGCATCAAGATAGGTCTACTTTACTTAAAGAGAAACAAAAACAAAAGCCTTCTAGGAACAAACCTACTTTTGTAACCACGTATAGCTCCCAATATTACCAGGTCTGCAAAATTTTGCGGAGGAATCTTCCGATTCTGTTAGCTGATGACATCTTAAAAGATGAGATTAGGGAGGGTTGCTTTTGTGTCCCAAAGCGGAACATAACAATTGGGAACCGAGTTTCCCCCTCCTTACTCAAAAAGCAAAAGCCGACAAGCAGCTGGTTAACTCAAAAAGGGCATTACAAATGTGGGAACAGCACTTGCAAAGCTTGTGGCTATGTGAGTGTCAATAGGACGTTCCAATCTACAGTCACACAAAAGGTATACACACATTCCTACTGTACAAACTGCCGAACGACATATATTATCTATATGATTACATGCTTGGCATGTGATAAGCAGTACGTAGGTTGTACCTCCCGCGAGGAGAGAGAGAGGATACGAGCCCATCTCAATGATATTGAGCGGGGTATCCTAACTACAGGAGCAGCCAAGCACTTCATAGAGGTGCATCACAGAGATGTCAGGAATTTTACATGGTTAATTATAGATCATATTCCAAAGAAGCCGCGGGGAGGTGATAGATCAAGGGACCTCCTTAGAAAGGAGGCCTTTTGGATCTTCACACTGGGAACCAGACAACCCCTAGGTCTCAATATAGAAACAGATCTTATTAACCATTGGCAATCCTAGAGTGATTTCCCACCAATCCCAGCCAGGGATACATTAGCATTTATCAATACCTGAAAAAGATATTGTTACTGCTATATACTATCATACATACATCCTTTTAACAAATTTGATTTATGGGTATCATTACCAAGCAACACCTGAATAGTTCCAGTGATCCATTATGATCCAATGGACATTCAGATTGAGGTCCACTGGTATTACTATATCACAGGGAGATATCAAGGACTAGGGACACCCAACATCCTATTTTTTTTTTGGTGCCTTGAGTATAGAAATTTCATCACAAATAAGTTATCATATTGAAAATATCACGTATGTGAACCATTCACTAAAATAAAATAATTACTAGAAGTGCCATTAGTAGGCCGTTTGATACTGTATATAATAGATGCAGAATTAATCAAGCATTACCATATATAACTTAGTTCATATGGTGTAAGTCTTAAGATTAATTTCTTTTTCAGTATCCAGTAATAGGCATTTGACACTTAGTACATACAATAGTACGTGAGTACTCATGGGATGTGCAAACATCTTATGAGTATATATGTGGGCTATATGCCACTCAAATGTGATTGGCTATTAGATAACTAACTTAAGCAGGATTAATACCAAAAACCACAAAATACAAACGTTTAGTGCTCTATTGCTCTGAACTTAACCTATACTCGCACCAATTCAATTACAAATGTATCATTATATGGGTCTCCCCAAAGCTGCAGCTATTTGACATGCTATGTACTGCTCAACAACACCTTTGTTGTTGTTTTTTCCTCTCAGTAGTCTTTAATTAATTAATTAATTAATTAATGTATTACTTTTTTCTCCTTTGGAGGAGACATTATTAAGTTTCTAACTACTCTTAAGGAGATATTACTAAGAGTGGATATGAATGCAGCACATAACACGTCTAATAGCTTGCTTTCAAGTTAACCATACATTTCCCTATACTTCCCCCATTTAAATGTACACACCTGTTACATGATTAGGGCTACATTACAACCAATAATAAGTTAGGTTAGCCTATTTAAAGCTGCATGTTAGTAGTGGGCACTATGCAGTCTATGAATAAGGCTCTATAGGAGCTGAAACGCGTAAGACATAGCCCACCATCTGTGCACCTAACAGCCCTCATCCATCTGGTCATGTTACCTCCTATGCCTGCAAGTTACTATTTTACAAGCTAACTCTTTATAGTTACCTGCAGAGCCGCTGTGTGCAAGCTTTTACATGCTATTTTCTTCAATAAAGGAACCTGTTTTGAGAATCCTGTCCAGACACCTGTGTGTTTTTCTATATATTTATATACATACATATATATGTGTGTATGTGTTAAAGTATTAATTTACAAATATATTTTATATAGTATATATATATATATATATATATATATATATATATATATATATATATATATATATATATATATGCTAGATCCCTTGAAATTTTAAACATGTACGATAAGCAAGACTTCAATCTCTCCTAACCTCACCTCTTATCCGTTTGCATGTGCCACTTAACAATGCTGCGGTAAAGGAACATACCCGCATCACCGGAGTCCGTGTGAGAGTGTGGGTTGGCGTCTTCACTTGCGTTACCGGGTAAACGGATCCTGACGATTGTTTCAATGGTAAGTTTGAATCCTCTGCTCAAAGCTCCTACGTCACCAGTGTCTGTTCATATAATATATTAGGCGATAAGCCTGCACAGAGGGCAGTCTATGTTTAAAAAATCCAAACCCCCAAGCGAATTTTAATAAAAATAAAAAATTTAAAATTACTGAAAAAAATAAACAAATGTAAATCTAAACTAATACCCCTATAGAAAGAATGCCCCCAAAATAAAAACACCCCCTAATCTAATACTAAACTACCAAAAGCCCTTAAAATGGCCTTTTGTAGGGCATTGCCCTAAGTTAAACAGCTCTTTTACTTCCAAAAATTACAAAGACCCTCCTATAACAGTAATACCCCTCACCCATCAAACCCCCCAAAATAAAAAAACTAAAACTAAAAAAACCTAAACTACCTATTGCCCATAAAGGGCATTTGTATGGGCATTGCCCTTAAAAGGTCATGCAGCTCTTTTACAGCCCATTAAATCCCTAATCTTCAAAAAAAAAAAAAAAAAACTAAAACTAAGCCCAAAATAGGTACTCACCATTCCTGAAGTCTGGCGGAGAAAGTCTTCTTCCAGGTGGCTCCGTCATCTTCTATCCTTATCCTGTGCAAAGGCGGCGCAGGGCAGAGGTTTGGAGCGGTCTTCCCAGATGCGCGGATCCGGAGCCGCGGTCCTCAGTGGCGGTCTTCAGCGGGGGCGGTCCTCAGTGGCATGGAGGCTCCTCTTTATCTGATCTCTGCGTACACTGAAAATTGAATGCAAGGTACCCTAAACCGCTGCCCTCCCGCATCACAAACACTATTTAAATATTATTAACCCCTAATCTGCCATCCGCCCACATCGCCCCACTATACTAAAGTTATTAACCCCTAATTCCGCAGCCACTATAATAAAACCTAGTAACCACTAAACCGCAAGCCCCCACAATGAAATATACTAAATAAATCTATTAAACCCTAAACTGAAAGCCCCACACATTGCAATAAACTAATTTAAACTAGTAACCACTAAACCTAACGCCCCCCCCCCCCAACTTTATATTAAAATTACCCTATCTTAAATTAAATTAAAACTTACCTGTCAAATTAAAAAAAACTAAGTTTAAACTAACAATTAAACTAATATAACTATTAAACTAAAATTAAACTAAATACCAATTAAATAAAATATATTACACATTAAAAAAACACTACTCTAAAAATGACGTACAGGGCGATGAGCAGCGGACTGTTGTTAACTAAAAAGTCATCGATCTCACTGCTTTTCGGCATTTTACCAGCTTTATTTATCTCCTGTCACTAAACACCACCACTATAATAAAATGTTTAATCCCTATCCCGCCGCTTCCGGAACCCACTGCAACTCTAATAAAGTTATTAACCCCTAAACCGCCGCTCCTGAAGCCCTCCGCAACTAAATAAATGTATTAACCCCTAAACCCCTGGCCTCCCAAATCACTACCACTTACTAAACCTATTAACCCCTTAAACGCCAGCCCCCCACATTGCCATACACTAAATTAACCTATTAACCCCTAAACCTAACAACCTGCTAACTTTACATTAAATATTAACTCATCCCTATCTTATAATAAATTAAAACATACCTTTAGAATTAAATTAAACTATAATAAACTACTAATTAACCTACCCTAACTATTATACTAAAATTACATTAAATTACATTAAACTATTAATTAACCTACCCTAACTATTATACTAAAATTACATTTAACTATATTAAATTAATAATTAACCTACCCTAACTATTATCCTACAATTACATTAAACTATATTAAACTAATAATTAATCTACCCTAACTATTATACTACAATTACATTAAACTATATTATATATTTAAACACCTAACCCTACTCAAATTATTTAAATCTACAATAAAGAATTATTAAGCTACAAAAAACTAACAACTAAGTTGCAAAAAATAAAAAACACTGTTACACAAAATAAAAAATAAACTATCAAATATTTAAACTAATTACACCTAATCTAAGAGCCTAATGAATATAAAAAAGCCCCCCAAAATAAAAAAAACCCTAGCCTACAATAAACTACCAATGGCCCTTAAAAAGGCCTTTTGCAGGGCATTGCCCCAAAGAAATCAGCTCTTTTTCCTGTAAAAAATAATACATACAACCCACCAACAGTAAAACCCACCACCCACACAACCAAACCCCTCAAATAAAAATCTATCTAAAAAAACTAAGCTCCCCATTGCCCTGAAAAGGGCATTTGGAAGGGCATTGCCCTTAAAGGGGCATTTAGCTCTTTTTTAGCTCCTTGCCCAAAGTCCCTAATCTAAAATGAAAACCCACCCAATAAACCCTTAAAAAAACCTAACACTAACCCCCGAAGACCCGACATCCATCCTCAATGAAGCGGCAGAAGTCTTCATTAAAGCGGGCCGAAGTCTTCATCCAACTGGGCAGAAGTCTTCAACCGAGCTTGATAAATAGGCCTCATTGTATCTAATTACAAAAAAAAAGACTAAATTACAAAAAATAACAAACACTAAATTACAAAAAATAACAAACAAAATGATCAAAAATAAAAAAGAATTACACCTAATCTAATAGCACTATAAAAATAAAAAAGCCGCCCCAAAAAAAAAAAAAAAAAACCTAGCCTACAATAAACTACAAATAGCCCTGAAAGGGGCCTTTTGTAGGGCATTGCCCTAAGTTAAACAGCTCTTTTACCTTTAAAAAAATACAAAGTACCCCAAACAGTAAAACCTACCACCCAACTAACCCCCCAAAATAAAAAAAACCTAACTCTAACATAAACCTAAGCTACCCATTGCCCTGAAAAGGGCATTTAGATCTTTTAAGAATAGCCCGGACCCTGAACAAAAAAAAACCCACCCAAAAAACCATTAAAAAACACTAACACTAACCCCTCTTTAGGTACTCACAGCTGCTGAAGTCCCGCTTGACAGATCTTCATCCCGATGGCTCCATCTTCATCCCGGCAGCTCCATCTTAATCAAGGCGGTGTCTTCTATCTTCCTCAAGGCGGCATCTTCTATCTTCATCCCAGCTGCGTCTTCTATCTTTATCCGCGCGGAACAGGTTCATCCTGAAGACATCCGGCATGGAGCACCCTCTTCATACAGTCGCCACCGTATACTGAATCTTCAATGCAAGGGACGCCATTCAAAATGGCGTCCCTTGCATTCCTATTGGCTGATTTGATTTTGGAAATTCAAATCAGACAATAGGATGAGAGCTACTGAAATTCTATTGGCTGATTTGAATAGCCAATAGAATTTCAGAAGCTCTCATCCTATTGGCTGTTATTTTTTTTTTCTAACCCGCTCTCCCCATTGATGTCTATGGGGGAAGCGTGCACGAGCACGTCAAAACAGCACTTGTATTTTGTGCGGTATGGAGCTCAATGCAATCATATCGCACGCACAAGCCGGCTGTTTCAAAACGTGTAATGGCTGCGCTATAGAGGGTTAAATAATGCAACTTTTGTTGCGTTCAGCAAATTCCCTATAGCGCGCATAACTCATAATCTAGGTGTATGTTATTTGCGTTGTGGGGGGTTTGGTGGTTTAGGAGTTAATAGGTTAATTAGGTTTCTTGCTATGTGGGGGTTTGGTGGTTTAGGGTTTACTAGGTTAATTAGGTTTATTGGAATATGGGGAGTTGGTGGTTTAGGAGTTAATATTTTAATTATGTTATTTGCATATTAGTGGTTAATTACTTTTTTTGCGATGTGGGGATTTGTGGTTTGTGGTTTAGGTGTTAGTTAATACTTCGTGCAGGAGGTCGATTTTTTTGTTATACTTCATGCGGGTGGTTACGTGTTTTTTATTTATTTCTTGTGGGCGGTTATGTGTTTTTATTTATTTCGTGTGGTTGCGTGTTTTTTTTTAAGGCTTCGTAGTTGCCTACGCTACATCCAGGTGGATTCCGAAAATGGCAGGGTGGTGAAAGAATCCACCTGACTTTTTCGGAATCCACCTGGATGCATCTTCGCTGCATCCAGGTGGATTCTTTTGGCGGCACACACAGCCAACATTTGTTTGGCTGCCTCGCGCAGCCAACATTCCTTTGAGGATGCGTGTGCAACTGGCGACACTGACGGACGTGTTATAAACAAGATTATAGTATAGATATATATTGATTGGCCAAAACAGCTCTGATGCATTGAGGCATGAACTTTGAGTGTGTCCAGTTGTGTCTGGCACCAAGAAATTGGCAGCAGATACTTTAAGTTCTACAAGTTGCAAAGTGGGACCTTTATGGAGCGGATTTGTTGTTCCAACACATCCCACAGATTTAAATCTGGGGAATTTGGAGGTCATTGTCATGTTCCTCAAACCATTCCTAAACAATGTTTGAAGTGTGGCAGGGTGCATTATCCTGCTGAAAGAGACCATTGCCATTAAGGGGTGTACGTGTTCTGCAACAATCTCTAGGTATGTGTAAAAGTAACATCCAACATGAGTGCCAGGCCCCAAGGTCTCCCCACAGAACGTTGCCCAGAGCATAGAACTTCCTCTGCCAGCCTGCCTTCTTCCCATAGTGAATCCTGCTGCCATGTCTTTTTGGAGTAAACAACCCACAATCACCCGGCCATCCACCTAATCTAAAAGATCATGTAATTGATCAAACAAGGCAACCTTCCCTCCATTGCTACATGGTCCAGTTGTGACGCTCATGTCTCCATTGAAGGTGCTTTTGATGATGGACGGGGTTGATCATCGGCACTCTGACTGGTCTGTGGCTACACAGCCCCATATTCAGCAAACTGTGATGCACTGTGTGTTCTGACACCTTTCTATCAAGGCCAGCATTCATTTTTTTTAAATCAAAGTTTTTAATTTAAGGTATTTAGTAATACAACAATCTTATAATGACATCAGGAATACTATCTCTACATCATAAATAAAATTTTCTGTAATCTTTTTTTTTAATTTTTTTATCAGGATTTCTGTAGTACCTCTCTATCTGAATAAGCTGCCTAGTAGGGTGATACTTTAAACTGGGAAACTTAGAATAGTGGCATATAATATGAGAGGTTCAATTCTTTATTATAATGGAACATTTGTTACTCAGTGATACCTAGTAACACAGATGTTAAGAATTAGCAAATTGACAATTATAGACTAGGATAAAAGCTTGTGTCTCGTGGATGAGCAGGTATAGCACAGATGTGGGATTCCATAATATGTAAGGAGTCTATGAAATCTCACATAATGTAATGTTATAAAACAGATAAGGTTATGTAGTTTTGTGCTATGTAAGAGGATATTGTGACTTGTGAGGCACAGTAGGCGACTATATGAAATATCATAGTGTAGATAGGGGAATATGCGATCCACAAGTATGGTTCTGGGACGAGATGAGAAGTATATATTGTATATATATAATGTTATAGAGGGTAACTTACAGGGCTGTTGTAGTTTATGTATTACCTGGTAGTTTCAAAAGTGAGTTGGAGGGGCATTAATTATAGATGCATTAATAAGGGTCTTCATGTGCTTGTATCTATATGGGCTTGCAAAGTTTAATAGTTTGATCCACATTACCACAACCCATTATACTATCTGCTAGCAAAAGGAGCTTGTAATGTTCTCCACTTATGGTTCATACCAGTATTGTTTAAATACTAAGTCTAAATGGAGTCCCCATTAAAGAAATGTGCCCACCAACAATAAACATTGTGAATATAGTTAAATATGAATATAGCACTATTGTACTACAACATTGAAAATAACCTAGTTATATTGGTGATGGTGAATGTAGTTTCAATACAAAACTAAAACTGAATATCATTATCATCTGAGTTATCTTATACCAAATTTTATTTGATTTAGCCCACTCCTCTCTTGGTGAATAGCCCTGTCTTGAGTAAATAGCTGGAAATAAATCTAAATCATTTGTAGGGAGGCTCAATGCCTGGGATATTCCATCTGCTAAAGACTTGGGGCCATTTTAACTGTAATAGGGTATATGGTCCATGTTTCGTGACAGGTAGCGTCACACTTTTTGACCTGCGGCACCAGCCCCTCTTCGTTTGCTCTGTACCATGGAAGACTGTTCTGATTTGCTCACTTCTCTTCTAGCTAAATTCCTCTCACTTACCCGGAGGCCGGCCGCGCCATTGCAGGTTTCAGAGAGGACGCAGCATGTGGTCTAATAGCTTGAGTGGAGGTGCGGCAACCCGGCACACAACGGCAGGTTATGAGCTCTCCATAGATGGGGATGTTCTCCATGTGGAGGTACATAGATTGGTAGCAAGTTAACGGCTGCTCACCCACAATATTGACGTAGCAGATGAATACTGTTTTACCCAGTTAAGCCTTCAACCGGGAGGATAGATGTTATCGTGAGGTAGGCCGCTGTCCTCTAGCTTAGTGTACTCAGCTTCTGCTTAGACTTTTTCAATGAAAATGGTGTGTTTTGATGCAGGAGTGATTCCTGAAGAGGTAATCGGATATAAGATGCCGAAATCTATATATACAGCTAGGGAAAAAACCTCCAATTATTCAAATAGAGATCGGAGCTCAAGAGTTATGCATCTCATGATGGCCGCGGCTTAGTCACTTCCGTCATCATTCATTTTTTAAACAATATCAGCTACAGTAGCTCTTCTGTGTCATTGGACCAGACATGCTAGCCTCCGCTCTCCACGTGCATCAATGAGCCTTGGGCACCCATAACCCTGACACCAGTTCACCAGTTGTCCTTCCTTGCAGCACTTTTGGTAGGTACTAATCATTGCATACCAGGTACACCACACAAGACTTGCATTTTTGGAGATTCTCTGACCCAATCATCTAGCCAACACTATTTGGCCCTTGTAAAAGTCACAAATTTTTTCCTGCTTTTAACACATGAAATTTAAAAACTGACTGTTCACTTGCAGCATAATATATCCAACCCCTTGAGAGGTGCCATTGTGACAATATAATCAATGTTATTTACTTCACTTTTAATTTGCTGCCCCCTCAAAATAACTCAATATACAGCCATTAATGTCTAAACCATTGGCAACAAAAGTGAGTACACCCCTAAGTGGAAATGTCCATATTGGGCCCAAATAGCCATTTTCCCTTCCCTTTAGTATGTGACGTGTTAGTGTTACAAGGTCTCAGGTGTGAATGGGGAGCAGGTGTGTTAAATTTGGTGTTATCACTCACACACTCTCTCAAACTGGTCACTAGAACTTCAACATGACACCTCATGGCAAAGAACTCTCTGAGGATCTGAAAAAAATAATTGTTACTCTACATAAAGATGGCCTAGGCTATAAGAAGATTGCCAAGACCCTGAAACTGAGCTGCAGCACAGTGGGCAAGACCATACAGCGGATTCACAGGACAGGTTCTACTCAGAACAGGCCTCACCATGGTCTACCAAAGAAGTTGAGTGCACAAGCGTCATATCCAGAGGTTGTCTTTGGGAAATAGACCTACGAGTGCTGCCAGCATTGATGCAGAGGTTGAAGGGGTGGGTTTCAGCCTGTCAGTGTTCAGGCCATATGCCACACACTGCATCAAATTTGCCTGCATGGCTATCGTTCCAGAAGGAAGCATCTTCTAAAGATGATGCCCAAGAAAGCCCACAAACAGTTTGCTGAAGACAAGCAGACTAAGGACATGGATTACTGGAACCATGTCCTGTGGTCTGATGAGACCAAGATACATTTATTTGGTTCAGATTATGTCAGATTATGTGTCGGCGGCAACCAGGTGAGGAGTACAAAGACAAGTGTGTCTTGCCTTCAGTCAAGGATGGTGGTGGGAGTGTCATGGTCTGGGCCTGCATGAGTGCTGCCGGCACTGGGGAGCTACAGTTCATTGAGGAAACCATGAATGCCAACATGTACTGTTACATACTGAAGCAGAGCATGGTCCCAAACCTTCGGAGACTGGGCTGCAGGGCAGTATTCCAACATGATAACGACCCCAAACATACTTCCAAGACGACCACTGCCTAGCTAAAAAAGTTGAGGGTAAAGGTGATGGACTGACCAAGCATGTCTTCTAGACCTAAACCCTATTGAGCATCTGTGGGGCATTCTCAAACAGAAGGTGGGGAGCACAAGGTCTTTAACATCCACCAGCTCTGTGATGTTGTCATGGAGGAGTGGAAGAGGACTCCAGTGGCAACCTGTGAAGCTCTGGTGAACTCCATGCCCAATAGGGTTAAGGCAGTGCTGGAAAATAATGGTGGCCAAACAAAATATATACACTTTAGGCCCAATTTGGGCATTTACACTTAGGGGTGTACTCACTTTTGTTGTCAATGGTTTAGACATTAAAGGCTGTGTGTTGAGTTATTTTGAGGGTACAGCAAATTTACACTGTTATACAGGCTATACACTCACTACTTTACATTGTAGCAAAGTGTAATTTCTTCAGTATTGTCATATGAAAAGATATAATATATTTACAAAAATGTGAGGGGTGTACTCACTTTTGTGAGATACTGTGTGTGTATATATATATATATATATATATATATATATATATATATATATATATGTGTGTGTATATATATATATATTTATTCGATTTCGAATGTGTATATTTGATATCAAATGTCACTTTCGATTTCGATTTTGAATGTCACTTTCAAAATTCAAATGTATATATTCAATTTTTTATGAGCATTCAAAATCAAAATGGATTGCATTATTTCGAATATAACATTTGAAAACATTCAATTGAAATAGAATATTCGAAATGTATCAAAATGTATCTTTTTAACATATCATACTTCAAAAAACTAAAAGAAAATCTAGTCTACAAATATAAATTAGACCCTCACTGGCTGCCAATGCCCATTCAATAGTACCCAGATAGAAGGCAGGACTAGCACATTAAAACACAACCCACATTACAAGTACATCAGTACTTCTCAACCACAGTCCTCAAGTAAACCTAGGCTAGTAGGCAATATTTTTAGAACGTCTTAACAGGAGCACAGGTAAAATAATCAGTAACCATGGTAACTAACCTGGCTCTCACCACAGGTACTGATTATTTTACCAGTGCTCTAGTTAAGACATCATGAAAATATGGCCTATTATGGCCACTTCTGGTTAAAAAACACTAATGTAGAATAGAATTACAAAATTACAATAAATATAAAGATGCATAATTTTTCTAATTAAATTCTTAGAAAAAAAACAACTAAATAAATGCACAAAGTAAAAGCAGGTAGCCACCTATCACTATCACCTGAATTTTTGCCTATAAAAAATAATAGACCGCATATTACCTCTCCAAAAATATATGAAATTGATTGAAGATGAAGATAAAAAATGCATCTTCTCATGGTGTGCAGTCCACCCTCCACAGTTGTGTCCACACAAATAAAAGATGCCCCAGGAGCAAATAGATAGATAATAGTAGTATATAGAAAAAAATCAGTATCAAAATATTCCAACACAACCACCAAACCAGTACATCCTTTTTCTCCAAAACTAAACCTGTCAAATGAAATTTTAACAACTACAACTATAATATTTACATATGGGAGGGAATAAGTTGATTTGAATATTTAAATTTGAATATTAAATAATTCTAATATTTATAAGATAACTGATTTATAAAAACTAATTTGAATTCTAATATTACATTACAAGAAATTGTAGTTTAGAAATACTATTTCGAAATTAAAATCGAATTTGAATATTACATAACAAAATAAAATTTGATATATTGGAATAGAATTTGAATATTACATTTTGAAATCGAATGTGAAATATAGATATCAAATTCGAATATTGAATAAAATACAAAGTCAACCATTCTAATATTAGAACGAATATTTTCAAATGTAATTGAAAAATTTGAAAACAAACATTCGAAAATTGAATGTTAGAATGTTATGTAAACATTCGAAATTTGATTCGAACGAATGAATGTATAAAAATTTGTTTTAGTTTAAGTTTACATTCTTAAACTCTTATTACAAATGGAGTAATGGATTCTAAGCCTCCTATAATAGCATACATGACGGGTATTAGGTGTAGAACTACTGACTATTATCAATGAGTGGTAACAGGGTCTAAAGTAATATATGATGCTGTAGCCTGTCATGAGAAAGTGAGCATGGGGTCTGAAATGTTTATATGGAGTACAAGCAGCAGGACCTGGAAATCTGAGTCAAAGAGATGACTAATTTTAGTATTGAGATTTAATATTAAGAGCCCTGGGCACTACTTGGTAGTATAGGAATGCTTAAATGGGTATTATTACTAGGAATCAAATAGAAATAGAGTGATGGGATATTATCCGTGGCCAAAACTAAAATACTTTTGCAATGTACTCAATACATTAATGTTTGTGGGTATCTATGTCTATATTTGTATGAAAATCGAAAGAGTATAGTGTGCTATATACAATGCCTAATTAGTAAGGGGGGTCCCCCACATAGCAAACAGAACCAAGGTAAACATAAGTACATCAGCAATACCGGCCATGCTGTCAGAGTAGGTGATGTATGCGGATTAGTAATGGTAGAGGAGGGACCAAGGGGATATCTGAGGAAAGTATTCTACATGAGCATAGGTAATTAAAGCCTAAAGCAGAAAGTATTCACATTAATCGTTTCACAGTCTTAAACTAGGATGATTATAATTCAACATATATATGTAAACTCTTACAAACCATTACTAACAAAACAAATAATGTAAAGAAAACCTGTGTGAAGGAGACTTAGTTTGTAGTCAGATTAGAGAGGCTATACCAGGAGTAGGCATCTAACAATGGAAAAGTCCCCTCTGGGCAATAAAAAATGATGGGAGTTAGCATTAGCATATTTGTCAATAATCAAATTATCCCACTCCAGACTTCAGGGTTATTTAGTTGCCTTGGGAGCAGCGTGATCTGCATGAATACAGTCGATTTAGTTTGTAGGAAACAATGACCACGTGGCAATGACATGCTGCTAAATTCGTGCTCCCACAATAGCCTCTTGTATAATAGTGATGATGCTCAGAGTCAGATATAATTTGTGTAACTTGACATAAACAGACCTTGTTGAAGTCTCATGTAACATAGTTTGATCTGTTAATAAGCCTGGAGCCAGTCTTATGCATATTCAAAGCCTCTGCTAACAAAAACACATGTACCTATTCTATATTTGCTATCTGGGTATTTTCTAGGCAAGTATAAAAAAGTTTGGGGATATATACATATTAACAACTGCAGTTACTAACAAAAACAAATTGGCTCACATTCTCAGTCCACCGAGGGGTATTTCAGCTTTAATACTAAAGAAAGACTAATACACTATCCCCTTAACTGGACAACCAAGTACCCTGTTGTGTAAAAGTCTCCAAACACATAATAACTAATTAACCTACCATAACTATTATACTACAATTGAATTAAAATACCAAATAAATAAACTAAATTACATATTAAAGAAACCTAACCCTACTCAAATTACTTAAATATACTATCAAACATTATTACAGAAAAAAACAAACACTAAGTTACAAAAAAACCCCAATAAATTACGAAAAATAAAAAAACAAATGCTCAAAAATAAAAAAAGAATTGCACCTAATCTAATAGCCCTATCAAAATAACCCCCCCCAAATAAAAAAACCCCTAGCCTACAATAAACTACCAATGGCACTTAAAATGGCCTTTTGTGGGGCACTGCCCCAAAGATAACAGCTCTTTTACATTGCAAAAAATACAAACACCCACCCAACAGTTAAACCCACCACCCAACCAACCAACCAACCCCCCAAATAAAAAACCTCTCTAAATCTAAAATAACCTAAGCTCCCCATTGCCCTAAAAAGGGCATTTGTATGGGCATTGCCCTTAAAAATGGCATTTAGCTCTTTTACATGCCCAGACCCTCCTAATCTAAAAATAAAACCCACCCAAAAAAAACCTTAAAAAAACCTAATACTAACCCCGGACGATTCACTTACAGTTCTTGAAGTCCCGCTTGAAGGATCCATCCAGTCGGAGAAGTCCTCATCCAGGCGGCAAGAAGTCTTCATCCGGACAGCCACTTCCATCTTCATCCAGCCACAGAAGTCCTCATCCAGGCAGCAAGAAGTCTTCATCCAGACGGCATCTTCTATTTTCATCCATCTGGCACAGAGCGGGACCATCCTGAAGACATCCGGCATGGAGCATCCTCTTCATACGGTTGCTGCCGTACAATGTAATTTCTTTGAAAGTGACGCCATCCAAGATGCATTCCTATTGGCTGAAAGATTTCAATCAGCCAATAGGAATTAGAGCTGCTAAAATTATATTGGCTGTTCAAATCAGCCAATAGGATTTGAGCAGCTCTCATTCCATTGGCTGTTCCAATCAGCCAATAGGATTGAGCTCTCATTCTATTGGCTGTTCCAATCAGCCAATAGAATGAGAGCTCAAATCCTATTGGCTGATTGGAACAGCCAAAAGAATGAGAGCTACTCAAATCCTTTTGGCTGATTTGAACAGCCAATAGGATTTTAGCAGCTCTAATTCCTATTGGCTGATTGAAATCTTTCAGCCAATAGGAATGTAAGGGACGCCATCTTGTATGGCGTTACTTGCATTGAAGTTCCGGTGTATGGCGGCGACCATATGAAGAGGATGCTCCACTCCGGATGTCTTCAGGATGGACCATCTCTGCGCCGGATGGATGAAGGTAGAAGATGCTGTCTGGATGAAGACTTCTTGCCGTCTGGATGAGGACTTCTACGGCTGGATGAAGTTGGAAGAGGCCGCCCGGATGAAGACTTCTTGCCACCTGGATGAGGACTTTTCGGGCTGGATGGATCCTTCAAGCGGTACTTCAAGAACTGTAAGTAGATCTCAGGGGTTAGTGTTAGGTCTTTTTAAGTTTTTTTTTTGGTGGGTTTTATTTTTAGAATAGGGTCCGGGCATGAAAAAGAGCTAAATGCCCTTTACAAATGCCATTTTCAGGGCAATTGGGAGCTTAGGTTATTTTAGATAGGTTTTTTATTTGGGGGGTTGGTTGGTTGGGTAGTTGGGTTTAACTGTTGTATTTTTTTGCAATGTAAAAGAGCTGTTATCTTTGGGGCGATGCTCCACAAAAGGCCCATTTAAGTGCCATTGGTAGTTGTAGGCTAGGGTTTTTTTTTTTATTTTGGGGGGCTTTTTTATTTTGATATGGCTATTAGATTAGGTGTAATTCTTTTTTATTTTTGAAAATTTGTTTTTTTATTTTTCGGAATTTAGTGTTTGTTTGTTTTGTAACTTAGTATTTGTTTTTTTCTGCAATTTAGTACTTTTAATAAGGTTTAATTGTATATTTAAATAATTTGAGTAGGGTTAGGTTTCTTTAATATGCAATTTAGTTTATTTAATTGGTATTTTAATTTAATTGTAGTATAATAGTTAGGGTAGGCTAATTAATAGTTTAAAATAGTTTATTTTTATTCTACAGGTAAGTTTTAATTTATATTAAGATAGGGATGTTGTAATTTTAATTTAAAGTTAGGGGGTTGTTAGTTTTAGGGGCTAATAGCTTAATTTAGTTTTTGGCGATGTGGGGGGTTGACAGTTTAGGGGTTAATAGGTTTAGTTAGTGGTAGTGATATGCGAGGCCAGAGGTTTAGTGGTTAATACATTTATTTAGTGGCGGCGGTGTTGGGGAGCGGCAGGATAGGGGATAATAACTTTATTTAGGTTGCGGGCTTGTCGGGGAGCAGGGGGATAGAGGTTAAACATTTTAGTATAGTAGCAGCATTTAGTGACAGGGTATAAATAAAGTTGGGAAAAAGCCAAATAGGCGCGAGATCGATGATTGCTAGTTAACAACAGTCCGATGCTCATCGCCCCATACTTGGTGCGCGTCTTTTAGCCGGCTTTTTTTTATAAATAAGGAGAGTGTATTGAGATACGCGGCTGCAATGTTAGGCGATGTTAGGCGACCGTATTGATGACGGTGAATGCAACATAGTTGATGCTGTGATAGATATCCCCCCTAGTGTGTGTTTCCCCATTAACTTTTAAGAGTTTTAGTTCATTAAGGGATTTATTTTTGATTAAACATCATTAAGGGGATCTTTATTATGATGTCAATAATGTTTAAGTTTATTCTATAACAAATGGACATTAATTACTGAATACATTTCTGATTTCTGTATTAAAAAATTAAAAACAACAACTTATTATGGTTATGAAAATTGCAGAATATACAGTCCCACCAACTAATAAAAGCCAGTAGCCACCACTGACTTGGGGTCAGAAATTCTGTAACTTCCAAAGCCATACGGAGCCATATTATTTGGTATCTTGCTGTCATTAAACAACAGAGATTGTTTTGTAATTTTGCTAGGGGCCCGATGATCAAAAGGTCTCTGGGTTGGCAAGATTATTTAAATATCTGATGATCCTTATCTTCCAATAAAAGTTGTATGATTTGTATCTACATTCCTGGTGCTGTGGAATATTTTGGTACTTGCATACTTTGGGGTGTCTGCAGTAACCCCTTCCTACGTGCACAGTATTAAGTGATAAGGTGCTCTGTCTATAAGTGACTGTATAAGACTATTTAAAGGGACAGTCTAGTCAAAATTAAACTTTCATGATTCAGATAGGACATGTCATGTTAAACAACTTTACAATTTACTTTTATCGTTAAATTTGCTTTGCTCTCTTGGTATTCTTTGTGGAAAGTAGGGCTGGGTGATTAACCGCATATGCGGTTTTAAATCGCGATTAACTGCCCCAATTTTAAAACCACGATAGACCGTGGTTTTTATGGGGGGAATGGTGCCTGCGGGGACATCTTGTCACGACGATCGGGCCGTGTACAGGTCAGTCCCAGGCACCTTCATTCCGGGACAATGCAGTGTCCCGGAATGGAAAGCCGCCTGCCAGTGACGTCACACCCCAGGCAGCTCAGCAGAGTGATCTGCTACCTGCGTGCCCTTCTCCTCACTCGGCTCCCCATGTGCTGCCGTGGGATAATCTTTGGCAGGCTTGTAATTCTGGGATATGTAGGCTTTGGCAGGATTTCACTGCAGACTTGCAGAGACTAATGGGGTATGTAGTTCCTATCGCTAGCAATTCTGGGGTATATAGGCTTCCGCAGGATCTCACGACAGAGACTATTGGGCTATTTAGTTTTTTATCGCTAGTGCTTTTGGGATATGTAGGTGTCAGACAAGGCCACAGGTACAGCACAGGTATTTTTAGGATGTATATTTTTGGTACATACAGGATACCTAGGCATCAGCAGGGTTTCAGCACAAACTCTTTATAGAGCACGGCCCTGTGTTAGCAGCAGTATTGTTTCATGTGAGAGTGTTTTAGTAATTTTTAAGAAAATCGCGATTAAAGCACAATCACAATTTTTTTGGGTACAAAATTGTGATTTTCATTGTTGCCTATGTTGCCCAGCCCTAGTGGAAAGCTAAAGCTAAGTAGGCTCATATATGAACTGCTTCTCCTCTCAGTGCATTTTGACAATTTTTGACAGTTAGACACTGTTAGTTCATGTGTGTCATATAGATAACATTGTGCTCACTCCAGTGGAGTTATTTATGAGTCAGAAAAGTGAATTAATATAACAGTGTTAGTTATGCAAAACTGAGGAATTGGTAATAAAGAAATGATCTATCATTTTAAACAATAAAAATTCTGGAGTAGACTGTCCCTTTAAGATTGCTCATCAGTACTTCTATTTCCCTGATGGAATGACCTAAAGCCACTTTTTACCTTAAAAAAAGGGTGTCTCGCTAAGGGGCATATACTGCATTTTCATATGTTATGTACACAAAAAAAATTGTATTTTAAGAATCTTACAAAATTAATATTTGAAACATTCACACAAAAATACACAGGAAAAATGTTTTTATTGTTAAGGTGCGTCAAAAATTGCAGCAAAATTCTTCTCCAAAAATCGTATTTTATCAAAAATGTAAAATTTGCATGTAAATTAATCAGGAATAAACCATATTAAATATGCACAGTGTAATTTAAGTACACAGGTTGGGCAAAAATCACTTAGAAATTTGTACCTTTAAATACAAAATACAAAGCATAATTGTTATTTTTCATAAAATGGGCGTTCCATGGGCGTATATAAAATTGTCTCTCAAATCCCAGATTGAAACTCTCCACCTAATCTGTGGAAAACAGGGTAGGGAAGCAGCGGAATGATGACCGCTGCTTGATAAATATTGACCGCAGGCTAGCTTGTGCGGCATTTAACATTGCGGTATTTAACATTGCACAAGCAGTTCTGGTGAGCTGCTTGTGCAATGCTGCCCCCCCCCAGATTCACAGCCAATCTGCCACTAGCAGGGGGTGTCAATCAATCCGATCATATATGATAAGGCGGATTGCTGTCCGCAGCCTCAGAGACGGCTGCTTCTTAGCTCCTATTTCCGGCGAGCCTGAAAGGCCCCATACTCTTTTTTTTTTTTTTTCTCCATTTTTATCTCAAGCTACAAGCAAGAGGATTTAGTACTTCTATTATCAAGCAGAAAAGGCTGCTGCAGTATATAAAGTGAATCAGAATTGTTTTATAGCTATAGTTCCATGTTAGCATTCAGAGGGAAAAATGTGAGTCACTTTCAAATGCGGCACATTTTAACATAAAAGTCGCATATTGTACTATATAACCGCAGTTCTATTTTCTATAAACAGTTTCTATGTGGGATCTAATTATTGAAAAGGACATGGAAGAAGTTCAATTTTTAATGTATTACTTAGATTACACAGCTGTGCTTATGATAGCTACCACTTTAGTTTCTCTCATCCGTGCTGAACAGACAAAAACATGCTGCCATATATTTTAATGACTCAGGTGATACTTCCAAAAAAATCTTTGTATTCTAAGAAAAATCCCTAAGTGCTGCATTACGTTTATTTTTAGGAAACCAGGTTTGCTTTATACTCTAAGGATTAGGAATGATGCATTCAACTTGGACGCTGACACCGATTCAATAAAACATGTTTTAAAATTAGCATTTCTATAATGTCCAATTTTTTTGAAAGGTGTCTCACATGACACATTGTGATAATGATACATTGACAGCCCAGAAGCTTTCTTAGGGATGTTGAGGAGTATTTCATGTACATCTCAATGTAAAATAGTTTTTTTTTTTTAAATGTTTTTAGACAAGACCTTTCTCTCAAAATATCAGCCATCTTCTCTGCTGTTAAGCAGTACTGCATCTAGACAAACCCCTTCTGGCTCGTATTTCTTATTGTGTGGCATTTGATGGAAAATGCACCAAGCATATTGACAACAGAGGGCTAGATAACAAGTGGCGCGCTAACAGTTATGTGAAAGTGAAATCGAGTTTATCGCAAGTGTTTGCACGTGTTGGAAGTAGCACACGTAATAAAAGTTGATAGTAACCATGTTTGCACGAATAAAAAGTGACACAAAAAACATCAAAAATACATTTAAAAGTAGTTATACTCAGTAGTAACACAATCTGATAAAAAATAATATTAAAAAGAATTGCATTAAAAAGTTATAAGGGCTCAAAGATATGAGTTCTCTGGTGTTAGAAAAGAAGGCCTTTAACATAGAGATATATACATATATGTATATGCATATATATATATATATATATATATATATATATATATTTATTTTATATGTGTATGTATGTATTTATGTGTTAAACTGTATATTTACGGTACATATTTAACATTCCAATGTTCTTCACTTACAGTCCTTTTTAAATACATATGTCTGTATATATTTATATATATCTATACCTGCATATCTATTCCTATAGATATATAGGTATAGATATGTATTTTACATAAATAGTATCATATTTATATTTTTATATATATATATATATATATATATATATATACATATACACATACAGTATCCCACAAAAGTGAGTACACCCATCACATTTTTGTAAATATTTTTTATCTCTTTTCCTGTGACAACACTGAAGAAATGACACTTTGCTACAATGTAAAGTAGTGAGTGTACAGCCTGTATAACAGTGTAAATTTGCTTTCCCCTCAAAATAACTCAACACACAGCCATTAATGTCTAAACCGTTGGCAACAAAAGTGAGTACATTCCTAAGTGGAAATGTCCAAATTGGGCCCAAAGTGTTAATATTTCGTGCGGCCACCCTTATTTTCCAGCACTGCCTTAACCCTCTTGGGCATGGAGTTCACAAGAGCTTCACAGGTTGCCACTGGAGTCCTCTTCCACTTCTCCATGACGTCATAACGAAGCTGGTGGATGTTAGAGACCTTGCGCTCCCCCACTTTCCGTTTGAGGATGCCCCCCAGGTGCTCAATAGGGTTTAGGTCTGGAGACATGCTTGACCAGTTCATCACCTTTACCCTCAGCCTTTTTAGCAAGGTAGTGGTCGTCATGGAGTTGTGTTTGGGGTTGTTTTTATGTTGGAATACTACCCTATGGCCCAGTCTGCTTCAGTATGTCACAGTGCATATTGGCATTCATGGTTCCCTCAATGAACTGTAGCTCCCCAGTGCCGGCAGCACTTATGCAGGCCCAGACCATGACACTCCCACCACCATGATTGACTGTAGGCAAGACACACTTGTCTTTGTACTCCCCATCTGGTTGCTGCCACACACGCTTGACACCATCTGAACCAAATAAGTTTATCTTGGTCTCATCAGACCACAGGACATGGTTCCAGTAATCCATGTCCTTAGTCTGTTTGTCTTCAGCTGGTTTTCTTGTGCATCATCTTTAAAAGAGGCTTCCTTCTGGGACGACAGCCATGCAGACCAATTTGTTGCAGTGTGTGGTGTATGGTCTGAGCACTGACAGGCTGACCCCCCACCCCTTCAACCTCTGCAGCAATGCTTCCTGCACTTATATGTATATTTCCCAAAGACAACCTCTGGATATGACGCTGAGCACGTGCACTTAACTTCTTTTTTTGACCATGGTGAGGCCTGTTCTGAGTGGAACCTGTCCTGTGAAACCGCTGTATGGTCTTGCCCACTGTGATGCAGCTCAGTTTCTTGGCAATCTTCTTACAGCCTAGGCCATGTTTATGTAGAGCAACAATTCTTTTTTCAGATCCTCAGAGAGTTCTTTGCCATGAGGTGCCGCGATGAACTTCCAGTGACCAGTTTGAGAGAGTGTGAGAGCGATAACACCAAATTTAACACACCTGCTCCCCATTCACACCTGAGACCTTGTAACACTAATGAGTCCCATGACACCGGGGAGGGAAAATAGCTAATTGGGCACAATTTGGACATTTCCACTTAGGGGTGTACTCACTTTTGTTGCCAATGATTTAAACATTAATGGCTGTCTGAGTAATTTTGAGGGGACTGCAAATTTACACTATTATGCAGGCTGTACACTTGCTATTTTAGATTGTAGCAATGTGTAATTTCTTCAGTGTTGTCACATGAAAAGATATAATATAATATTTACAAAAATGTGAGGGGTGTACTCCCTTTTGTGGAAAACTGTATATATATATATATATATATATATATATATATATATATATATATATATATATATATATATATATATATATATATATATATATATATATATATATATATATATATATATATATGAAAAAGTACATTATTTTGAATATGAAAAACATTGGAATGTAAAATATGGATTTTGCACATTACATTTCTCAATTTAGATCTTAACACGGTTGGGTTAGAACACATAAAAACTCATTAAGGCATGTTATTGAAATATTACATATAAAATCTAAAAAAATATTCTAAGTAATCCATAAAAAATATTTAGTGTATAGATATCCTTCTTCTTTATATTTTACAGTGTGTGTAATATTTTTAATTATTATTTTTGAAAATATTTTCTATGTAATATTTCAATAATGCTCCTTAAGAATACTAAGTTTTCATGTGCACTAAGGTCCTTTCTATTATATATATATATGTGTGATACTGTTTATGTAAAATACATATCTATACATATATATCTATAGGAATAGATATGCAGGTACATTTTATATATACACATAAATATGTATTTAAGAATAAAAATTACATCGTCCTGTAAGTGAAGAACATTGGAATGTGAAATATGTAGAGTAAATATACAGTAAAACACATATAAACACATATATATATATATATATATATATATATATATATATATATATATATATATATATATATATATATATATATATATAGTCCATGTAAAAAACAAGGTAACAGCACCACAGCACACAATCTTCTTTTAAAGGTGAAAAATCTTTATTTGAGGTTTAGCAACCAGTAAAAAGCGACGTTTCGGACCTACATAGTCCTTAATCATGCATAAGTTAAAATCAAACAAACAGACTTTAAAAAGGGTATCTGGACCAATCATGCTTCAATTCTCAGTGTTAATTGGTTTAACCCATACCTATCCAGGTTTGTAAATTTCAACAACACAGTGACCTCTAGTGGTACCATAATATATTCCATCATTTAAAACCATTATAAAAACAAATACAAATCATAATCTCTATTCAGACCATATGGATGTAATGTGTTCAGACGTTTAATCCACCATACTTCTTTCTGTTTTAGTTTTAGTTCCCTATTACCCCCTCTTCTATGATGGGGGATATGGTCAATCACTTGAAAGCGAAGCTGGCTTACTGTATGGCCCATATGGAATACAGTGACAAGAGTAATGACATCTTTAGAATAGTAAGAAAACACTGGCACCTTTTGTCAAAATATAATCCAGAGATAGAATCATTTAAACTCCCTCCTATGCCATCATATAGAAGGGTAAAAAATCTTAGGGATCACATAGTAAAAGCTGACATAGGTACAACTAAAATGCCTGATGTAAATTACTTAACTACTCCTAATAAAGGCTGTTACCCCTGCTTACACTGTGCTCAATGTAATTCAGTTATTAAAGGGAAATTCTTAGCACAAAATGACAAAAGAAAGCAATATACAATCAATGGGTTATATACATGCCAAACTAACTATGCAATCTACCTACTTAAATGCCCATGTGGCCTTTGTTACATTGGCGAGACCACCCAAGCCGCCAGGGATAGGTTTAGTCAACATAAAGCATCCATTAAATCAAAAGATATGTCACTTCCAGTATCAGCACATTTTACAAATATGGGCCATACAGTAAGCCAGCTTCGCTTTCAAGTGATTGACCATATCCCCCATCATAGAAGAGGGGGTAATAGGGAACTAAAACTAAAACAGAAAGAAGTATGGTGGATTAAACGTCTGAAATATAGAAAAATGGTAGTCCTGGAGAGTATAATTAAAACGTCTTTATTTCAAACTCAGATTAAAAGCGAATGGCAAACACAAGTAAAAGCATAACAGGCGTGGCACTGTCTGGCTTACGCGTTTTGGCTAGGAGCTATGACTACGGCTCCTAGCCGAAACGCGTAAGCCAGACAGTGCCACACCTGTTATGCTTTTACTTGTGTTTGCCATTCGCTTTTAATCTGAGTTTGAAATAAAGACGTTTTAATTATACTCTCCAGGACTACCGTTTTTCTATATTTCACTATTTTGCCAGTGAATCCTGGATTGTTGAGCTGTGGGGAGGTGTGTGTTTGCAGCTAATAGACATTGGTGAACTTTCAGCATTGTTTCTTACCACGGATTGGTTCCCGCTGATTGACACTAATACCAGCCAATAGGATCTAGCGCTCATCGAGAAGGAGAGACGCTGTACATCTGCAGACCCACGAGGACGCCAAGCAGCTGAGCCGGTGGAGAGACGAGCACTTGGAGGTACCCGTGCATCGCAGATCCCAAAGTTTCCGGTAGAGTAAGCAGGCTTGGGCAACAGTGGGGTGATTGATTTTGACAAATTGCTTCTGCAGTCACTTATGAAAGTTTCCTAAAGCTGGTACACCATTTTGAATCTACCATAATATTAGCTGACCAGAAGTGGTTACTCACGTATTTGTTTCTCAGCACTACTGAGTTCTTTTTCCTTATGTATGTTGGATTAAACATCTGAACACATTACATCCATATGGTCTGAATAGAGATTATGATTTGTATTTGTTTTTATAATGGTTTTAAATGATGGAATATATTCTGGTACCACTAGAGGTCACTGTGTTGTTGAAATTTACAAACCTGGATAGGTATGGGTTAAACCAATTAACACTGAGAATTGAAGCATGATTGGTCCAGATACCCTTTTTAAAGTCTGTTTGTTTGATTTTAACTTATGCATGATTAAGGACTATGTAGGTCCGAAACGTCGCTTTTTACTGGTTGCTAAACCTCAAATAAAGATTTTTCACCTTTAAAAGAAGATTGTGTGCTGTGGTGCTGTTACCTTGTTTTTTACATGGACTGTATACACTGGAGTTTGGCTGATACTCCTTGGTAACGTGCACACAGGTGGGAAAGAAACTTTACTAAAACCTATGGTGCTGGATTCAACTCACTTACTTCTTATATATATATATATATGATATGACGAACATTGGAATGTAAAATATGGATTTTGCACATTACATTTCTCAATTTAGATCTTAACTTGGTTGGGTTAGAACACATAAAAACTCATTAAGGCATGTTATTGAAATATTACATATAAAATCTAAAAAAATATTCTAAGTAATCCATAAAAAATATTTAGTGTATAGATATCCTTCTTATTTATATTTTACAGTGTGTGTAATATTTTTAATTATTATTTTTGAAAATATTTTCTATGTAATATTTCAATAACGCTCCTTAAGAATACTAAGTTTTCATGTGCACTAAGGTCCTTTCTATTATATATATATATGTGTGATACTGTTTATGTAAAATACATATCTATACATATATATCTATAGGAATAGATATGCAGGTACATTTTATATATACACATAAATATGTATTTAAGAATAAAAATTACATCGTCCTGTAAGTGAAGAACATTGGAATGTGAAATATGTAGAGTAAATATACAGTAAAACACATATAAACACACACACACATATATATATATATATATATATATATATATATATATATATATATATATATATATATATATATATAATTGCATTGGAGCCCTTTGCAGTTATGTAGATGAAAACATGTAAAATCAAACGTAAGGAAAAACAGTTATATGCTCAGAACGAATACCCAGAAAAACAAATACAAGAGTTAACTGTATTAAATCTTTCAGATGTGATATTAGGGGAGACTGAGCTTAGGGTTCTAAAATATGGACTTAGTTTTGTTCCCTTTACTAATTTAAACTCATTTGACACCATTTTGGATCTTAACAGATTTGTGAGAAACCTTACCCTCAAAACGTTTTTTAAACAGAACAGTTAGAGGAACTAGAGAGGGTTGATATCTCTTTTACAGAGCCAAATGATTATCTAACACTGTTGAGACTTGAAATGGAGTCAAAGAAAGATGAGAATCTTAATGGGAAATTCAAGTCATCCTCAACTTTCTACCCACACGTACTAGGGGAATATATCTGAAATCATTCCATAGAAGAGTAGAAATGGAATTGGAGAAATTACAAGAGACCCTCTCTCTCAAGGAAAGAATAATTTAACAAAAAAAGAGATTTTGGCAATTGATAATCTTAAAAATAATGACTCTATAGTTATTCGTCAAAGTGACAAGGGAGGGAATGTAGTAGTCCTCAACAAGCAGAACTATATTCCGGAAGCCCTCAGACAGCTAAGGGATACTGAGGTGTACACACCACTTGATTTTGATCCTACTATTACATTTTAGAAAAGTCTTCTTACCATTTTAGATGAAGGTAGGGAAATAGGGATAATTGATAAGGATACCATTAATTATCTCAATGTCAGGAATCCCAGAATATCAATTTTTCATCATCTCCCCAAGACTCATGAATCTACTGAGAATGTACTGGGATGACTGATTGTTTTGGGTATAGGGTCTCTACTTGAGCCCTTGGGGAGGTGGATGGAGAAAATACTGCAACCTCTGGTGAGAATTCTCCCGTCATTTCTTAAAGACACCAAACAATTGTGACTATGCTTGATAGCATAGAATAGAGTCCTGAATATTTTTGGATGACTATAGATGTAGTCATTCTGTATTCTAGCATTCCATTAGAGAAAGGAATGGAGGCAGTTAAGTGTTTCCTAGAGGACTTTACAGGCTATTTGCAAACTTATGGAAGTTTCATCTTGAGGGTGCAACATTTCCTTCTTACAAACAATTACTTTTCCTTTAGGGCCAATTTTTTCTCCAGAGATGTGGGACAGCAATGGGGGCAACTTTTGCCCCAGCTTTTGCCAACGTTTTTATGGGTTTGTGGGAGCTGTCCCAGGTCTTTGGAGAGGGGTGTCCCGGGGGGAGAGTATTGTGATGTATAAAAGGTACATTAATGTCCTCCTCTCCTAACAGAAGGTGAGACCTTTCTCCAAGATATAAACAGAAATATGGTGGGTCGCAAGTTAAAACCAGATACAATTTTTAGATCTGGTACTCTCTGGTAAGGGCAATAAAATAGTGACCACACTACATAGGAAGCTCATAGCAGGAAACAGTATATTACACTCTAGGAGCATGCACCCTAAACACACACATTTTGTGATTCTGAAAGGTGAATATGTGAGGCTAAAAAAGAATTGCTCTACAGAGGAAGAATACCATAGACAGTCAGTGTTTTTGTAATAGGGGTTTTCTTGAACATCTAATTGACAGAGCTTCCAAGACAGTGGATAGGATTGACAGACATGAGATGTTGTATAGAAACAAAAGACACTACAACGATCAAGCAAGGGACATGCCAGTGTATGTTACTTTTTGATGATCTGTGAAATGTCATTAAATTGATTACTGTAGTCAGTGTTTTCCAATCTTACAGGGGGACCAGGATCTTTAGCCATGGGTATAGAAAGGTTGTAAATGTGTTTCAAGGAGAAACAAGACCGTGGTTAACATCTTGGCCCCCAGTGGGATTAAATTAAGAAAACAGAAGGGCAGTAGTTGGCTACAATGTAAGGGACACCGTGGAACTGGTAATTGCAAAGTCTGTACATATACCCAAATGGTAAAACCGTTTCAGTCTGCAGTAACCCAGAGAGTCTTTTCCCTTGATATATCTATACCAATTGCCGCTCCAAATACGTGGTTTATCTAGTCACTTGTACCCTATGTAATATACAGTACATGGGGCTTACTACCAGGGAGGCCAGAGAGCGAATAAAGGAACATCTTAGGGATGTAAAATCAGATTCCCCTGAATCACAGGTGGCATTACACTTTAAATTGCAACATGATGGCAAAGTGAAACATCTCAAATGGCAAGTGGTTGAACAGGTTAAAACTCCTTGGCAAGGGGGAGATAGAAATAAGTTACTTCACACACGAGAGGCCTTCTGGATCTTTAAGTTAAAAACCAGGGTACCAGATGGTCTCAACATCCATACTGATCTCATAAATTGCTGGAAATGATGTTTCCTGAATGTCTAATATACTTAAATTAGTAAAGTGTCTCTTTTTTATTCCTTGTATTCTTTGCAATAATGGTTCCAACTGGGACACTTAAGGAACGTTTTCTGTATATGACATGTTTTTGTGGGCTTTACATACAGATATGTGGGTCTATTAAGATATGCGGTTTCCTAATTTGGTATTAACCAGGCATATTATACACACATTTCTGTCCCACTACCATAACCGTACTATATGTATTAGGTTGAGTACATACATTATTTATTTGCTGTTTACAGTATTGCAATTGCCTTTTTTCTTTTGAATGCATACTTTTCTATACAGCTGTAATATTTGAATGTATGCATAGGACTCCCTTGTAGTATTTTACAGCTAACATTTAGGATACATTTAAGTTTATATACAGTTTTTATTAACTGGTGCGTTATCATTATTTTATAAGTGTTTTTCTTCTATTGTAATGATACAAGGTGTAAGGATTCCAGTCCTGCTTTTACCTTTTGCTCCAACTCACCTCCCTCACCTGTACTTAAGGCATCACCAAGCCCCAAACAAGTGCTTAGTTGTTGAGAATTGTATATCTAAGCTCAGTGCACTGTTTGCTATAAGCTAATATATAATAGAATAATATTTACACTTGTTACTTCAATTCCTGGATTACAAATACCAGCTGCAGTTTGGTCCCACAAAGGATTGTTAATAACTTGCTACATTACAATCTGAACGGAGTCTAATTCAAGAATTTTTACATCCTGTCTCATCATATTATCTCTACAGGACTTGCTATATTGTTACCATCAAAAGGATTCTACTCACTCCAGCTACGGTACTTGTAAAACTTGTTCATTTCTTTGGAGCGTTAATTTAAAGGCTAATACAAATGTCATATTTCACCTGAACATTCTTAAATCGACATTGTCTCAGCAATAACTTCTAACTATTACAGACGTCTGCCTTAAGTTAACGTTACAACGACTTTATCATTCATTCCATACCGAGCCGCAACAGACTTTCTCTGACGTCACACACAGCTGTACATAGCTCAGCGTGTCACACCCCTCTCACTACTCACTCAGGACTGTGTTCGGTTTCCACGCTGCATAACATTAAACAGTGAGTTGTGCCTCGCAGCAGGTCACGCCCCTGTCAGCACCTGCAGCTCTGTCTATCTCATGTCTCTCACGCAGCAGTGGTTTAATCTCTGAAGTTATCTCTCCTATATGGGCACCATCTATGCAAATGTTGAAAGTTATTGCTAACACTATTTTCTCTTACAGAGTTTCATTACTTATATGGTATAACTACATTATATAACCATATAAAGACTTCCTGCAAATCTTTATAAATATCACTCTGAGTTAATACAGTCTATGCTGATATAATAGCCTGTACTCCAGTTGTGAAACATATATAATTTTATTAAACTCTGCAATTGTGATTCAAACATCCAAGGAACCTGATACAAGGTAAAAGGTACGATCGCACTTTCTGTATAATTTATGCACTATTATGTCTTTCTTTTGGGAACATAATACTACAAGGGAGTTTTGGGTTAAAAATCTGACGATTGAACTGTCACAGGTGTTGTTAGGCATGTAATCATCTGAGCCTTTTTAAACAGCCGTTATGACCGGTGCAGCACGGTTTATGAGGAAGGCAATATCTGAAATGCGTAAGACCACTGTTACACCAGCTTTTTACTGATGCTTTATGTGATACATTGCTAAGGTATCTTTTTACCCCCTTTTTTCAATAAAATTATGTTTTAATTTTTACCTGTCCCCTGCCTCGATGTTTTCTCTTTTGATTGTTTGAATTAAAGTCGGAATACAGGGATTCCTTTGGAGCTTTGCAGGGGGACAGAGGTAAGGTAGAGGAGGAGCTGGAGAGTTGTGTGCACCAGGATCTTTTGTACAGAGGCGCTTTTTTTCTTGGAGAGCATTTCAGCTGATTTTCTGGGAAACAAGGGAACCAAAAGCTTTATAGGAGAGGATAATCTGAACTGTGAGTTACTCTCTATCAGCTAGATTACGAGTTTGGCGTTATGAGTGAAAAAGCATAGTTATGCTTCATAACGATGCTTTTTCCTTAACACTTTTGTTTTGTAGGTATAGGGTTTCCCGCACACCTTTTTGTCCGTCACGCAACGTCAGTGCAGCACTTTTAAAAAAAAGTCCTTTTTCAATGGGACTCCCATAGCGCCAGTATTACAAGTTTTGCTGTGAGGCCAAAAAGTGAGCGGTACACCCTATACTGCCAAGATTCATACCGCCATCTAAAGTCAATAGTTATGAGATTTACGTTACAAATCTGTAGCATAAAACTAATAACTAAACTGTTAAAAAGTACACTAACACCCATAAACTACCTATTAACCCCTAAACCAAGGCCCTCCCGCATCGCAAATACTAAAATAAAATTATTAACCCCTAATCTGCCACTCTGGACATCACCGCCTCTTAAAAAATGTATTAACCACTATTAGGGATGGGCGAATGTGCAAATTTTCGAATGTAGAGCGAATGTTATTACCGAAATTCGAATTCTAAATTCGAATGTAGATAAGAACGAATATTCTTAAAAATTCGAAAAATCGAATGTTATTTACAGTTTTCGAATGTCACTTTCGAATTCGAATGTTTATAATGATATCGAATGTCTACATTCGAAATTGGAATTTTTCGAATTCGAATATAAATTCGAATTTTTCGAATTCGAATATAAATTCAAATTTTTTGAATTCGAATATAAATTCGAATTTTTTGAATTCGAATATTGCATATTTCGAATATTACATTTAAAAGCATTAGAAATACTATTACAATCTAAATTCAAATTTTTCGAATTCGAATACACGTATTGCATAATTCGAATATTACATTTAAAGAAAAAGCATTAGAAATACTATTACAATCTAAATTCGAATTTTTCGAATTCGAATATTGCATAATTCGAATATTACATTTAAAAGCATTAGAAATACTATTACAAACAATCTAAATTCGAATTTTTCGAATTCAAATGCACTTATTGCATAATTCGAATATTACATTTAAAGAAAAAGCATTAGAAATACTATTACAATCTAAATTCGAATTTTTCGAATTCGAATATTGCATAATTCGAATATTATATTTAAAGAAAAAACATTAGAAATACTATTACAATCTAAATTCAAATTTTTCGAATTCGAATACCCGTATTGCATAATTCGAATATTACATTTAAAGAAAAAGCATTAGAAATACTATTACAATCTAAATTCGAATTTTTCGAATTCGAATATTGCATAATTCGAATATTACATTTAAAGAAAAAGCATTAGAAATACTATTACAATCTAAATTCAAATTTTTCGAATTCGAATACCCGTATTGCATAATTCGAATATTACATTTAAAGAAAAAGCATTAGAAATACTATTACAATCTAAATTCGAATTTTTCGAATTCGAATATTGCATAATTCGAATATTACATTTAAAGAAAAAGCATTAGAAATACTATTACAATCTAAATTCGAATTTTTCGAATTCGAATATAAATTCAAATTTTTTGAATTCGAATATAAATTCGAATTTTTTGAATTCGAATATTGCATATTTCGAATATTACATTTAAAAGCATTAGAAATACTATTACAATCTAAATTCAAATTTTTCGAATTCGAATACACGTATTGCATAATTCGAATATTACATTTAAAGAAAAAGCATTAGAAATACTATTACAATCTAAATTCGAATTTTTCGAATTCGAATATTGCATAATTCGAATATTACATTTAAAAGCATTAGAAATACTATTACAAACAATCTAAATTCGAATTTTTCGAATTCAAATGCACTTATTGCATAATTCGAATATTACATTTAAAGAAAAAGCATTAGAAATACTATTACAATCTAAATTCGAATTTTTCGAATTCGAATATTGCATAATTCGAATATTATATTTAAAGAAAAAACATTAGAAATACTATTACAATCTAAATTCAAATTTTTCGAATTCGAATACCCGTATTGCATAATTCGAATATTACATTTAAAGAAAAAGCATTAGAAATACTATTACAATCTAAATTCGAATTTTTCGAATTCGAATATTGCATAATTCGAATATTACATTTAAAGAAAAAGCATTAGAAATACTATTACAATCTAAATTCAAATTTTTCGAATTCGAATATTTCGAATGTAATCGTAAAATTCGAAACCGAACATTCGAAAATCGAATGTTAGAATGTTATGTAAACATTCGAAATTCGATTCGAACGAACGTGTTAAAATTTGTGCCGTTTTTCGAATGTTGCGAAACATTCGCCCATCCCTAACCACTATTCTGCCGCTCCCTGACATCGTCGCCACTATAATAAACCTATTAATCCCTAAACTGCCGACCTCCCACATTGCAAACACTATTTAAAGATTATTAACCCCAAATATGCTGCCTGCCCACACCGCCACTATAATAAACCTATGAACCACTAAACTGCAAGCCCCCCACAACAAAATAGACTAAAATAAACTATTAACCCCTAAACCCCTGACCTCCTACATCACTACATAAATATATTAATCCCTAAACCTAACCCTAACCCTAACGTAATCCTAAACCTAAATCTAACCCTAACACCCCCTAACAAATATGATTAAAATAAATCTAAATTAAACTTACAATTATCACCTAAATAATTCCTATTTAAAACTAAATACTTACCTATAAAATAAAACCTAAGCTAGCTACAAAATAAATAATAGCTACATTGTAGCTAGCTTAGGTTTTATTTTTATTTCACAGATAAATTTGTATTTATTGTAACTAGGTAGACTAGTATGTAAATAGTTATTAACTATTTACTAACTACCTAGCTAAAATAAATACAAACCCACACAACCAAACCCCCCAAATAAAATTCTATCTAAATAAACCTAAGCTAACCATTGCCCTGAAAAGGGCATTTGGATGGGCATTGAACCGAATTTCCAAATTAAAATACTGCTGAATTTACCGAATAAATCCGAATTACTTCGGATTTATTCTGTAAATTCGGATGGCCATGGATTACGCTAGTATTGTACAGTATAAATCTAATCCCACCTAACATTTACCGAAATTCCAAACTGAACTGAATCGAACCGAATTCAGCTGAATTTAGTACATAATATAATAATACTAGTCTAATATCCCACCTAACACTTACCGAAATTCCGAATTACCGAACCGAATCCAACTGAATCCGAAACAAATCCGAACCGAATTTATTCGAATCCGAATGAATCCGAAACAAATCCGAACCGAATTGATTTCCGAATTCGAATCGCTCCAAACCGAAATTCGAAAAAATCTGAATCGATCAGAACCGAACCAAATTTTTTCGCCATGCACATGTCTACTTGACTTGTCAACTCGGATAAGTTGGATGGACTATGGCTCTGCCTAGAATATGGGATATGCACCCAATTTAGTATTAAACACTTGGGTTTGCCATATCTTGGCAAAAAAAACTATTACCAATCCTTCACTTTATGTTTTTAAAATGTGCTGCTTTTTGTATGCATGAGAGAGCCAGACAGATTTTCTTGCTGTTTAATTTTTCTATATTGGTTGTTAATCCCATGTGGATTAGTTGTGTATATTAGTCAAGGAGGCACACCTATATATATAACAAAAACAGAAAACCAGCTCAAAATACTATTAAAAAAAACCCACCCAAAAACAATAAGGTCCCCTTATAAAATACAAAAGGGAGACCTTAGTGCACGGGCTCTAAAGGTATTTAATGAAAACAAATAAGAGACAAAATAGTAGAACTTATCCAGCACAAACATTATGGGCCAAATAACCAACAAAAACCAAACACACAAACAAGAGGGAACTCTAAAATGCTGCATGAAAAGAATTTAATATGCACATAAAGATCACCCACAAAAAATGTCATACATTGATCTGAAATATATGACACAAAAATAATACATCATAAATAAGTGAGCAAGGTTAACAAAACATGTGAAGGTCAGATAAACCCCAATTGGGGGTAAGTGTCTGAACAAAGCCATGAGTACAGTTGGAAACAGAGAATTATACACGGAAAGTTGAACACAGAAGATGGCGATTGGATTGCCAGAGATGGGATTGAGGTATTTTCTGTGAAAACTTCTCGGTTATTTGGCCCATACATAACATTTGTGCTGGATAGGTTCTACAATTTAGTCTCTTATTTGTTTTCATATATATACAGTATATATATATATATATATATATATATATATATATATAGTATATAGTATATATATATATATATTTATATATATATATATATATATATATATATATATTATCCAATTAGCACGTGTTCCAGCACTCCGGCTTCAACTAATAATGAAGCACCTGGGTGCAATCCTCAATGGATTGTAGATAAGGGATAGGAAAGGGAGGGCACTCTCAGGATTTATATACATCAAAGTTAGTTTATTGTTTATAACAACAACGTTAGAAAGTCATAAGGATAGGTCGACGTTTCGGCTTACATAGAAGCCTTCATCAAGACAGATGAACAACTCACAACGGCGACTTGCAGCCGCACACAACACCACCAGCAGTGTTGTGTGCGTGTGGTGGTGTTGTGTGCGGCTGCAAGTCGCCGTTGTGAGTTGTTCATCTGTCTTGATGAAGGCTTCTATGTAAGCCTAAACGTCGACCTATCCTTATGACTTTCTAACGTTGTTGTTATAAACAATAAACTAACTTTGATGTATATAAATCTGAGAGTGCCCTCCCTTTCCTAGCTCATATATATATATATATATATATATATATATATATATATATATATATATATATATATATATATATATATATATATATATATAGTACTGTACAAAAAGAAGACAAGATAGTGAAGTAAAGTTTGAATAAAATCCTAAATTTAAAACAAGACTTGTAAAACATAAAATAATGAAATATCACTATGGCTAAAATGACACTTTAGTATTTTGTACAAAACCATGTGGAAGAAATCAGTTCTTCTTTCACAGCCTAACGATGTAAATGGTAATAAATTGACAAAGAGAGACAAAGAAGGGCGCCTGCTAGTGTAGCCAGTTGATCAACATGGAAATAAGGAATAAGCAGATAAGGTATTCACAATATCCAAAGGCAAAGATAATGCCTAGAAAAGCAAGCTGAGAACTCTGTGTCTCAACAAACTGTGCACCGATATGGACTGCTCCTTCCGGTACCAATGTGGGACTCAACCATCTAAAATAAATGCAAAAAGAAAGGGCGCCTCCTAGTGCAGGTCAACAGAGCAACCATGACCCAATGAAATCCCAAATGTAGAGAGGTACTCACATTTAGAAAAGCACCTGATAGTGCTAGTAAAGCCTACTGGACTATTTTAGTGGCCCAGCTCACTAGACATCCAGCACACTAATAATCCAGCAGAAGGTCCTCTGGTGCTCCAAATAGTGATTGATAGCGAAAAAAAAGACTCCAAAAAGTGCTGCGGCACAAACCCGGGCACCACTGCTGGGTATCACTCCCGCGACTACCTAGTAGTGGTTGCTCTGTTGACCTGCACTAGGAGGCGCCCTTTCTTTTTGCATTTAAATGGTTATAATTCCATGAGCCCAACTGACTAAACTGACAGCCATTCCTTGGGCACTCTCTCCTAGTGACATAATATGTTCTCAGACCTTTATTGTTTTGTTTAAATTGTACTTCACTATATATTTTTTGTATTCTATATATCATGGATTATAGAGTATCAAGCCATTTGTATAGTCACATGATGCTTGTATCTTTTTAAATTGATATAGTTATACAGTATGTATTACATATTTACATTTGATGGTTTGCTTGCTTCCTGTACATACATGTTCATATACGTGTAAACAAAAAAGCACAAATACATATAGAGCTTTCAGTTTAAAAAAACGTTTATTAACTCAGCTCTAGTTATCTTAATATTTTGACTGTCAGATGGAACTGTAATACATTGAGCCGCTTCCTTCCCTTTGGAAGCCTGCTTATTCTTTACAACTCTCTGTACAGGGTTAGTAGGCATCTCTCTTCTTTGAGACAGGCAGGGAGATGCTGCTTTGTTCCAATTCCTGCTTTCAGGATGCGCAGAGAGTTCAAGATGCTTGCCTTTTCCCCGCTGACAATAAACATAAATTTGAAAGAGCTGGAAGACCTGCTGACTCTGGCGGTCTGACTTTATCATGCAAGTTCAGGAAGCAGGAGAAATCTAAGCAGCAGAAAGCACTTTCCAGTTTTATGTAGAGCAGAGGAGAACAGTGGGTATGAAACAAAAGTTAATTGGATTACAAAGACCCCTAAGTCCATGAGTGTCTGCTAAAATATTTCCAGATGGGGAAAACATGATAAAAATATTATCATCATATTATTAATATAAGTATTAATATGTGTAACAGGAAAGAGTTACTTGTTTATGCTACTTATCTGGTTAACCATTTAATTGCTGAGCCATTTCTGTGTAGAGCTGTTGTGGAGTTTTTAGATGCTGGTCATATTTAACCTATATAGGCGCTTTATTTTAAAGAAAACTTTAAACCAAGGGGTCATGGGTGTTTGTAGGCCTTTTTTATGATCTGTTAAAGTGCCTAGAAAAACCTAACCTACAAACATTCTAGGAAAGTGTAGGTTTTTTTTTTAATAAAAAATATGTGCTTAAACATTCTTAAGTCCTGTTCAGCTGCCCAGCACTTCTGGGTTTCCGTGGCTTGGTGACTTCACATAGTTGCCATCTTCACTTAAAACACTTGTGTGGGTGAGAACCACATTGTCATATACACTCAAAGAGGCCTACTTATCAAGCCGTCAACTTACTTGCATTTGACACCACCAATACGCTCGCCTGACATCGCCTAACATCGCTGCCGCGGACCTGAATACGTTCTCCATATTTATATAAAAAGCTGTCAAAATGCTGAGCACCAAGTACGGGGCAATGAACAGCGGACTGTTGTTAACTAACAGTCATCGATCTCGCTGCAATTCGGCTTTTTCCCAGCTTTATTTATATACTGTCACTAAACACCGCCACTATACTAAACTGTTTAACCCCTAAACCGCCGCTCCCGGACCCCGCTGCAACTAAATAAAGTTATTAACCACTAAACTGCAGCTCCCGGAGCCCACCGCAACTCTAATAAAGTTATTAACCCCTAAACCGCTGCTCCCAAAGCCCACTGCAACTCTAATAAATGTATTAACCCCTAAACCGCCACTCAAGGACCCCACCGCCACCTACATTATGTTCTTAACCCCTAATCTGCTGCCCCTACACCGCCGCCAGCTACATTATGTTATTAACCCCTATCCCGCCGCTCATGGAGCCCACCGCAACTAAATAAAGTTATTAACCCCTAAACTGCCAGCCCCCCACATCGCCATAAACTAAATTAACCTATTAACCCCTAAACCTAACAACCCGCTAACTTTATATTAAATATTAACTCATCCCTATCTTATAATAAATTTAAACTTACCTTTATATTTAAATTAAACTATATTAAACTAATAATCAACCTACCCTAACTATTATACTCAAATTACATTAAACTATATTAAACTAATAATTAATCTACCCTAACTGTTATACTAAAATGACATTAAACTATATTAAACTAATAATTAATCTACCCTAACTATTAAACTAAAACTACATTAAACTACAAATTAAATTAACTATATTACATATTTAAACACCTAACCCTACTCAAATAATTTAAATCTACACTAAATAATTACAAAGTTACAAAAAACTAACAACTAAATTCCAAAAAATACCAAACACTTAGGCCTAGATTTGGAGTTTGGCGGTAGCCGTGAAAACCAGCGTTAGAGGCTCCTAACGCTGGTTTTAGGCTACCTCCGGTATTTGGAGTCAGTGAAAAAAGGGTCTAACGCTCACTTTTCAGCCGCGACTTTTCCATACCGCAGATCCCCTTACGTCATTTGCGTATCCTATCTTTTCAATGGGATCTTTCTAACTCCGGTATTTAGAGTCGTGTCTGAAGTGAGCGTTAGAAATCTAACGACAAAACTCCAGCCGCAGCAAAAAGTCAGTAGTTAAAAGCTTTCTAGGCTAACGTCGGTTCATAAAGCTCTTAACTACTGTACTCTAAAGTACACTAACACCCATAAACTACCTATGTACCCCTAAACCGAGGCCCCCCCACATCGCCGCCACTCGATTTAATTTTTTTAACCCCTAATCTGCCGACCGCCACCTACGTTATCCTTATGTACCCCTAATCTGCTGCCCCTAACACCACCGACCCCTATATTATATTTATTAACCCCTAACCTGCCCCCCACAACGTCGCAGCCAGCTAACTACAATAATTAACCCCTAATCTGCCGACCGCAAAGAGCCGCCACCTACATTATAGCTATGTACCCTTAATCTGCTGCCCCTAACACCGCTGACCCCTATATTATATTTATTAACCCCTAATCTGCCCCCCACAATGTCGCCTCCACCTGCCTACACTTATTAACCACTAATCTGCCGAGCGGACCGCACTGCTATCATAATAAAGTTATTAACCCCTAATCCGCCTCACTAACCCTATAATAAATAGTATTAACCCCTAATCTGCCCTCCCAAACATCGCCGACACCTAACTTCAAACATTAACCCCTAATCTGCCGACTGGAGCTCACCGCTATTCTAATAAATGTATTAACCCCTAAAGCTAAGTCTAACCCTAACACTAACACCCCCCTAATTTAAATATAATTTAAATCTAACGAAATAAATTAACTCTTATTAAATAAATTATTCCTATTTAAAGCTAAATACTTACCTGCAAAATAAATCCTAATATAGCTACAATATAAATTATAATTATATTATAGCTATTTTAGGATTAATATTTATTTTACAGGTAACTTTGTATTTATTTTAACCAGGTACAATAGCTATTAAATAGTTAAGAACTATTTAATAGCTAAAATAGTTAAAATAATTACAAAATTACCTGTAAAATAAATCCTAACCTAAGTTACAATTAAACCTAACACTATACTATCATTAAATTAATTAAATAAAATACCTACAATTACCTACAATTAAACCTAACACTACACTATCAATACATTAATTAAATACAATACCTACAAATAACTACAATGAAATAAACTAACTAAAGTACAAAAAATAAAAATGAACTAAGTTACAGAAAATAAAAAAATATTTACAAACATAAGAAAAATCTTACAACAATTTTAAACTAATTACACCTACTCTAAGCCCCCTGATAAAATAACAAAGCCCCCCAAAATAAAAAATGCCCTACCCTATTCTAAATTACTAAAGTTCAAAGCTATTTTACCTTACCAGCCCTGAACAGGGCCCTTTGCGGGCATGCCCCAAAGAATTCAGCTCTTTTGCCTGTAAAAAAAAACATACAATACCCCCCCCCAACATTACAATCCACCACCCACATACCCCTAATCTAACCCAAACCCCCCTTAAATAAACCTAACACTAAGCCCCTGAAGATCATCCTACCTTGTCTTCACCATACCAGGTTCACTGATCGGTCCTGGCTCCAAAATCTTCATCCAACCCAAGCGGGGGCTGGTGATCCATCATCCGGTGGCTGAAGAGGTCCAGAAGAGGCTCCAAAGTCTTCATCCTATCCGGGAAGAAGAGTAGATCCGGACCGGCAACCATCATCTTCCAAGCGGCATCTTCATCCGAATCAAAACAGCCAATAGAATGCGAGCTCAATCTGATTGGATCAGCCAATCGGATTGAACTTGATTCTGATTGGCTGATTCCATTAGCCAATCAGAATATTCCTACCTTAATTCCGATTGGCTGATAGAATCCTATCAGCCAATCAAAATTCGAGGGACGCCATCTTGGATGACGTCCCTTAAAGGAACCGTCATTCTTCAGTTGGACGTCGCCGGATGAAGATGGGTCCACGGTGGAGGTCTTCAGGATGGAGCCGGTCCTCATCGGATGAAGATAGAAGATGCCGCTTGGAAGATGATGGTTGCCGGTCCGGATCTACTCTTCTTCCCGGATAGGATGAAGACTTTGGAGCCTCTTCTGGACCTCTTCAGCTGCCGGATGATGGATCGCCAGCCCCCGCTAGGGTTGGATGAAGATTTTGGAGCCAGGACCGATAGGTGAACCTGGTATGGTGAAGACAAGGTAGGATGATCTTCAGGGGCTTAGTGTTAGGTTTATTTAAGGGGGGTTTGGGTTAGATTAGGGGTATGTGGGTGGTGGGTTGTAATGTTGGGGGGGGTATTGTATGTTTTTTTTACAGGCAAAAGAGCTGAATTCTTTGGGGCATGCCCGCAAAGGGCCCTGTTCAGGGCTGGTAAGGTAAAAGAGCTTTGAACTTTAGTAATTTAGAATAGGGTAGGGCATTTTTTATTTTGGGGGGCTTTGTTATTTTATTAGGGGGCTTAGAGTAGGTGTAATTAGTTTAAAATTGTTGTAAGATTTTTCTTATGTTTGTAAATATTTTTTTATTTTTTGTACTTTAGTTAGTTTATTTCATTGTAGTTATTTGTAGATATTGTATTTAATAAATGTATTGATAGTGTAGTGTTAGGTTTAATTGTAGGTAATTGTAGATATTTTAGGTTAAGTTTAATTGTAACTTAGGTTAGGATTTATTTTACAGGTAATTTTGTTATTATTTTAACTAGGTAACTATTAAATAGTTATTAACTATTTAATAGCTATTGTACCTGGTTAAAATAATTACAAAGTTACCTGTAAAATAAATATTAATCCTAAAATAGCTATAATATAATTATAATTTATAGTGTAGCTATATTAGGATTTATTTTACAGGTAAGTATTTAGCTTTAAATAGGAATAATTTATTTAATAAGAGATAATTAATTTCGTTAGATTAAAATTATATTTAATTTAGGGGGGTGTTAGGGTTAGACTTAGCTTTAGGGGTTAATACATTTATTAGAATAGCGGTGAGCTCCAGTCGGCAGATTAGGGCTTATTAATTGAAGTTAGGTGTCGGCGATGTTAGGGAGGGCAGATTAGGGGTTAATACTATTTATTATAGGGTTAGTGAGGCGGATTAGGGGTTAATAACTTTATTATAGTAGCGCTCAGGTCCGGTCGGCAGATTAGGGGTTAATAAGTGTAGGCAGGTGGAGGCGACGTTGTGGGGGGCAGATTAGGGGTTAATAAATATAATATAGGGGTCGGCGGTGTTAGGGGCAGCAGATTAGGGGTACATAGGGATAATGTAAGTAGCGGCGGTTTACGGAGCGGCAGATTAGGGGTTAATAATAATATGCAGGGGTCAGCGATAGCGGGGGGCGGCAGATTAGGGGTTAATAAGTGTAAGGTTAGGGGTGTTTAGACTCGGGGTACATGTTAGAGTGTTAGGTGCAGACGTAGGAAGTGTTTCCCCATAGCAAACAATGGGGCTGCGTTAGGAGCTGAACGCGGCTTTTTTGCAGCTGTTAGTTTTTTTTTCAGCTCAAACAGCACCATTGTTTCCTATGGGGGAATCATGCACGAGCACGTTTTTGAGGCTGGCCGCGTCCGTAAGCAACTCTGGTATCGAGAGTTGAAGTTGCGTTAAATATGCTCTACGCTCCTTTTTTGGAGCCTAACGCTGACATTATATGGACTCTCAATACCAGAGTTATTTTAAAGGAGCGGCCAGAAAAAAGCCAGCGTTAGCTACGCGGGTCGTTAGCGACAAAACTCTAAATCTAGCCGTAAGTTACAAAAAAAATAAACACTAAGTTACACAAAATAAAAAATAAATTATCAAAGATTTAAACTAATTACACCTAATCTAAGGGCTCTATGAAAATAAAAAAGCCTCCCAAAATAGAAAAAACCTAGCCTACAATAAACTACAAATAGCCCTTGAAAGGGCCTTTTGCTGAGCATTGCCCCCCAAAATCAGCTCTTTTACCTGTAAAAAAAATACAAACAACCCCCCAACAGTAAAACCCACCACCCACACAACCAACCCCCCCCCAAATAAAAAGCTAACTAAAAAAACCTAAGTTCCCCATTGCCCTGAAAAGGACATTTGGATGGGCATTGCCCTTAAAATGGCATTTAGCTCTATTGCAGCCCAAAGTCCTAATCTAAAACTAAAACCCACCCAATACACCCTTAAAAAATCCTAACACTAACCCCTGAAGATTCACTTACAGTTTTGAAGATCCGACATCCATCCTCCAAGAAGCCTGGAGAAGTCCTCATTGAAGCCGGCAGAAGTCTTCATCCAAGCAGCCGAAGTCTTCATCCAAGCCCGCAGAAGTCTTCACCCAGACGGCATCTTCTATATTCATCCATCCGGCGCGGAGCGGCTCAATCTTCAAGACATCCGATGCAGAGCATCCTCTTCTGATGACGTCTTCTTCCCGAATTAAGGTTCCTTTAAATGACGTCAATTTTTTGTAACTTTGTGTTTGTTATTTTTTGTAACTTAGTTGTTAGCTTTTTGTAACTTTGTAATTTTTTAGTCTAGATTTAAATTATTTGAGTAGAGTTAGGTGTTTAAATATACAATATAGTTAATTTAATTTGTAGTTTAATGTAATTTTAGTTTAATAGTTAGGGTAGATTAATTATTAGTTTAATATAGTTTAATGTAATTTAGTATAATAGTTAGGGTAGATTAATTATTAGTTTAATATAGTTTAATGTAATTTAGTATAATAGTTAGGGTAGATTAATTAATAGTTTAATATAGTTTAATTTAAATCTAAAGGTAAGTTTAAATTTATTATAAGATAGGGATGATTTAATATTTAATATAAATTTAGCAGGTTGTTAGGTTTAGGGGTTAATAGTTTAATTTAGTTTATGGCGATGTGGAGGGCTGACGGTTTAGGGGTTAATAGATTTAGTAAGTGCTAGTGATGTGGGAGGCCATGGGTTTAGGGGTTAATACATTTATTTAGTTGTGGTGGGCTCCGGGAGTGGCGGGATGGGGTTAATAACTTTATGTAGGCGGTGTTG